>NC_091346.1:14749974-14799974 GCF_038502225.1 Cherax quadricarinatus
TAAATATTTTTTTTTCAGCTAGCACACGCTTGGCTGAAAGATTCTTAGAAATTAATTATGTAATTAATGCCATTTTGCTCAATTGTCATGTTGAATATTACACTTTCTCTGCTTCACATTAATTTCAAATTGTAGTAGTTCCCAGCTGGGTTTTTTTTTCACTCCATCTTCATGATTTCTATAAACACATGGAAGGTGTTTTGGTGTTAGCAAAGGATACTTGAGTTATTGAATTACAGCTGTTTTTTCATTACTTAAATCAAACCCGATTATCTGTCATGGGTGAACCACTTCCTCATAGAGTACAATACAGTATAAAGCCTTGTATGGCTTAGAGCATAAAATTCAAAGTCTGTCTGAAGCTTTTGCAGTCTTGACTTTCGCATAGGGAGATGATTTCAACTTCTGGTTATCTTTGTGTTTACTCAGGAAAACTGTCAGAGCGTTTGGGTTTCTTATTGTTTACACACGAAGATTATCCTTGGTTCTGGTTTTCTTAGTTTACACACGAAGATTATCCCTGCTTCTGGTTTTCTTAGTTTACACACGAACATTATCCCTGCTTCTGGTTTTCTTAGTTTACACACGAACATTATCCCTGCTTCTGGTTTTCTTAGTTTACACACGAACATTATCCCTGCTTCTGGTTTCCTTAGTTTACACACGAACATTATCCCTGCTTCTGGTTTTCTTAGTTTACACACGAAGATTATCCCTGCTTCTGGTTTTCTTAGTTTACACACGAACATTATCCCTGCTTCTGTCTTCGTACACTATTATTCCCTAGAATCAGAGTTATTAGGGAGTTAAGATCTAAGCAGTTATCTTTTGGAATTCCGACTGGACTTCCTTGGTTAAGTATTCTGAAATCCCTACTTGAGTACAAGTATTATACTCTTTGCACCGAATACCACATTTTTTGTAATTATCTGTTTTGCTATTTAATTCATTTGTAACAATGTTTAATGAATACACTTACGTCCTGGAGGTGAGGAGTACAGTGCCTGCACCCTGAAGGAGGGGTGGAGGTGGGAAGTACAGTGCCTGCACCCTGAAGGAGGGGTGGAGGTGGGAAGTACAGTGCCTGCACCCTGAAGGAGGGGTGGAGGTGGGAAGTACAGTGTCTGCACCCTGAAGGAGGGGTGGAGGTGGGAAGTACAGTGCCTGCACCCTGAAGGAGGGGTGGAGGTGGGGAGTACAGTGCCTGCACCCTGAAGGAGGGGTGGAGGTGGGGAGTACAGTGCCTGCACCCTGAAGGAGGGGTGGAGGTGGGGAGTACAGTGCCTGCACCCTGAAGGAGGGGTGGAGGTGGGGAGTACAGTGCCTGCACCCTGAAGGAGGGGTGGAGGTGGGGAGTACAGTGCCTGCACCCTGAAGGAGGGGTGGAGGTGGGGGGTACAGTGCCTGCACCCTGAAGGAGGGGTGGAGGTGAGGAGTACAGTGCCTGCACCCTGAGGGAGGGGTGGAGGTGGGGGTACAGTGCCTGCACCCTGAAGGAGGGGTGGAGGTGGGGGGTACAGTGCCTGCAGCCTGAAGGAGGGGTGGAGGGGGGGGGGTACAGTGCCTGCACCCTGAAGAAGGGGTGGAGGTGGGGGTACAGTGCCTGCACCCTGAAGGAGGGGTGGAGGTGAGGAGTACAGTGCCTGCACCCTGAAGGAGGGGTGGAGGTGGGGGTACAGTGCCTGCGCCCTGAAGGGGTACAGTGCCTGCGCCCTGAAGGGGTACAGTGCCTGCGCCCTGAAGGGGTACAGTGCCTGCGCCCTGAAGGAGGGGTGGAGGTGGGGAGTACAGTGCCTGCACCCTGAAGGAGGGGTGGAGGTGGGGGGTACAGTGCCTGCACCCTGAAGGAGGAGTGGAGGTGGGGGTACAGTGCCTGCACCCTGAAGGAGGGGTGGAGGTGGGGAGTACAGTGCCTGCACTCTGAAGGAGGGGTGGAGGTGGGGAGTACAGTGCCTGCACCCTGAAGGAGGGGTGGAGGTGGGGAGTACAGTGCCTGCACTCTGAAGGAGAGGTGGAGGTGGGGAGTACAGTGCCTGCACTCTGAAGGAGGGGTGGAGGTGGGGAGTACAGTGCCTACACTCTGAAGGAGGGGTGGAGGTGGGGGGTACAGTGCCTGCACTCTGAAGGAGGGGTGGAGGTGGGGAGTACAGCGCCTAAACTCTGAAGGAGGGCTGGAGGTGGGGAGTAGAGCGCCTGCACTCTGAAGAAGAGCTGGAGGTGGGGAGCACAGCGCCTGCACTCTGAAGGAAGGCTGGAGGTGGGGAGTAGAGCGCCTGCACTCTGAAGAAGGGGTGGAGGTGGGGAGTACAGCGCCTGCACTCTGAAGAAGGGGTGGAGGTGGGGAGTACAGCGCCTGCACTCTGAAGAAGGGGTGGAGGTGGGGAGTACAGCGCCTGCACTCTGAAGAAGGGCTGGAGGTGGGGAGCACAGCGCCTGCACTCTGAAGAAGGGGTGGAGGTGGGGAGTACAGTGCCTGCACTCTGAAGGAGAGGTGGAGGTGGGGAGTACAGTGCCTACACTCTGAAGGAGGGGTGGAGGTGGGGAGTACAGTGCCTGCACTCTGAAGGAGAGGTGGAGGTGGGGAGTACAGTGCCTGCACTCTGAAGGAGGGGTGGAGGTGGGGGTACAGTGCCTGCACCCTGAAGGAGAGGTGGAGGTGGGGAGTACAGTGCCTGCACTCTGAAGGAGGGGTGGAGGTGGGGGGTACAGTGCCTGCACCCTGAAGGAGGGGTGGAGGTGGGGGGTACAGTGCCTGCTCTCTGAAGGAGGGGTGGAGGTGGGGGTACAGTGCCTGCACCCTGAAGGAGGGGTGGAGGTGGGGGTACAGTGCCTACACTCTGAAGGAGGGGTGGAGGTGGGGGGTACAGTGCCTGCACCCTGAAGGAGGGGTGGTGGTGGGGAGTACAGTGCCTGCACTCTGAAGGAGGTGTGGAGGTGGGGAGTACAGTGCCTGCACCTTGAAGGAGGGGTGGAGGTGGGGGGTACAGTGCCTGCACTCTGAAGGAGGGGTGGAGGTGGGGGTACAGTGCCTGCACCCTGAAGGAGGGATGGAGGTGGGGGTACAGTGCCTGCACCCTGAAGGAGGGGTGGAGGTGGGGAGTACAGTGCATGCACACTGAAGGAGGGGTGGAGGTGGGGAGTACAGTCCCTGCACTCTGAAGGAGGGGTGGAGGTGGGGAGTACAGTCCCTGCACTCTGAAGGAGGGGTGGAGGTGGGGGTACAGTGCCTGCACCCTGAAGGAGGGGTGGAGGTGGGGGTACAGTGCCTGCACCCTGAAGGAGGAGTGGAGGTGGGGGTACAGTGCCTACACTCTGAAGGAGGGGTGGAGGTGGGGAGTACAGTGCCTGCACTCTGAAGGAGGAGTGGAGGTGGGGAGTACAGTGCCTGCACTCTGAAGGAGGGGTGGAGGTGGGGAGTACAGTGCCTGCACCCTGAAGGAGAGGTGGAGGTGGGGAGTACAGTGCCTGCACCCTGAAGGAGGGGTGGAGGTGGGGGGTACAGTGCCTGCACCCTGAAGGAGGGGTGGAGGTGGGGAGTACAGTGCATGCACACTGAAGGAGGAGTGGAGGTGGGGGTACAGTGCCTACACTCTGAAGGAGGGGTGGAGGTGGGGAGTACAGTGCATGCACCCTGAAGGAGGGGTGGAGGTGGGGAGTACAGTGCCTGCACCCTGAAGGAGGGGTGGAGGTGGGGAGTACAGTGCCTGCACTCTGAAGGAGGGGTGGAGGTGGGGAGTGCAGTGCCTGCACCCTGAAGGAGGGGTGGAGGTGGGGAGTACAGTGCCTGCACTCTGAAGGAGGAGTGGAGGTGGGGAGTGCAGTGCCTGCACCCTGAAGGAGGGGTGGAGGTGGGGAGTACAGTGCCTGCACTCTGAAGGAGGGGTGGAGGTGGGGAGTGCAGTGCCTGCACCCTGAAGGAGGGGTGGAGGTGGGGAGTACAGTGCCTGCACCCTGAAGGAGGGGTGGAGGTGGGGAGTACAGTGCCGGAACACTGAAGGAGGGGTGGAGGTGGGGAGTGCAGTGCCTGCACCCTGAAGGAAGGGTGGAGGTGGGGAGTACAGTGCCTGCACCCTGAAGGAGGGGTGGAGGTGAGAAGTACAGTGCCCGAACTCTGAAGGAGGGGTGGAGGTGGGAAGTACAGTGTCTGCACCCTGAAGGAGGGGTGGAGGTGGGGGTACAGTGCCTGCACCCTGAAGGAAGGGTGGAGGTGGGGAGTACAGTGCCTGCACTCTGAAGGAGGGGTGGAGGTGGGGAGTACAGTGCCTGCACCCTGAAGGAGGGGTGGAGGTGAGAAGTACAGTGCCTGCACCCTGAAGGAGGGGTGGAGGTGGGAAGTACAGTGTCTGCACTCTGAAGGAGGAGTGGAGGTGGGGAGTACAGTGCCCGAACTCTGAAGGAGGGGTGGAGGTGGGAAGTACAGTGTCTGCACTCTGAAGGAGGGGTGGAAGTGGGAAGTACAGTGTCTGCACTCTGAAGGAGGAGTGGAGGTGGGGAGTACAGTGCCCGAACTCTGAAGGAGGGGTGGAGGTGGGAAGTACAGTGTCTGCACTCTGAAGGAGGGGTGGAAGTGGGAAGTACAGTGTCTGCACTCTGAAGGAGGAGTGGAGGTGGGGAGTACAGTGTCCGAACTCTGAAGGAGGGGTGGAAGTGGGAAGTACAGTGTCTGCACTCTGAAGGAGGGGTGGAAGTGGGAAGTACAGTGCCCGAACTCTGAAGGAGGGGTGGAAGTGGGAAGTACAGTGTCTGCACTCTGAAGGAGGGGTGGAAGTGGGAAGTACAGTGCCCGAACTCTGAAGGAGGGGTGGAAGTGGGAAGTACAGTGCCCGAACTCTGAAGGAGGGGTGGAAGTGGGAAGTACAGTGTCTGCACTCTGAAGGAGGAGTGGAAGTGGGAAGTACAGTGTCCGAACTCTGAAGGAGGAGTGGAAGTGGGAAGTACAGTGCCCGAACTCTGAAGGAGGGGTGGAAGTGGGAAGTACAGTGTCTGCACTCTGAAGGAGGAGTGGAAGTGGGAAGTACAGTGTCCGAACTCTGAAGGAGGAGTGGAAGTGGGAAGTACAGTGCCCGAACTCTGAAGGAGGAGTGGAAGTGGGAAGTACAGTGTCCGAACTCTGAAGGAGGAGTGGAAGTGGGAAGTACAGTGCCCGAACTCTGAAGGAGGAGTGGAAGTGGGAAGTACAGTGCCCGAACTCTGAAGGAGGAGTGGAAGTGGGAAGTACAGTGCCCGAACTCTGAAGGAGGGGTGGAAGTGGGAAGTACAGTGTCCGAACTCTGAAGGAGGAGTGGAAGTGGGAAGTACAGTGTCCGAACTCTGAAGGAGGGGTGGAAGTGGGAAGTACAGTGCCCGAACTCTGAAGGAGGGGTGGAAGTGGGAAGTACAGTGTCCGAACTCTGAAGGAGGAGTGGAAGTGGGAAGTACAGTGTCCGAACTCTGAAGGAGGGGTGGAAGTGGGAAGTACAGTGTCCGAACTCTGAAGGAGGAGTGGAAGTGGGAAGTACAGTGTCCGAACTCTGAAGGAGGGGTGGAAGTGGGAAGTACAGTGTCCGAACTCTGAAGGAGGAGTGGAAGTGGGAAGTACAGTGTCCGAACTCTGAAGGAGGAGTGGAAGTGGGAAGTACAGTGCCCGAACTCTGAAGGAGGGGTGGAAGTGGGAAGTACAGTGTCCGAACTCTGAAGGAGGAGTGGAAGTGGGAAGTACAGTGTCCGAACTCTGAAGGAGGAGTGGAAGTGGGAAGTACAGTGCCCGAACTCTGAAGGAGGAGTGGAAGTGGGAAGTACAGTGCCCGAACTCTGAAGGAGGGGTGGAAGTGGGAAGTACAGTGTCTGCACTCTGAAGGAGGGGTGGAAGTGGGAAGTACAGTGTCCGAACTCTGAAGGAGGGGTGGAAGTGGGAAGTACAGTGTCTGCACTCTGAAGGAGGAGTGGAAGTGGGAAGTACAGTGCCCGAACTCTGAAGGAGGAGTGGAAGTGGGAAGTACAGTGCCCGAACTCTGAAGGAGGGGTGGAAGTGGGAAGTACAGTGTCTGCACTCTGAAGGAGGGGTGGAAGTGGGAAGTACAGTGTCCGAACTCTGAAGGAGGGGTGGAAGTGGGAAGTACAGTGTCTGCACTCTGAAGGAGGGGTGGAAGTGGGAAGTACAGTGTCCGAACTCTGAAGGAGGAGTGGAAGTGGGAAGTACAGTGTCTGCACTCTGAAGGAGGGGTGGAAGTGGGAAGTACAGTGTCTGCACTCTGAAGGAGGGGTGGAAGTGGGAAGTACAGTGTCTGCACTCTGAAGGAGGGGTGGAAGTGGGAAGTACAGTGTCTGCACTCTGAAGGAGGGGTGGAAGTGGGAAGTACAGTGCCTGAACTCTGAAGGAGGAGTGGAAGTGGGAAGTACAGTGTCTGCACTCTGAAGGAGGGGTGGAAGTGGGAAGTACAGTGTCTGCACTCTGAAGGAGGAGTGGAAGTGGGAAGTACAGTGCCTGAACTCTGAAGGAGGAGTGGAAGTGGGAAGTACAGTGTCTGCACTCTGAAGGAGGAGTGGAGGTGGGGAGTACAGTGTCTGCACTCTGAAGGAGGAGTGGAGGTGGGGAGTACAGTGCCCGAACTCTGAAGGAGAGTTGGAGATAGTGATAGAATGAGTGAAGATGAATGTTATTCTTTTTTTGGGTCATTCTGCCTCGGTGAAAAAAGGCCGATATGTTAAAAAATCCTTCAATATTATGTTAAATATAATGATAGCAACATTGACTTACATGCTAAATAAAATCAATATTGCACTAAATACATTAATACACGAAATACAAAAATATCGCTATTATATAAAACCAATTGTATAAATACAATAACTGATGAATTTTGTTAAAAACAGATATTAAGAGATATTAGTTTAGTCAATAAAAATAAACACACTTGCTTGATATTACAAGTTGTAAAAACAGTATATACTAACTTACGATATGTGATGTTTTATAGAAATGTGGGATTGACTTCCTCCTCCCCAAGTTTAACACCCACATGTTGATGGCACACCTGTACTTACACATAAATCTTCACTTTACACCTGCACTCAGTACTTCCCCATGGATAATAATAATAAAAACACCAATAACTATCATAATAATAATAATAATAAT
Source organism: Cherax quadricarinatus (assembly GCF_038502225.1). Lineage (NCBI taxonomy): Eukaryota > Metazoa > Arthropoda > Malacostraca > Decapoda > Parastacidae > Cherax > Cherax quadricarinatus. The sequence continues at coordinate 14,757,092 of NC_091346.1, forward strand.
AATAATAATAATAATAATAATAATAATAATAATAAAATAAATAAAAATGATAGTAATGATTAAAAAATATAATAATAATAATAATAATAATAATAATAATAATAATAACAATATTAATAATAATAATAATAATAATAATAATAATAATAATAATAATAATAATAATAATAATAATAATAATAATAATAATAATAATAATAATAATAATAATAATAATAATAATAATAATAATAATAATAATAATAATAATAATAATTAATAATAATAATAATAATAATAATAATAATAATAATAATAATAATAATAATAATAATAATAATAATAATAATAATAATAATAATAATAATAACAATATTAATAATAATAATAATAATAATAATAATAATAATAATAATAATAATAATAATAATAATAATAATAATAATGGCTGACAAACTACCTGTCAAATTACCGGGTAAATATCAGAATAATATTCGTATCTCGCTTGTTCCTTTTACTGATATAAAAAAAACAACTATTGAAAACATATCGTACATTAATATTCTGAGTACCACATTTTGGGAGGTCCAGACGACCTGCACCAAAATATGTACCTTAAATGTTTATATGAATGAAACATACATTATAAAATTAATTAAAAAATATTTGTGGAATATATGTTATAATTAACGAGATGCTGTCTCGTAAAATCACAACAGAAATTTTTTTAAAGGTGGAACGTAACAGGAATTTTAAAATTAATGGAAAAAATCTCCAATTACCAAGCCAGAGTATACTAATTAATTTGTAGGCGGTTCTAGTTGCGAATCCACGGGGGGATATATTCTTTCCGGGTACAATTTGACAGGCTCAACGTAATGCACACATACACACACACACACACAAGACTCACGAAATAGTAATGACACGATTGTAAACCAACCATACCACGGGTGGGGTTAGAACCCGCGATTAGAGAGCCTCAATTCTGGAGTTTTGAGACTCTCTGATCGCGGGTTCTAACCCCCGCCCGTGATACGGTTTGATTTCTTACACACATATACACAAGGCACGGAAAAAATGGAATTTCTCTAAGATATTTCTTTTTAATGAAATATACATAGGGAAAACTTATGACAGAATATTCCGATCAGTCTTGTTGTCAAGTCTTTTCTAAAATTTTATCTTACACTTTTAAATAATTAATAATTCTGTACCAAAAGAACCTTAGAAAACTTACCTAACCTTATTATAACAAGCGCAATGTAATTTAATCCAAAGAAATATATTTTAGAAAGCTTTACAATAATTTAATAATAAACAAATACAATGAAATATAGTTTTTTTTTCGTTAGGTTCAGAATGATTAATGAGAAATTATTGCATTCACAAATTTTCGTTTGCCTTATTCGGCAAGAAGAACGTTGCTATTTAAGCCAAAATCCAAGTTTTACTTATTCAGCACGACGTGTATATATATATATATATATATATATATATATATATATATATATATATATATATATATATATATATATATATATATATATATATATATATATATATATATATATATATATGGTTAGCGTGTCACCGTATCAGCGTGTCAGCGTGCCTCGTTGTGCTCCGGGTTATCTCGTGTTTTCACGGTCGCTCTTACGTGCTAGAACTTTAATTTGTGTCATCAATCCTATACGATACATCCCTCTAGCGCCTGGAACCAATCTTGGCCGGAAAACATTATATACTGAGTCAAAAAAGGAGTATTAGTGTGCACTACCTAGCAGAGTTTACTGCCAGAGGGGAATCATACGCCTGTGTCCCGTGTGCAAAATAATAATAATAGAACTTTTCTTTGTCAGAGGAAAGAAAGTCTCCCTGATAACATTGTGTATACATAGTGTATAGTGTATACTACAGTGGCTCCCTAGTATATAGATGATAAAGGCTAAAGTGTCATTTGAAAACAGGTGAATTTGTAAATGAAGTGATAAGCCTATAGAGGCAGGTGCCAGAAGTAGCCAGAAACTTACCACAGTGGTCAGTTGTTTTAATAATCTTCCTGACCTGCTAGTGTACTCGCATATAATCTAGTGATACCAGTGAATAGCAGAATACAGTGTTGTAGTAGCAACTAACCAGTATTATAATGGTACTTAGTGGAGTGGAGTGACTTTCATTAGTTTCTTTTTTCTTGAAATACCAGACGTATACTGTGATTTTCATATAACCTGTAGTTACCAGCGGTCGCAATATACACAACGAGAAGCAATTATTACTACAGAAAAAGCGTCCTTCCTCCAAAATTTCCACCAGTCAACTATAGTGATAATATAGCATTTATTGTGGTGGAGACGAAAAAAACCTAGAAAAGCTAGATACAGCGATTGATAAACAAGGGTTGAGGTCGACCGTTCGTCATTGTAGGAGCTGCCAGCAATCACCGGTTTCTTTAACACGCAAGTTATACTTTTGTATCAATCAAATCACATATTACTCGGGTAGATAATTTCCAGTAGATCCTTCATGTGTTAGCCCAAATCACCGACCAGTATGTTTTAAATAAGTGACCCACTGATCAGATCAGACTGGTTCCGAACCCTCGACTGGTCCGAACCCTCGACTGATCCGAACCCTTGACCGGTTTCAAACGGATTCGTTGGACAATAAAGCAGACTGTAAACGGATGGGGTTGTAGGCGCCCTTATCAAACACAAACAATAAATATAAAACAAGAGCGTACTCCGGTAAGCTGTCCAATATACAAGTACAGTTAGAAATAGAAATAAAAAATAGCTAGAGCTTCATTTAACGAGGTTATTAATAGAGTATTCAAGAGGTTGCTAGTAGAATTACAGTAAATCAACCATTCAAATCATTATGAAGCTCTGTGTAGTCTGCAATCAATCAAACAAACGGGCTTCCACATGGATAAATTGTCATTTTTGTGGAAATTGATGTCACGCCCCTTGTGCAGATATCCAAGAACTAGCTACAAACAGTATTAAAACAGGAGAGTGTTTTTGGGTATGCCCAAATGAGATAAATCTGTGGACTAAAATCACAAGGGTATTAAAAGAGGATAACATCAAAGCTGCTTTCATAGACAACCTGGAAGCTTTCTACAACAGATGGGAACATAAAAAGTCTGGGCTGAATGGTACTGCCCTTGATACTGGCCATGTAGTCAGAAACTGTAAGGCTGGAGGTGATGTTCTGGTAGTCAATAAATGTGGGGCTGATAGTGCTGTCCTGGGAGACAGTAATGGTGAAGCTGGAGGTGCTGTCCTGGGAGACAGTAATGGTGAAGCTGGAGGTGCTGTCCTGGAAGACAGTAATGGTGAAGCTGGAGGTGCTGTCCTGGGAGACAGTTATGGTGAAGCTGGAGGTGCTGTCCTGGGAGACAGTAATGGTGAAGCTGGAGGTGCTGTCCTAGGAGACAGTAATGGTGAAGCTGGAGATTTTGTCCAGGTAGTCGGGAATTATATGTAGGAAGGAATGCATATAAATGACCTCATAGGGGACAGGAGCCGTAGTGGGGAAACAAGTGTAGTCAAAGATAAGATAAAACCAATATTGCAAACTAGAAATACCACAGGAAATAGCAAACAAGAGGACTCCACTAGCAATAGTGAGGATATATTACCAAAAACAACTGGTGGGAGCTCCATTGTTGGTGCTAGGGAGGATAGAAATAAGACATGTAAACATGCACCAACAGGGAACACAGTCACAGAAACCCAAGGCAAACGGAAACCAAGCCTGTGCACATACTATGCACTTGGTATCTGCAGACATGGGAAATCTGGAAAAACAGATGGGACGTGCAACTATGACCACCCTAGAAAATGCCGTGCCCATATGACAACAGGAAAATGCAAACTCCGTTCCTGTAAGCTTTTTCACCCTGAAATGTGTACCTCTTCAGTACAGGAAAGACTGTGCTATAACTTAAATTGCCAGGCACACCATCTAAAGGGGACAAAAAGATACAAAGCATCCAGGCCATGAGAAAACCTGGGTAGCCACAGCCACTCAAGAGGGAGAGGTTTTTTAGTGCCAGGAAGGAAAAAAAACTGGCAGGAAATGGCAGAAATCGTACACCAAATCCAGTCATTCCTGGAGTGGAACCACAGTCGATGGCCTCCACTCCAAACCAACAGATACAGATACTAATGCCGGAAAAAAATCCAACCCCAGTACCAACAAAACCACCAGTCCGATGACATTCTTCTTTGCAAATATACAGGGTCTAAAGCCAGCAACAAACAACAAAATACCTTTCATCCGTGGACTGCTTGCAGAGGCAAAGACAATGTTCACGGCTTTCACTGAGACCACATAAAGGATCACTTGGACAACGAAATATGGATCCCAGGTTACAACCTATACAGATGTGGCAGAGTGAACAGGCAAAAGGGGGGGGGGGTTGGCCTGTACATTGCAGAGTCACTTGTTTGCACAGAACTGCTTAATGTCTCAAATAATATAGTGGAAGTTTTAGCAGTAAAGGTCGAGAACCAAAACCTAGTCATTGTGGTAGTCTACAAGCCTCCGGATGCAACATCTCAGCAATTCCAGGAACAGCTGTTAAAAATTGACCACTGTCTGGAAAATCTTCCAGCTCCTGCACCCAACATCTTGCTCCTGTGGGATTTCAACTTAAGGCACCTAAAATGGAGGAATATAGCAAATAATATTGTTGCAGTAATAACACCAGGAGGCAGCTCTGATGAAAACTCACACTCACACGAGCCTTTAAATCTCTGCACAAAATTCAATTTAAACCAGCAAATAATACAGCCTACTAGACTGGAGAATACACTAGACCTCATCTTCACTAACAATGATGATCTGATAAGAAATGTCACCATATCAAAAACAATATACTCAGATCACAACATAATTGAGGTTCAGACATGTATGCGTGGAGCCCCAGACCGACATAATGAGATTAGTCACGAGGGAGCATTCACCAAATTCAACTTCAATAACAAAAACATAAAGTGGGACCAAGTAAACCAAGTCCTAACCGATATAAGCTGGGAAGATATACTAAGCAACACAGACCCCAACTTATGCCTAGAACAGATTAACTTGGTGGCACTCGATGTATGCACAAGGCTTATTCCTCTAAGAAAAAGGAGGAGTAGATGTAAAATAGAAAGAGAGAGGCGCTCCCTTTACAGGCGACGGAAAAGAATAACAGAGCGGCTAAAAGAGGTCAATATATCTGAAATGCGTAGGGAGTCACTGGTCAGAGAAATAGCAAACATCGAACTTAAGCTAAAGGAATCTTATAGGAGTCAGGAATCGCGGGAAGAACTAAAAGCCATAAATGAAACCGAAAGAAACCCAAAGTATTTCTTCTCCTATGCCAAATCAAAGTCGAGAACAACGTCCAGTATTGGGCCCCTACTTAAACAAGATGGGTCCTACACAGATGACAGCAAGGAAATGAGTGAGCTACTCAAGTCCCAGTATGACTCAGTTTTTAGCAAACCGCTAACCAGACTGAGAGTCGAAGATCAAAATTAATTTTTTTATGAGAGAGCCACAGAATTTGGTTAACACAAGCCTATCTGATGTTTTCCTGACGCCAAATGACTTCGAACAGGCGATAAATGACATGCCCATGCACTCTGCCCCAGGGCCAGACTCATGGAACTCCGTGTTCATCAAGAACTGCAAGAAGCCCCTATCACGAGCCTTTACCATCCTATGGAGAGGGAGCATGGACACGGGGGTCGTCCCACAGTTACTAAAAACAACAGACATAGCCCCACTCCACAAAGGGGGCAGTAAAGCAACAGCAAAGAACTACAGACCGATAGCACTAACATCCCATATCATAAAAATCTTTGAAAGGGTCCTAAGAAGCAAGATCACCACCCATCTAGAAACCCATCAGTTACACAACCCAGGGCAACATGGGTTTAGAACAGGTCGCTCCTGTCTGTCTCAACTATTGGATCATTACGACAAGGTCCTAGATGCACTAGAAGACAAAAAGAATGCAGATGTAATATATACAGACTTTGCAAAAGACTTCGACAAGTGTGACCATGGCGTAATAGCGCACAAAATGCGTGCTAAAGGAATAACAGGAAAAGTCGGTCGATGGATCTATAATTTCCTCACTAACAGAACACAGAGAGTAGTAGTCAACAGAGTAAAGTCAGAGGCAGCTACGGTGAAAAGCTCTGTTCCACAAGGCACAGTACTCGCTCCCATCTTGTTCCTCATCCTCATATCTGACATAGACAAGGATGTCAGCCACAACACTGTGTCTTCCTTTGCAGATGACACCCGAATCTGCATGACAGTGTCTTCCATTGCAGTCACTGCAAGGCTCCAGGCGGACATCAACCAAATCTTTCAGTGGGCTGCAGAAAACAATATGAAGTTCAACGATGAGAAATTTCAATTACTCAGATATGGTAAACACGAAGAAATTAAATCTTCATCAGAGTACAAAACAAATTCTGGCCACAAAATAGAGCGAAACACCAACGTCAAAGACCTGGGAGGGATCATGTCGGAGGATCTCACCTTCAAGGACAATAACATTGTATTAATCGCATCTGCTAGAAAAATGACAGGATGGATGAGAACCTTCAAAACTAGGGAGGCCAAGCCCATGATGACACTCTTCAGGTCACTTGTTCTATCTATGCTGGAATATTGCTGCACACTAACAGCACCTTTCAAGGCAGGTGAAATTGCTGACCTAGAAAATGTACAGAGATCCTGCACGGCGCGCATAACGGAGATAAAACACCTCAATTACTGGGAGCGCTTGAGGTTCCTGAACCTGTATTCCCTGGAACGCAGGCGGGAGATATACATGATTATATACACCTGGAAAATCCTAGAGGGACTAGTATCGAACTTGCACACGAAAATCACTCACTACGAAAGCAAAAGACTTGGCAGACGATGCAACATCCCCCCAATGAAAAGCAGGGGTGTCACTAGCACGTTAAGAGACCATACAATAAGTGTCAGGGGCCCGAGACTGTTCAACTGCCTCCCAGCATACATAAGGGGGATTACCAACAGACCCCTGGCAGTCTTCAAGCTGGCACTGGACAAGCACCTAAAGTCGGTTCCTGACCAGCCGGGCTGTGGCTCGTACGTTGGTTTGCGTGCAGCCAGCAGTAACAGCCTGGTTGATCAGGCTCTGATCCACCAGGAGGCCTGGTCACAGACCGGGCCGCGGGGGCGTTGACCCCCGCGGCCCGGGGAAAACTCAAGGTTCTCCCTGAAGCTGTTTGAGAATTTTCTCCTACCATCCCCCTATATTTCAAGTATGTTTTATTTAAAGACAAAATACATTGGCCAAACATTCACAAAAATACAACAGAAAGTAAAACAACATAGGTAACTCAGAGCTACATCTCGAATACTTCGTCCAGCTCCCCTGCGGTGGGCCGCATGCCCAGAATGCTGCAGGCATTTCCTCTCTGGATCGCAACACTGAGTCTCTGAAAGAAGAAGCTTGTCGCCCTGTGGTCCTTGGTTTCTATGATGAGCTTTTCACCCAGCTCTTTGAGGAACTTTAGAGCACATTTGCCCCATGCTCCAAGGGTCTCCGACCCTATTGGAATGAAGTTATAGCAAGGGGAAGGTCTTCATATTTTCGGATCTTCTGGGTCTCCCTGTGGCTGGCAGCTCCACCCCCTTCCACTACGGAATATGGCAAGTAGGTGTCTGCCAATGTGGCAGCACAGGTGTAGTCCCAGGCAATCTGCTTTCCGTACTTCCAGGGTAGCATAGTGGCTCCATCAGGACGCTTTTGACTTCCATCAGACCTCTGTACTTGGGGTTCCCGTTGAGCTGGACAACGGGCTGTGGCGAGGCTTCTCTTTATGATGTCATTGACCTCCTCATGTCTGGCATACTTCCCTTCTGCTCTGTGACACACGAGACCACGAAGTCCGAATTGATCAGCTGTCGCCCTGCCGCAAATATACACCTATGTTCGGTGAGGATGGGGGCGGCTAGGCGAAGAGCAACACCAATCCGAATGGCCTGTGGGTCGAGACGGGTGCCCAGGGAGGAATTGGGAACAGCAAACAGGAAATCTCCTGAGTGTGGTGCCTTCACTGCCAGGAGACGAGCTTTGTCCTTTCCTGAAGCACTGGAGAGCATTGTGTTGGCGATTTTTTCGATGATCAGTTTGTCCCAGTGGGCCTGTTTGTGCTCTTTGGGAGGGGCTGGTCTACTGGAGGAGTCTGTAAGGGTGTCCCACCGAATCGCTGCTTCAGTAAACCTGGGGTCTTGAGCTCCTACCACGTCTCTCAAGCGTTCGGGAACTATCTTCTTGACTAATGCACTGGAAGCCAAACACGAAGACAACAAAGAAGGCCTGAGCTTGCTACCACCTGCAGCTCATAAGACTACCATCCCCACGAGCCCCTTTGGGGCGGGGCAGATGGCAGACTAGAGGCCTAGCTTCTCCCTACGAGCCCCGTGAGGGCGGGGAATGTGGCTAGGCCTGGGGACACTTGGTCCCAAAGATGAGGGGGTACTTGTACCTCCTCCCATGGGAGACTTAAGTCTCGAGACACTCCTCAGATAGGGAGCCAAGGCCGGGTCACCACTACTTGGAAAAGACCCGGGCCGGGAGAATACCGGCGAATAATAATAATAAAAAAAAAAACACGAAGACAGAAAAGCAGGTAAAGCAACATGCGTTGCTTTGCGCACCCCTGTACCTCCCAGTCGCACTGGGAGGGTTGCCTGATCCCATTGCTCATCCTCTAGTGACAGGTTCAGTGCCTTCTGAAAAGTTGATTTCAGGTGTGCGTAATATATATATGTATATATTTATATATATAAAACTTGCGATGAAAAAGTAGAATATCCTTAGTCGTAAATTATTTTTTTTAATACTGGACTTTTTTTTTGTGGAGAAAATTCATTTCTCCTCAACGAATTCTCGTCTCGTTGACAAATTAACGAGTCTGGGCAGAAATGTGAACATAAAAGATATGAGCAGAAGTTGGTGTCATCTGAGAATAAAATGATAATTAATAGTTGTTAAGATTTTTGCATGTAACATTTTGAGACAGACGGAGTTTCGGTCCTTCCTCGAATACCAAGTCACAACTGAGAAAATAGGGACAGAAATTGTCGTCAGGTCGAAAGTGTCAGAAAAGGGGATACCTCCTACTTTTTTCTGGTATTCCATTTTTTTTCTCGATTGTGACTCGATAAAGGTAGAAATATACTCGAAAAATCGAAGTGTATATATATAAATATATATATATATATATATATATATATATATATATATATATATATATATATATATATATATATATATATATATATATATATATATATATATATATATATATATACACATATATATATATAATACGGATTCTCCCTAAAAAAAAAACTTTCGTAGTAAATAAAAATAATTCAGAAAATAAAAAAAATACGAAATTTGATTTTTCAAATGTTTAAAAATATCCCAGTATACTGATAAAAAAAAACACCATTTTTTACATGGATTATACCTGGAGATGGGTATACCTGGAGATGGGTATACCTGGAGATGGGTATACCTGGAGATGGGTATACCTGGAGATGGGTATACCTGGAGATGGGTATACCTGGAGATGGGTATACCTGGAGATGGGTATACCTGGAGATGGGTATACCTGGTGAGAGGTATACCTGGAGAGGGGTATACCTGGAGATGGGTATACCTGGTGAGGGGTATACCTGGAGATGGGTATACCTGGAGAGGGGTATACCTGGAGAGGGGTATACCTGGTGAGGGGTATACCTGGAGATGGGTATACCTGGAGATGGGTATACCTGGTGAGGGGTATACCTGGAGATGGGTATACCTGGAGATGGGTATACCTGGAGATGGGTATACCTGAGAGGGGTATACCTGGAGATGGGTATACCTGGAGATGGGTATACCTGGAGAGGGGTATACCTGGAGAGGGGTATACCTGGAGAGGGGTATACCTGGAGATGGGTATACCTGGTGAGGGGTATACCTGGAGATGGGTATATCTGGAGATGGGTATACCTGGAGATGGGTATACCTGGAGATGGGTATACCTGGAGAGGGGTATACCTGGAGAGGGGCATACCTGGTGAGGGGTATACCTGGAGATGGGTATACCTGGAGATGGGTATACCTAGAGAGGGGTATACCTGGAGAGGGGTATACCTGGAGAGGGGTATACCTGGAGATGGGTATACCTGGTGAGGGGTATACCTGGAGATGGGTATATATGGAGATGGGTATACCTGGAGATGGGTATACCTGGAGATGGGTATACCTGGAGAGGGGTATACCTGGAGAGGGGTATACCTGAAGATGGGTATACCTGGTGAGGGGTATACCTGGAGATGGGTATACCTGGTGAGGGATATACCCGGTGAGGGGTATACCTGGAGATGGGTATACCTGGAGAGGGGTATACCTGGAGATGGGTATACCTGGAGATGGGTATACCTGGAGAGGGGTATACCTGGAGAGGGGTATACCTGGAGATGGGTATACCTGGTGAGGGGTATACCTGGAGATGGGTATACCTGGAGAGGGGTATACCTGGAGAGGGGTATACCTGGAGAGGGGTATACCTGGAGAGGGGTATACCTGGAGAGGGGTATACCTGGAGATGAGTATACTTGGAGATGAGTATACCTGGAGAGGGGTATACCTGGAGAGGGTTAAACCTGGAGACAGTATCGGGAGTCAACGCCCCCTGTGGCCCGGTCTGTGACCAGACCCTAGACCAGGAAGAAATTCCTTAGGCTCTGCATAAAAAAATCACCTCTAGTGAGGACCACATTTCCATAGATGGGGAAAATATCCCTTCAAATTAGGAAAAGACAAAAAAATAGGCATAGGGTCACAAAAGAGATCCCTGATTCCCTACTACCAGAGCCTCTTTTCCCCTGAGAGGCCTGCCACTTGACCATCGCTCTGTTCCCAAAATCTTCGCTCGGAGCAACTCTCAGGTTCCGACGTCAGACGATGAAATGTAACAACGGCGATGTGAAATGCAAAAATGGAAGCCAGATTGGATAACGTGACCCTTGCTATTAATCTTTCTTTGTCCTCTGCTGTGTTGTATAGTTGTGTATGATGTGTATGATGTGTATGATGTGTATGATGCGTATGGTGTGTATGATGTGTGTGATGTGTGTGATGTGTATGATGTGTATGATGTGTATGATGTGTATGATGTGTATGATGTGTATGATGTGTATGATGTGTATGATGTGTATGATGTGTATGATGTGTATGATGTGTATGATGTGTATGATGTGTATGATGTGTATGATGTGTATGATGTGTATGATGTGTATGATGTGTATGATGTGTATGATGTGTATGATGTGTATGATGTGTATGTGTATGATGTGTATGATGTGTATGATGTGTATGATGTGTATGATGTGTATGATGTGTATGATGTGTATGGTGTGTATGATGTGTATGATGTGTATGATGTGTATGGTGTGTATGATGTGTATGATGTGTATGATGTGTATGATGTGTATGATGTGTATGATGTGTATGATGTGTATGATGTGTATGATGTGTATGATGTGTATGGTGTGTATGATGTGTATGATGTGTGTGATGTGTATGGTGTGTATGATGTGTATGATGTGTGTGATGTGTATGATGTGTATGATGTGTGTGATGTGTATGATGTGTATGATGTGTATGATGTGTGTGATGTGTGTGATGTGTATGATGTGTATGATGTGTATGATGTGTATGATGTGTGTGATGTGTATGATATGTATGATGTGTATGATGTGTATGGTGTGTGTGATGTGTATGATGTGTATGTGTATGATGTGTATGATGCGTATGGTGTGTATGATGTGCATGATGTGTGTGATGTGTATGATGTGTATGATGTGTGTGATGTGTATGGTGTGTATGATGTGTGTGATGTGTGTGGTGTGTATGGTGTGTATGATGTGTATGATGTGTGTGATGTGTGTGATGTGTATGGTGTGTATGATGTGTATGATGTGTATGATGTGTATGATGTGTATGATGTGTGTGATGTGTATGGTGTGTATGATGTGTATGATGTGTATGATGTATGTGATGTGTATGGTGTGTATGATGTGTATGATGTGTGTGATGTGTATGGTGTGTATGATGTGTATGATGTGCGTGATGTGTATGATGTGTATGATGTGTATGATGTGTATGGTTGTGATGTGTATGATGTATGTTAAGGGTTTGAAATAGTACCAGAACATTATGAACAACCCTCGGACAACGACGAAGTAGTAGTCGAAGAAGAAACCACAGGCAACCGTTACCTAAGCCAAGCCTTTAATGGGTCTCTAACCTTCTACACCACCCCCAACCTCCCAACCGAAATGAGCGCAGCTGATATGCTCCACTTAATGAAAGAAGGAGCTGTTAAGTACACCTGCACCAAACCTCACCAAATTCCTTTTGAAAACGCACTATCTTACCTCATGACGAATCTGAACTGCTCCAACCTCAGAATGCAACTATTCCACATGTCCAAGAGAGACTTCAAAAGACTCAAGAGTGGCTCCCTCACCAGCGAAGTGTAGCCAAACACACAACACCCTTCCCAACACCTGACGTCCAAACCAGCTCTTCACCTCAGCCTGAAGCATATCAGTCAGCGAGCACTGTCTGCAGTCTGCTCTCTCCTCTATGTCCTCAACATGCCCTCTCTACACTGCCTCGCAGTGCCACGTAGCTGGGTTTAGCCCTGGCTCTTTCATCTACAACTCAAGACCTTCCTCTCACGACTGTTCATCGTCTGTCCACACTTCCCCACTCACCCACCGGAGTCGCAACAGAAGAGCCTGCTATGTGTGTTCTCAATGTCTGTCCCACGATCGACTTAGCTGCTGGGTTAAGCCCTGGCTCTATTTCTACAACTAAGAACACTCCTCTCCAGCACTATTCTTCGTCTGTCCCGTCTTCCCCGCTCATCCCATTTGGGATCTTACCTGAACTTTCGTTCGTTCGTTCGTTCGTCTTTGCTCCAGATTCTCCTCCACCACGATGCTGTGAACACTAACTCCAAGGCTGAGGGACTGATTACCTCATCTTTTGTATATAGTTCTACTGTCTTTCTATTATGTCCTAGAATCTGCATTGATAAAGCCACTGGATGGCGAAACGTCTACAATAAAGATACCTAGATGTTGCACATGTGTCTTAACTTTCATATTGTCGGTATTTTATACCTTTCTTGCACAATGGTATTATTTTTGGTTAGTTGTGAATTGTTCCAACAATGGTATTATTTTTGGTTAATTGAGAATTGTTCCAACAATGATATTATTTTTAGTTAATTGTGAATTGTTCCAACAATGGTATTATTTTTGGTTAATTGAGAATTGTTCCAACAATGGTATTATTTTTGGTTAATTGAGAATTGTTCCAACAATGGTATTATTTTTGGTTAATTGTGAATTATTCCAACAATGATATTATTTTTGGTTAATTGTGAATTGTTCCAACAATGGTATTATTTTTGGTTAGTTGTGAATTGTTCCAACAATGATATTATTTTTGGTTAGTTGTGAATTGTTCCAACAATGGTATTATTTTTGGTTAGATGTGAATTGTTCCAACAATGGTATTATTTTTGGTTAATTGTGAATTATTCCATCCACGGGTTGTATATGACCGAAATAACAAACAAACTGCACAAATACATTTTTAACAGCTGTGAAACTTTAATTGTTTGTACCGACAAAAGAACTCCATACAACAAATATCCTCCGTTAGTGTCAATGGTTTTTACTTGTTTGGACTACATTGTAGTTTTTTGTACGTGGTGTGTATTGTTTTTTGTACGTGGTGTGTATTGTTTATGTACGTGGTGTGTATTGTTTTTGTACGTGGTGTGTATTGTTTATGTACGTGGAGTGTATTGTTTATGTACGTGGTGTGCATTGTTTATATACGTGATGTGTATTGTTTTTGTACGTGGTGTGTATTGTTTATGTACGTGGTGTGTATTGTTTATGTACGTGGTGTGTATTGTTTTTGTACGTGGTGTGTATTGTTTATGTACGTGGTGTGTATTGTTTCTTGTACGTGGTGTGTATTGTTTATGTACGTGGTGTGTATTGTTTATGTACGTGGTGTGTATTGCTTATGTACGTGGAGTGTATTGTTTATGTACGTGGTGTGTATTGTTTATATACGTGATGTGTATTGTTTTTGTACGTGGTGTGTATTGTTTATGTACGTGGTGTGTATTGTTTTTGTACGTGGTGTGTATTGTTTATGTACGTGGTGTGTATTGTTTATGTACGATGAGTGTATTGTTTTTGTACGTAGTATGTATTGTTTATGTACGTGGTGTGTATTGTTTATGTACGTGGTGTGTATTGTTTATGTACGTGGTGTGTATTGTTTATGTACTTGGAGTGTATTGTTTTTGTACGTAGTATGTATTGTTTATGTACGTGGTGTGTATTGTTTATGTACGTGGTGTGTATTGTTTATGTACGTGGAGTGTATTGTTTATGTACGTGGAGTGTTTTGTTTATGTACGTGGTGTGTATTGTTTATGTACGTGGTGTGTATTGTTTATGTACGTGGAGTGTATTGTTTATGTACGTGGTGTGTATTGTTTATGTACGTAATGTGTATTGTTTATGTACGTGGTGTGTATTGTTTATGTACGTGGTGTGTATTGTTTATGTACGTGGTGTGTATTGTTTATGTACGTGGTGTGTATTGTTTATGTACGTGGTGTGTATTGTTTATGTACGTGGTGTGTATTGTTTATGTACGTGGAGTGTGTTGTTTATGTACGTCGTGTGTATTGTTTATGTACGTGGTGTGTGTTGTTTATGTACGTGGTGTGTATTGTTTATGTACGTGGAGTGTATTGTTTATGTACGTGGAGTGTATTGTTTATGTACGTGGAGTGTATTGTTTATGTACGTGGAGTGTATTGTTTATGTACGTGGAGTGTATTGTTTATGTACGTGGTGTGTATTGTTTATGTACGTGGTGTGTATTGTTTATGTACGTGGTGTGTATTGTTTATGTACGTGGTGTGTGTTGTTTATGTACGTGGTGTGTATTGTTTATGTACGTGGAGTGTATTGTTTATGTACGTGGAGTGTATTGTTTATGTACGTGGAGTGTATTGTTTATGTACGTGGAGTGTATTGTTTATGTACGTGGAGTGTATTGTTTATGTACGTGGTGTGTATTGTTTATGTACGTGGTGTGTATTGTTTATGTACGTGGTGTGTATTGTTTATGTACGTGGAGTGTATTGTTTATGTACGTGGAGTGTATTGTTTATGTACGTGGAGTGTATTGTTTATGTACGTGGAGTGTATTGTTTATGTACAAGGAGTGTATTGTTTATGTACGTGGAGTGTATTGTTTATGTACGTGGTGTGCATTGTTTATATACGTGATGTGTATTGTTTTTGTACGTGGTGTGTATTGTTTATGTACTTGGTGTGTATTGTTTATGTACGTGGAGTGTATTGTTTATGTACGTGGAGTGTACTGTTTATGTACGTGGAGTGTATTGTTTATGTACGTGGAGTGTATTGTTTATGTACATGGAGTGTATTGTTTATGTACGTGGAGTGTATTGTTTATGTACGTGGAGTGTATTGTTTATGTACGTGGAGTGTATTGTTTATGTACGTGGTGTGTATTGTTTATGTACGTGGAGTGTATTGTTTATGTACGTGGAGTGTATTGTTTATGTACGTGGAGTGTATTGTTTATGTACGTGGAGTGTATTGTTTATGTACGTGGAGTGTATTGTTTATGTACGTGGTGTATATTGTTTATGTACGTGGAGTGTATTGTTTATGTACGTGGAGTGTATTGTTTATGTACGTGGTGTGTATTGTTTATGTACGTGGAGTGTATTGTTTATGTACGTGGAGTGTATTGTTTATGTTCGTGGAGTGTATTGTTTATGTACGTGGTGTGTATTGTTTATGTACGTGGAGTGTGTTGTTTTTGTACGTCGTGTGTATTGTTTATGTACGTGGTGTGTGTTGTTTATGTACGTGGTGTGTATTGTTTATGTACGTGGAGTGTATTGTTTATGTACGTGGAGTGTATTGTTTATGTACGTGGAGTGTATTGTTTATGTACGTGGAGTGTATTGTTTATGTACGTGGAGTGTATTGTTTATGTACGTGGTGTGTATTGTTTATGTACGTGGTGTGTATTGTTTATGTACGTGGTGTGTATTGTTTATGTACGTGGAGTGTATTGTTTATGTACGTGGAGTGTATTGTTTATGTACGTGGAGTGGATTGTTTATGTACGTGGAGTGTATTGTTTATGTACATGGAGTGTATTGTTTATGTACGTGGAGTGTATTGTTTATGTACGTGGTGTGCATTGTTTATATACGTGATGTGTATTGTTTTTGTACGTGGTGTGTATTGTTTATGTACGTGGTGTGTATTGTTTATGTACGTGGAGTGTATTGTTTATGTACGTGGAGTGTATTGTTTATGTACGTGGAGTGTATTGTTTATGTACGTGGAGTGTATTGTTTATGTACATGGAGTGTATTGTTTATGTACGTGGAGTGTATTGTTTATGTACGTGGAGTGTATTGTTTATGTACGTGGAGTGTATTGTTTATGTACGTGGTGTGTATTGTTTATGTACGTGGAGTGTATTGTTTATGTACGTGGTGTGTATTGTTTATGTACGTGGTGTGTATTATTTATGTTCGTGGTGTGTATTGTTTATGTACGTGGAGTGTATTGTTTATGTACGTGGTGTGTATTGTTTATGTACGTGGTGTGTATTGTTTATGTACGTTGTGTGTATTGTTTATGTACGTGGTGTGTATTGTTTATGTACGTGGAGTGTATTGTTTATGTACGTGGTGTGTATTGTTTATGTACGTGGTGTGTATTGTTTATGTACGTGGTTTGTATTGTTTATGTACGTGGTGTGTATTGTTTATGTACGTGGTGTGTATTGTTTATGTACGTGGTGTGTATTGTTTATGTACGTGGTGTGTATTGTTTATGTGCGTGGTGTGTATTGTTTATGTACGTGGTGTGTATTGTTTATGTACGTGGTGTGTATTGTTTATGTACGTGGTGTGTATTGTTTATGTACGTGGTGTGTATTGTTTATGTACGTGGTGTGTATTGTTTATGTACGTGGTGTGTATTGTTTATGTACGTGGTGTGTATTGTTTATGTACGTGATGTGTATTGTTTTAAAAGAACATGACCAACGTGAATCATCTTCGTATAGAAATTATTCTATTGTTGACCTTGTATTTGTTATTATTGTATTTCTGTTGTTATTGTATTTGTTAATGCTATTGTCATTACTTCTAATGCTAGTACCTCTACTATTATTACTGTTACTACTACTACTACTACTACTATTATTATTACTACTACTATTACTACTACTACTATTACTACTTACTATTACTACTACTACTACTACTACTACTGCTTCTGCTGCTACTACTACTACAACTACTTTTATAATAATCGTTACTATTATTACTTATATTATTATTATTATTATCATTATTATTCTTATTATTATTATTATTATTATTGTAAATTTTAAAACAAGCGATAAGCCCGCTTGGGACATATACGTTTTCATTTGATTTTATCAGTAAACTGGACATGTGTAGTTATGTACGTGGTATGAGTATCATGTGTATGGTTGTATGACTGTATGGTTGTATGGGTGTATGGTTGGTGTGTTTGATTTTGTGGACATGCATCAGATAAACGCTGGAAAAATACTTGTAATCATGAGAACTCAGCGGCCACGTAGGATTTGTTGGTGATATGACTAGGCAGGATGGGGATTTATATATACATATATATACATATATATACATGTAATGGTACATTAAAATGGTATAAAATACCGACAGGTTGTTAGGTAAGACACATATGCAACAGTTAGGTATCTTTATTTCGAAACGTTTCGCCTACACAGTAGGCTTCTTCAGTCGAATACAGAAAAGTTGATAGAAGCAGAAGATACCATGTAATGGTACAGCTGTGTAATGAGTACTTTCGTTGTATAAGAAAAAGCATCGTTCTACATCATGTAATTAATATTGATGATATACGGAACAAGAGAATAAAACGAGATGCATTGTTAATACCATTGTTCCTGAACACGACTCTTTGTTAGCTGTGTATGTGTATGTGTGTGTACTCACCTAATTGTAGTTGCAGGGGTCGGGACTCAGCTCCTGGCCCCGCCTCTTCACTGAACGCTTCTAGGTCCTCTCTCCCCCTGCTCCATGAGCTTTATCATACTTCGTCTTAAAGCTATGTATGGTTCCTGCCTCCACTACATCGCTCGCCAGACTGTTCCACTTCCTGACCACTCTATGACTGATGAACTGCTTATGTGTGTGTGTGTGTGTGTGTGTGTGTGTGTGTGTGTGTGTGTGTGTGTGTGTGTGTGTGTGTGTGTGTGTGTGTGTGTGTGTGTGTGTGTGTGTATGTATGTGTGTGTGTTTTAAAAGGAAAGTCATCCCAGAGTATTACACTTCGAGGCACCAAACTTGCCATTCTCTCTGTCTGTGTGTTTTATCGCTGTTTTCGCTTCTCTTGTTTGGTTATATTTCCTTGGATCCTTCAAGGAAGGTGTACATTGATACTGGTTAAGCCCTGACGATCTCTGAAATAATAAAGTTGGTAGAATTACCAACAATATGTAAAGTAAAAGGACACAAGTGCAACTAATGTGACATTTTATTGTGGCAACGTTTCGCTCTCCAGGCTTGACAAAGCTCCTGGAGAGCGAAACGTTGCCACAATAAAATGTCACATTAGTTGCACTTGTGTCCTTTTACTTTACATCTCTGAAATAAACTGTAGTTAACCTCTCCTTCCTTAAATCAAATCCGATTACCACCCGTTCTTCACACGATGTTCCATCGCTACATCCGTCGCGCATCCATGTAAATGTAACAATGATGCGTGTGTGTGTTGTGGCTGAAGGTGATTGATTAAATATAAGAACATAAGAACATAAGAAAGGAGGAACACTGCAGCAGGCCTGTTGGCCCATACTAGGCAGGTCCTTTACAGTTTTGAGGTGGTCAGTCCCTCAGTCTGGAGAGCATTGTTCCATAGAATGAAACAATATTGTTTCATTCTATGGAACAATGCAGGTCCTTTACAATTCATCCCACTAACAAACATCTGACCAACCCAATTTTCAATGCCACCCAAGAAACAAGCTCCGATGTGCAAGTCCCACTCAAATCCAACCCCTCCCACTCATGTACTTATCCAACCTAAATTTGAAACTACCCAAAGTCCTAGCCTCAATAACCCAACTAGGTAGACTGTTCCACTCATCAACTACCCTATTTCCAAACCAATACTTTCCTATGTCCTTTCTAAATCTAAACTTATCTAATTTAAATCCATTACTGCGGGTTCTCTCTTGGAGAGATATCCTCAAGACCTTGTTAATATCCCCTTTATTAATACCTATCTTCTACTTATACACTTCGATCAGGTCTCCCCTCATTCTTCGTCTAACAAGTGAATGTAACTTAAGAGTCTTCAATCTTTCTTCATAAGGAAGATTTCTAATACTATGTATTAATTTAGTCATCCTACGCTGAATGTTTTCTAACGAATTTATGTCCATTCTGTAATATGGAGACCAGAATTGAGCTGCATAATCTAGGTGAGGCCTTACTAATGATGTATAAAGCTGAACATTAAAATGGTATAAAATACCGACAGGTTGTTAGGTAAGACACATATGCAACAGTTAGGTATCTTTATTATGAAACGTTTCGCCTACACAGTAGGCTTCTTCAGTCAAGTACAGAAAAGTTGATAGAAGCAGAAGATACTTGAAGACGATGTAATCAGTCCATCACCCTTAAAGTTTTGAGGTGGTCAGTCCCTCAGTCTGGAGAAGAGCATTGTTCCATAGTGTGAAACAATATGCTCTTCTCCAGACTGAGGGACTGACCACCTCAAAACTTTAAGGGTGATGGACTGATTACATCGTCTTCAAGTATCTTCTGCTTCTATCAACTTTTCTGTACTTGACTGAAGAAGCCTACTGTGTAGGCGAAACGTTTCATAATAAAGATACCTAACTGTTGCATATGTGTCTTACCTAACATGTATAAAGCTGCAGTATGACCTCTGGACTTCTGTTGCTTACACTTCTTGATATAAATCCCAGTAATCTATTTGCCTTATTACGTACGCTTAGGCATTGCTGTCTTGGTTTAAGGTTGCTGCTTACCATAACCCCCAAGTCCTTTTCACAATCTGTATGGCTAAGTTCTACATTATTTAACTTATAAGTGCTAGGGTTATGGACACTCCCGAGCTTCAGAACCTTGCATTTATCTACATTGAACTGCATCTGCCACTTTTCTGACCAAGAGTAGAGTTTGTCTAAATCCTCCTGAAGTTCCCTAACATCTACGTTTGAATCAATTATCCTACCTATCTTCGTGTCATCGGCGAATTTGCTCATATCACTAGTAATTCCTTCATCAAGATCATTGATATATATTATAAACAACAACGGGCCCAAGACTGATCCCTGTGGAACGCCACTTGTTACTGATCCCCACTCGGATTTAACCCCATTTATGGACACTCTTTGCTTCCTGTCTGTGAGCCATGATTCGATCCACGAGAGCACCCTTCCCCCAATGCCATGAGCTGCTACTTTCTTCAACAGTCTTTGGTGCGGAACTCTATCAAATGCCTTACTAAAATCTAAGTAAATAATATCAAATTCTTTATCGTGGTCAACAGCCTCAAAAGCTTTACTGAAGAAAGTTAATAAATTAGTTAGACAAGACCGGCCTCTTGTGAATCCATGCTGAGTATCATTAATCAAGCTATGCTTATCGAGATGGCTTCTTATAATTTGAGCTATAATTGACTCTAGTAATTTGCCTACAATTGAGGTCAGGCTTATTGGGCGGTAATTTGACGGTAACGACTTGTCCCCTGTTTTAAAAATAGGAATTACATTAGCCATCTTCCACATATCAGACACTACACCTGTTTGAAGAGATAAATTAAAAATATTAGTTAATGGTTCACAGACTTCCATTTTGCATTCCTTTAGAACCCTTGAAAAAACCTCATCAGGACCCGGTGACTTAATTTGCTTCAGTTGGTCTATCTGCTTCACAACCATTTCACTAGTGACTGTGATGTTACATAATTTATCTTCTTCTGGCCCACTATAAAAATTAATTACCGGAATATTATTAGTGTCTTCCTGTGTAAAAACCGAGAGAAAATAATTATTTAAAATCGAGCACATTTCATTCTCTTTCTCAGTAAGATGCCCATAGTTATTTTTAAGGGGACCTATCTTATCTCTGACTTTTGTTCTATATACCTGGAAAAAACTTTTTGGGTTAGTTTTAGAATCCCTAGCAACTTTAATTTCATAGTCCCTTTTAGCTTTTCTTATCCCCTTTTTAATGTCCCTCTTAATGTCAATATACTGATTGATAAGATGACCCTCGCCTCTTTTGATACGCCTATAAATTCCTTTCTTATGCCCTAGTAGATATTTCAGCCTATTATTCATCCATTTTGGGTCATTTCTATTTGATCTAATTTCTTTATAAGGGATAAACGTTCTTTGAGCAGCATGTATTGTGTTCAGAAAACTGTCATATTGATAGCTCTCTTCGTTACCCCAGTCAACAGATGATAAGTGTTCTCTAAGCCCATCGTAATCTGCTAAGCGAAAATCTGGGACTGTTACTGAATTATCCCTACTATCATACTTCCATTCAATTCTAAATGTAATTGATTTGTGGTCGCTAGCATCCAGTTCCTCTGAAACTTCTAAATTATTAACAAGGGATTCATTGTTTGCCAGAACTAAGTCAAGCAGGTTATTACCCCTTGTAGGTTCTGTCACAAACTGCTTCAAAAAACAATCCTGAACTACTTCTAAGAAGTCGTATGATTCTAAATTCCCAGTCAAGAAATTCCAATCAATATAACTAAAGTTAGTCTCCTAGAATTACTACATTATCGTGCCTTGTGGCCCTAACAATTTCCTCCCATAGTAGTCTCCCCTGGTCCCTATCTAAATTTGGGGGACGGTATATCACACCTAAAGTTAATTTTTCATGCCCCTCTGAAAATTCTATCCACACAGACTCTGTATGTGTTACTTCAGACTTAATACCCGTTTTTATGCAACAGTTCAAGCGATCTCGGACATACAATGCCACCCCACCCCCCTTCCCGATACTTCTATCTACTTGGAACAATTTAAAACCCTGAATGTGACATTCTGCAGGCATGTCCCGACTTTTTGAATTAAACCACGTCTCAGTAATGGCAAATACATCTATGTTACCTGCACTAGCAACTAGTCTCAACTCGTCCATCTTATTCCTAGCACTGCGACTATTTGTGTAATAAATACTTAAAGACCCTCCTCTCTCTTTACCCTTTCTGCTCCTTTCTGTTATTCCACTAAACCTATTACTGTCCTTGTCAATTAGTGCCACTGGCTTTCCAATATCCACCTCATTTTGCCTATTACTAGTTCTCCTAGTACTCATATTACTACCCTGAGACTTCACAGTTTTCCCGCAAAAACCCATACCACTAACTATTCCTAGTTTAAAGACCTAACAGCTCCCTCCACTGCATTGGCCAGTGCTCCCACCCCACACCTAGATAAGTGAACCCCATCCCTGGCATACATGTCATTTCTGCCATAGAAGAGGTCCCAGTTGTCAATGAATGTTACCGCATTTTCCTTACAGTATTTGTCCAGCCAGCAATTGACACCAATTGCTCTGGACAACCATTCATTTCCAACTCCTCTCCTTGGCAAAATGCCACATATGACAGGTTTCCCACCCTTCCTCCTAATTATCTCTATTGCTGACCTGTACCTGCTAATCAGGTCCTCACTCCTACGTCTGCCAACATCGTTGCCTCCAGCACTGAGACAGATAATAGGATTGCTCCCATTACCTCTTATGATGTCATCCAGACGGCTAACAATATCCTTCATCCCAGCCCCAGGAAAACACACTCTCTGCCTCCTACTCCTGTCCTTCAAGCAGAATGCCCTATCCATGTACCTAATCTGGCTATCCCCAACAACAACAATGTTTTTACCTTCCTTGGCGTCGTCCGTCGTGATGCTCCGAGTAGTCGACTCACATTCGCCAGGTAGCATTACACCACTAGTAGAATTCGTCAAGACGTTCTCGATGGTCTTCGTTGGAGTTTCTAGGGATGTCTCACTCACGTCTGCCAATGCTTCTTTGGTGCTCGTTGTGGCATTCCCAGTAGAACACTCACATTCGTCGGGTAGCACCGAGAATGGGTTGGAAGTTTCCACGGTAGTCTTCTGGTTTCTCGTTGTTTCTGCCTCTCCAACCGTTTTCTTGATCTTCAGCTTGGTTCCATGTTGCCCGGCCACTGACCAAGCTCCCCTCTTAACCTGGGGACTCACAACAGGAGGATTACTACGAATCCTCTTGTTCTCCTCCGTTAATCGCCGTATCTCCATCTTAGCAACTCTGAGCTCTTCTCTCAGCTGCTGGTAAAGTTGCTCAAGAGAGGGCATCCTGGTTCAGATTCACAGAGAGCACACAAACAGGTCTTCACTGAGCTAAGTACACGTCACCACTCAAGATTGATGGACTGAACACATCGACTCAAGGTTGAGGGACTGATTACCTCATTCTCCTCCTGTTCTTCAAGTTTCTCCTACGTATGGACTGATGAAGCCACTGTGTGGCGAAACGTTTCCTCAATAAAGATACCCAAGAGTTGTACATGTGTCTAATTTATCAACAGTTAGGTATCTTTATTTCGAAACGTTTCGCCTACACAGTAGGCTTCTTCAGTCGAGTACAGAAAATAAATGGTATCAAATACCGACACAGTGGAAATATAAACACATATGCAGTATAATGTGATCCTTTATTGACAACGTTTCAACCACACAGTGGGCTTTTTCAAGTCGCACACAGATCTACCTGGGGTGGAAGGTACGGGAGTATTTATAGTCATGTTCAGAATGTTGAGGTCAGGTGGAGAATGCTGCATCTGATGATCTACCGGGTTGAGTTATAGAGTCTTGGGTAGCTTGGCAGGGGTAATGGACAAGTTGTGAGTAGACCTTCTGCAGTGTTCTATGTTCTTATGTGGGATAGCGATGAAGAAGTTTCTTGGCGAGTGGTTCAACTATGTTATAGAAGCCGTTGTTCTGGTTGAAATTGTTGGTTATAGAGATAAACGAAGAATCCTGGAAGCATCGTTCCATAGTCTGAAACAATATGGAGTTGAAGTGACAGGATGGAGCCTTATATAGCGCCAGGAGGTGAGACGTAGGTCACTAGTAGAACGCAGATGTTGGGAGGTCAGGTCCCTCTCAAATCCAGCCGTTCTCACTAGTAGAGGTTGTCGAAGATAATTTCAGGTCTGTACCAAGAACCATTCATCTACAAACCTGTCAGACACTGCAACTTCTTGGGATCTTAATACTTAGGAATTCTTCGCTTGCCTAATTCTTGGGCACAACCTACTTCCACACTGAACAAATGTGACACCACCTATGACTGCTGCACCTCTCCTGCCATACGGTTTATAAGCTGCTTCTCCGCTCATCTGCCGTATTCTACTCAAGATTGATGGACTGAACACATCGACTCAAGTTTGAGGGACTGATTACCTCATTCTCCTCCTGTTCTTCAAGTTTCTCCTACGTATGGACTGGTGAAGCCACTGTGTGGCGAAACGTTTCCTCAATTAAGATACCCAAGAGTTGCACACGTGTCTAATTTATCAAAGTACAGCGTATCAGAGTACATCCAGTACACGTTCCCTTCAGGTAAATCCACCCATCTTTCTGAAACTGCTCCGGCGGTCTATATTCACATTACAGTCTGAGGTTTTGCTGCAGTTACTAGCAGCATGTACCATGCTGTTACAAGCCTCCATCTACCCTAGCACTACAAGCCTCCTCCTCTACACTGGCACTACGACCCTTCTCTCTACCCTATTACTACAACCTTTCTCTACACTGGTGCTACAAGACACTATATTCCAGTGCTACGAGCTACCTCTACACCAGTACAGATAGAGTACAATACACACCGCACCCACAACAAGGACCCAGTGAATTCGGTTTTCCGAATCCGTTCTGGTGAAAAAATAAATGAACATATATATCGCTTTCGCATTTGAACAGTAAGAAAATATTGTATCGGATCCGTTCTCAACAAAGCTCCAAGTTATGCAGCTCAGGTGGAAAATAGCACGGGATTATAGCCTTCATATTGCTGTAAAATAACCATTGCAAAATAACCCGGGCAGAATAATTCCTCTCCAATAGTCCGTACGAAAGAGTTGCGTAATGGTCCATGCGGAACGACCCTTGGCAGTACAGAGAATAATATTTCTTTAAAATGTTATTCTTGCCTGCCTAAGAAAACCGCGAGTAAAGGAGCTCAGGGCATTACTTCTGGCTTGGTACACAAGTCACGCAGGAAGACACAAGCAGAGGCAGAATGTGCGTTCTGAGTCCGTGATCACACAAGGAGAAGAATCAGGGTGGGAGACTCTCAAACTCCTCCATGGGGAGAAGAATACTATATACAGAACCCAAACACCCGTAAACTCGCACACACACACACACACACACACACACACACACACACACACACACACACACACACACACACACACGTCTGTCTCCCTCTTTCCAACGCTTGAGTCAGCTAGACACCGATGCCTGTAGTTTCAATGTTGTTTTCCTATCTTCTGTCTTGTTTTCTTATATTTGAGGCTGACACGAAGAGAAGTCTCCAACACTCGTGGACTGACACCCATTCCTCTCTTTCATGACTTCTGTGGCACTGACTCCCATGATCCACAAGCCAAGTACAAACACACACACACACAAGTCTAGCCTCGTCTAGCTGCTCTACAGACAGACTTACGATACTGCACTGAGAATCCACTGCTCCAGTCCTGGCCAATTTGTTCTTCAAGAATATCTTCAAACTGAATTATTAACACAGACTACCTGATCAGTTATGGCTGAGATATGTTGAATATGTCTTTTCCTTTTGTCCAGAATAACATTTTGAGACCATCCTCAGGAAATTTAGTAATTTTAACCTTTCAGCAAATTCTAATACAATGGTAAATATGATTAGTTAACTCAGGTATTAATCCATACCCGGGACCCGGTATCAAGTTAATACTGTGGAATTAAGTTAATGGCCCAGTATTACGGTAATGCTTGGGTATACCTAAGTGTCGGTATCGGTGGAAAAACTGCCGATACCAACCGATAATTTTAAAATAATAATATTAATCGTGTGCTTTAAAAAATATAAAACATTCAAAGAACTCTAACACACACACACACACACATACACACACACACACACACACACACACACACACACACACACACACACACACACACACACACACACACACACACAAACTTAACACTGATGCTGCCAGCTTCCTGTGTTATGAAGCATCCTGGGTGTGATTACTCTCTTGTCTCCTCCAGTTTATTTTCATTACACTCGCAGCCTGGCTAGCATATTTACGTATCCTGATTCCATTTTTCTTTGCCCAGCCACGCCAGAATGCGCTCAGTACTGATGATGAGTTGTGAGGTGTAACCTGACTCTTTTCTCTCTCTCTCTCTCTCTCTCTCTCTCTCTCTCTCTCTCTCTCTCTCTCTCTCTCTCTCTCCCTCTATCTTACTACAATCCTACACACCTCACTGCATCCTGTAACAAGTACCGTCCCCTCACCTCCCTTCCGCGGCTCACAATTATCACAATGTATATAGTATATAACTCCAAATCCTTCAGCGAGAATCGTTGCAGCTCAATTCTTTCCTCTGACGAGCAAAAACGTTTAGACTTTATGGGAACTTTACATAATACCGCTATTCTGGGAGGGTCTGAGGACCAGCCCCGGACGACGGTGAAATACTCCACATAACTGGACTGCTTTGTCTCGCTGCCAAGAAGAGTTTTGGACTCCCTAAAAGTCGACGGGAATAAAGAAGAAGGAAAAAAAAGAGAAGCAAACGCTGGAAGAGAAGAAAAGGACTTCTTCAGCGGAGTCTTGATGCTGGAATGGGGAAAAATCCCGGGTAAATCTCGGCAGTGGGTGGTCAGCGAGCTTTGTTAATCCGCCCACCGGAGCACTGCTATGTCCTACCTCTCCCCTAAGATTTATGCTCAGGGAGGGATTTATCATCCAGGCAGTGTTGACTTAGGTTTTCCTGGATATTTTTAGACTGTGTGTTCATTCAGAAGAGGAAACGGAAATCAACAAAGCTTTTGTACAACTCGGAGGAGAAACGGCAATCAAAAGCAGTTTTTGTTTAATTTTTCCAGAAAAAGGAATATGTATATATATTTTTTTTTATTATCACACCGGCCGATTCCCACCAAGGCAGGGTGGCCCGAAAAAGAAAAACTTTCACCATCATTCACTCCATCACTGTCTTGCCAGAAGGGTGCTTTACACTACAGTTTTTAAACTGCAACATTAACACCCCTCCTTCAGAGTGCAGGCACTGTACTTCCCATCTCCAGGACTCAAGTCCGGCCTGCCGGTTTCCCTGAATCCCTTCATAAATGTTACTTTGCTCACACTCCAACAGCACGTCAAGTATTAAAAACCATTTGTCTCCATTCACTCCTATCAAACACGCTCACGCATGCCTGCTGGAAGTCCAAGCCCCTCGCACACAAAACCTCCTTTACCCCCTCCCTCCAACCCTTCCTAGGCCGACCCCTACCCCGCCTTCCTTCCACTACAGACTGATACACTCTTGAAGTCATTCTGTTTCGCTCCATTCTCTCTACATGTCCGAACCACCTCAACAACCCTTCCTCAGCCCTCTGGACAACAGTTTTGGTAATCCCGCACCTCCTCCTAACTTCCAAACTACGAATTCTCTGCATTATATTCACACCACACATTGCCCTCAGACATGACATCTCCACTGCCTCCAGCCTTCTCCTCGCTGCAACATTCATCACCCATGCTTCACACCCATATAAGAGCGTTGGTAAAACTATACTCTCATACATTCCCCTCTTTGCCTCCAAGGACAAAGTTCTTTGTCTCCACAGACTCCTAAGTGCACCACTCACTCTTTTTCCCTCATCAATTCTATGATTCACCTCATCTTTCATAGACCCATCCGCTGACACGTCCACTCCCAAATATCTGAATACGTTCACCTCCTCCATACTCTCTCCCTCCAATCTGATATTCAATCTTTCATCACCTAATCTTTTTGTTATCCTCATAACCTTACTCTTTCCTGTATTCACCTTTAATTTTCTTCTTTTGCACACCCTACCAAATTCATCCACCAATCTCTGCAACTTCTCTTCAGAATCTCCCAAGAGCACAGTGTCATCAGCAAAGAGCAGCTGTGACAACTCCCACTTTGTGTGTGATTCTTTATCTTTTAACTCCACGCCTCTTGCCAAGACCCTCGCATTTACTTCTCTTACAACCCCATCTATAAATATATTAAACAACCACGGTGACATCACACATCCTTGTCTAAGGCCTACTTTTACTGGGAAAAAATTTCCCTCTTTCCTACATACTCTAACTTGAGCCTCACTATCCTCGTAAAAACTCTTCACTGCTTTCAGTAACCTACCTCCTACACCATACACTTGCAACATCTGCCACATTGCCCCCCTATCCACCCTGTCATACGCCTTTTCCAAATCCATAAATGCCACAAAGACCTCTTTAGCCTTATCTATATATATACATATATATATATATATATATATATATATATATATATATATATATATATATATATATATATATATATATATATATATATATGTATATATATATAATGCAGTAGCGTAAGAGAAAATTATACAAATAATAATTAATATAATGCATATATCGGCCTACAGCTAATTCCCCCTTCTACAATCTACTGAAGAGGACCTCAGTTGTAGGTCGACATATGACGTTCTCTTTTTTTAGTGTCTTTAATTTTCTCCATGTGGATTAAACTTTATCATTATAAAGCGTCGCGTTTAATTTGTAAGACAAGAGGATGAAAATACTCAGATTAAAATTAGTGTTTTGGGCCACCAAGAACTTTGAACTTCGCCTCTGATGAATATAGGTCTCTGTATGAGTGACCTTGTCTCTGTCCTGTGACTGTGAGTGACCTGGTCTCAGTCCAGTGTCTGTGAGTGACCTTGTCTCGGTCCTGTGACTGTGAGTGACCTGGTCTCAGTCCAGTGGCTACAGGCTAATTCCAGACCGTCTTAATTCCTTTCTTAATCAAAAAACTTGGTCAGAGGGCTTTGTGTTTCCTCAGGGAGGAATACGTTGGCCAGTAATTAGAAAATTTGTCTACTAGCACTACCACCACTACTACTATCAGTGGAACTGGTACCACCACCAGTACTACTGCTACTACCACCACCACTACTATCAGTGGAACTGGTACCACCATCAGTTCTACTGCTACTACCACCACCACTACTATCAGTGGAACTGGTACCACCACCAGTACTACTGCTACTACCACCACCACTACTATCAGTGGAACTGGTACCACCACCAGTACTAGCACTACTACTAGCACTACCACCACCACTACTATCAGTGGAACTGGTACCACCATCAGTACTACTGCTACCACCATCAGTACTACTGCTACTACCACCACCACTTCTATCAGTGGAACTGGTACCACCACCCGCACTACTGCTACTAGCACTACCACCACTACTACTATCAGTGGAACTGGTACCACCATCAGTTCTACTGCTACTACCACCACCACTACTATCAGTGGAACTGGTACCACCACCAGTACTAACACTACTACTAGCACTACCACCACCACTACTAGCACTACTACTAGCACTACCACCACCACTACTATCAGTGGAACTGGTACCACCATCAGTACTACTGCTACCACCATCAGTACTACTGCTACTACCACCACCACTTCTATCAGTGGAACTGGTACCACCACCCGCACTACTGCTACTAGCACTACCACCACTACTACTATCAGTGGAACTGGTACCACCACCAGCACTACTGCTACTAGCACTACCACCACTACTACTATCAGTGGAACTGGTACCACCACCCGCACTACTGCTACTAGCACTACCACCACTACTACTATCAGTGGAACTGGTACCACCACCCGCACTACTGCTACTAGCACTACCACCACCACTACTATCAGTGGAACTGGTACCACCACCAGCACTACTGCTACTAGCACTACCACCACTACTACTATCAGTGGAACTGGTACCACCATCAGTTCTACTGCTACTACCACCACCACTACTATCAGTGGAACTGGTACCACCACCAGTACTACTGCTACTACCACCACCACTACTATCAGTGGAACTGGTACCACCACCAGTACTAGCACTACTACTAGCACTACCACCACCACTACTATCAGTGGAACTGGTACCACCATCAGTACTACTGCTACTACCACTACCACTTCTGTCAGTGGAACTGGTACCACCACCAGCACTACTGCTACTAGCACTACCACCACTACTACTATCAGTGGAACTGGTACCACCACAAGTACCAGCACTACTAGCACTACTACCACCACTGCTACTAGACTACCACTGACCACAACAGAGCATCCTCCTCAACATTTACCCTCAGGGCAATGTATAATTTTCCAGTAGATTTTGCACTGTGAAACAAAAATTTATGATGCCCCATTTTATACTCTGCTCTAAATGCGGAAAAATTCTTGCAGCTGCTGCTTGTTGTCCCTGAGAAAGATTAATTCTCTAATTCACTTTCCTCTGCTGCTTCCACAGTTATGAAAAATTTTTCCAGTTATTTCGAGTAAATGAAGCCAGCGATGTACATGTTCTTAATATGAAAAATATATATATATATCCTTTTGCGTTTGCTTCATATACTGTACTATGACCCGGGTGCTTCAGTTGTTAGTCCATGACGATGATAGATTATCAGCTTCCCTAGAGTCATGAACACTGCAGATAATTTGTTCCCCGCCAGTCGACACCATTTTAATAACTAAAATAAAAATTCAAGTATATTAATAGTAGGTATTCACACACCCTTATATATATATATATATATATATATATATATATATATATATATATATATATATATATATATATATATATATATATATATATATATATATATATATATATATATATATATATATATATATATATATATATATGTCGTGCCGAATAGGCAGAACTTGCGATCTTGGCTTAAATAGCAATGTTCATCTTACCATATAGGACAAGTGAAAATTTGTGTATGCAATAATTTCGCCAAAATCATTCTGAACCTAACGAAACAAATATATTTGATTGTGTTTGTTTAATACTAAATTATTGTAAACGTATTTAAAATATATTTAGTTGGGTTAGGCTAAAATAAATTGTGCTTGTTATAATAAGGTTAGGTAAGTTTTCTAAGATTCTTTTGGTGCAAAATTAAATTTTTTTACATTAACATTAATGAAAAAAATATATCTTTAAACGTATAAGAGAAAATTTCAGAAAGGATTTAATTTTAAATGAATTCTTGCTAATTGACCAGTTTTACATATTCGACACGACACACACACACACATATATATATATATATATATATATATATATATATATATATATATATATATATATATATGTTAGTGGAGGGATTTTTAACCATCCTATTTATTTTCAAAAGTGCGAGAAACCTGCGGCTGGCATATCCATAGCTGAACAATACTCTCAACATAAATATTTCATTACTTACATTCATTGCTTTCTCTCGGTTTGTCTGTCTTTCAGTCTGTCTGTCTCTCTCATGTCCCCTTTCGCTGGAGACTTGATCACAAAACCTTTCGCTCATTATATTCTCCAGCGTCTCCCCTTGGTGTATTTCCTCTCCCTCTTCCATCACTCATAATTACCCTTCCTTCTGTCCCAAATTCAGTAACTTATAAACTATAATTTTGTTAGCGTGTTCTGCCTTGCCTGTTCAACTTCGTTCGTCTCCTGCAGTCTCTGTGGAGAGGTTACAACCCTGGAGAAACAACGCGACTCACGGCAGACAGCTGTTCCCAAACTCTTCCCGAACTTCACTGCTGACTCAGTTTACCAGAGAATAAGTAATTCCCACTCAGAAATGAGAGTAGTGATCTGTATGATTTTTAATAAGAAAATGAATTAGAGGCTTAAGATATTACAGTACAGACTCTCATGTGTGGTGGGACACTCTTATTTGTTGTGGTGGGGCACTCTTATTTGTTGTGGTGGTGCACTCTTATTTGTTGAGGTGGGGCACTCTTATTTGTTGTGGTGGGGCACTCTTATTTGTTGAGGTGGGACACTCTTATTTGTTGTGGTGGGGCACTCTTATTTGTTGTGGTGGGGCACTCTTATTTGTTGTGGTGGTGCACTCTTATTTGTTGAGGTGGGGCACTCTAATTTGTTGTGGTGGTGCACTCTTATTTGTTGAGGTGGGGCACTCTTATTTGTTGTGGTGGGACACTCTTATTTGTTGAGGTGGGACACTCTTATTTGTTGTGGTGGTGCACTCTTATTTGTTGTGGTGGTGCACTCTTATTTGTTGTGGTGGGACACTCTTATTTGTTGTGGTGGTGCACTCTTATTTGTTGTGGTGGGACACTCTTATTTGTTGTGGTGGTGCACTCTTATTTGTTGTGGTGGGACACTCTTATTTGTTGTGGTGGGCACTCTTATTTGTTGTGGTGGTGCACTCTTATTTGTTGAGGTGGGACACTCTTATTTGTTGTGGTGGTGCACTCTTATTTGTTGTGGTGGGACACTCTTATTTGTTGTGGTGGTGCACTCTTATTTGTTGTGGTGGTGCACTCTTATTTGTTGTGGTGGTGCACTCTTATTTGTTGTGGTGGGGCACTCTTATTTGTTGTGGTGGGGCACTCTTATTTGTTGTGGTGGGACACTCTTATTTGTTGTGGTGGTGCACTCTTATTTGTTGTGGTGGTGCACTCTTATTTGTTGTGGTGGGGCACTCTTATTTGTTGTGGTGGGACACTCTTATTTGTTGTGGTGGTTCACTCTTATTTGTTGTGGTGGTGCACTCTTATTTGTTGTGGTGGTGCACTCTTATTTGTTGTGGTGGGGCACTCTTATTTGTTGTGGTGGGACACTCTTATTTGTTGTGGTGGGGCACTCTTATTCGTTGTGGTGGTGCACTCTTATTTGTTGTGGTGGTGCACTCTTATTTGTTGTGGTGGTGCACTCTTATTTGTTGTGGTGGGACACTCTTATTTGTTGTGGTGGGGCACTCTTATTTGTTGTGGTGGAGCACTCTTATTTGTTGAGGTGGTGCACTCTTATTTGTTGAGGTGGGGCACTCTTATTTGTTGTGGTGGGGCACTCTTATTTGTTGAGGTGGGGCACTCTTATTTGTTGTGGTGGGGCACTCTTATTTGTTGTGGTGGGACACTCTTATTTGTTGAGGTGGGGCTCTCTTATTTGTTGGGGTGGGACACTCTTATTTGTTGTGGTGGGACACTCTTATTTTTTGAGGTGGGGCTCTCTTATTTGTTGAGGTGGGACACTCTTATTTGTTGTGGTGGGGCACTCTTATTTGTTGAGGTGGGGCACTCTTATTTGTTGAGGTGGGGCTCTCTTATTTGTTGAGGTGGGGCACTCTTATTTGTTGTGGTGGGGCACTCTAATTTGTTGTGGTGGGGCACTCTTATTTGTTGTGATGGGGCACTCTTATTTGTTGTGGTGGGACACTCTTATTTGTTGTGATGGGGCACTCTTATTTGTTGAGGTGGGGCACTCTTATTTGTTGAGGTGGGGCACTCTTATTTGTTGTGGTGGGACACTCTTATTTGTTGTGATGGGACACTCTTATTTGTTGTGGTTGGGCACTCTTATTTGTTGAGGTGGGGCACTCTTATTTGTTGTGGTGGGCCACTCTTATTTGTTGTGGTGGGACACTCTTATTTGTTGAGGTGGGGCACTCTTATTTGTTGTGGTGGGGCACTCTTATTTGTTGTGGTGGGACACTCTTATTTGTTGTGATGGGGCACTCTTATTTGTTGTGGTGGGACACTCTTATTTGTTGTGACGGGGCACTCTTATTTGTTGTGGTGGGACACTCTTATTTGTTGAGGTGGGGCACTCTTATTTGTTGTGGTGGGGCACTCTTATTTGTTGTGGTGGGGCACTCTTATTTGTTGTGGTGGGACACTCTTATTTGTTGTGATGGGGCACTCTTATTTGTTGTGGTGGGGCACTCTTATTTGTTGAGGTGGGGCACTCTTATTTGTTGTGGTGGGGCACTCTTATTTGTTGAGGTGGGGCACTCTTATTTGTTGTGGTGGGGCACTCTTATTTGTTGTGATGGGGCACTCTTATTTGTTGTGATGGGACACTCTTATTTGTTGTGGTGGGGCACTCTTATTTGTTGTGGTGGGGCACTCTTATTTGTTGAGGTGGGGCACTCTTATTTGTTGTGGTGGGGCACTCTTATTTGTTGTGGTGGGGCACTCTTATTTGTTGTGATGGGACACTCTTATTTGTTGAGGTGGGGCACTCTTATTTGTTGTGGTGGGGCACTCTTATTTGTTGAGGTGGGGCACTCTTATTTGTTGTGGTGGGGCACTCTTATTTGTTGAGGTGGGGCACTCTTATTTGTTGTGGTGGGACACTCTTATTTGTTGCTGTGGGGCACTCTTATTTGTTGTGATGTAGCTCTCTTATTTGTTGTGGTGGGGCACTCTTATTTGTTGTGGTGGGACACTCTTATTTGTTGAGGTGGGGCACTCTTATTTGTTGTGGTGGGGCACTCTTATTTGTTGTGGTGGGGCACTCTTATTTGTTGTGGTGGGGCACTCTTATTTGTTGAGGTGGGGCACTCTTATTTGTTGTGGTGGGGCACTCTTATTTGTTGTGGTGGGGCACTCTTATTTGTTGAGGTGGGGCACTCTTATTTGTTGTGGTGGGGCACTCTTATTTGTTGAGGTGGGGCACTCTTATTTGTTGTGATGGGACACTCTTATTTGTTGTGGTGGGACACTCTTATTTGTTGTGGTGGGACACTCTTATTTGTTGTGGTGGGACACTCTTATTTGTTGTGGTGGGGCACTCTTATTTGTTGAGGTGGGGCACTCTTATTTGTTGTGATGGGACACTCTTATTTTTTGTGGTGGGACACTCTTATTTGTTGTGGTGGGACACTCTTATTTGTTGAGGTGGGACACTCTTATTTGTTGTGGTGGGACACTCTTATTTGTTGTGGTGGGACACTCTTATTTGTTGTGGTGGGACACTCTTATTTGTTGAGGTGGGACACTCTTATTTGTTGTGGTGGGACACTCTTATTTGTTGAGGTGGGGCACTCTTATTTGTTGTGGTGGGGCACTCTTATTTGTTGTGGTGGGGCACTCTTATTTGTTGAGGTGGGGCACTCTTATTTGTTGTGATGGGACACTCTTATTTGTTGTGGTGGGACACTCTTATTTGTTGAGGTGGGGCACTCTTATTTGTTGAGGTGGGGCACTCTTATTTGTTGTGGTGGGACACTCTTATTTGTTGAGGTGGGGCACTCTTATTTGTTGTGGTGGGGCACTCTTATTTGTTGTGGTGGGGCACTCTTATTTGTTGAGGTGGGGCACTCTTATTTGTTGTGGTGGGGCACTCTTATTTGTTGTGGTGGGGCACTCTTATTTGTTGTGATGGGGCACTCTTATTTGTTGTGGTGGGGCACTCTTATTTGTTGTGACGGGGCACTCTTATTTGTTGTGGTGGGGCACTCTTATTTGTTGTGATGGGGCACTCTTATTTGTTGTGGTGGGGCACTCTTATTTGTTGTGGTGGGGCACTCTTATTTGTTGTGGTGGGGCACTCTTATTTGTTGTGGTGGGGCACTCTTATTTGTTGAGGTGGGGCACTCTTATTTGTTGTGGTGGGGCACTCTTATTTGTTGTGGTGGGGCACTCTTATTTGTTGTGATGGGGCACTCTTATTTGTTGTGGTGGGGCACTCTTATTTGTTGTGATGGGGCACTCTTATTTGTTGTGGTGGGGCACTCTTATTTGTTGTGATGGGGCACTCTTATTTGTTGTGGTGGGGCACTCTTATTTGTTGTGGTGGGGCACTCTTATTTGTTGTGGTGGGGCACTCTTATTTGTTGTGGTGGGGCACTCTTATTTGTTGAGGTGGGGCACTCTTATTTGTTGTGGTGGGGCACTCTTATTTGTTGTGGTGGGGCACTCTTATTTTTTGTGATGGGGCACTCTTATTTGTTGTGGTGGGGCACTCTTATTTGTTGTGATGGGGCACTCTTATTTGTTGTGGTGGGGCACTCTTATTTGTTGTGGTGGGGTACTCTTATTTGTTGTGATGGGGCACTCTTATTTGTTGTGGTGGGGCACTCTTATTTGTTGTGATGGGGCACTCTTATTTGTTGTGATGGGGCACTCTTATTTGTTGTGGTGGGGCACTTTTATTTGTTGTGGTGGGGCACTCTTATTTGTTGTGATGGGGCACTCTTATTTGTTGTGGTGGGGCACTCTTATTTGTTGTGGTGGGGCACTCTTATTTGTTGTGATGGGACACTCTTATTTGTTGTGGTGGGCCCTTTCATCTATCGTGTAGTTGGGCCCTCTCATCTATCGTGTAGTTGGGCCCTCTCATCTATCGTGTAATTGGGCCCTTTCATCTATCGTGTAGTTGGGCCCTCTCATCTATCGTGTAGTTGGGCCCTCTCATCTATCGTGTAGTTGGGCCCTCTCATCTATCGTGTAGTTGGGCCCTCTCATCTATCGTGTAGTTGGGCCCTCTCATCTATCGTGTAGTTGGGCTCTCTCATCTATCGTGTAGTTGGGCCCTTTCATCTATCGTGTAGTTGGGCCCTTTCATCTATCGTGTAGTTGGGCCCTTTCATCTATCGTGTAGTTGGGCCCTCTCATCTATCGTCTAGTTGGGCCCTCTCATCTATCGTGTAGTTGGGCCCTCTCATCTATCGTGTAGTTGGGCCCTCTCATCTATCGTGTAGTTGGGCCCTTTCATCTATCGTGTAGTTGGGCCCTCTCATCTATCGTGTATTTGGGCCCTCTCATCTATCGTGTAGTTGGGCCCTTTCATCTATCGTGTAGTTGGGCCCTCTCATCTATCGTGTAGTTGGGCCCTGTCATCTATCGTGTAGTTGGGCCCTCTCATCTATCGTGTAGTTGAGCCCTCTCATCTATCGTGTAGTTGGGCCCTCTCATCTATCGTGTAGTTGGGCCCTCTCATCTATCGTGTAGTTGGGCCCTCTCATCTATCGTGTAGTTGGGCCCTCTCATCTATCGTGTAGTTGGGCCCTCTCATCTATCGTGTAGTTGGGCCCTTTCATCTATCGTGTAGTTGAGCCCTCTCATCTATCGTGTAGTTGGGCCCTTTCATCTATCGTGTAGTTGGGCCCTCTCATCTATCGTGTAGTTGGGCCCTTTCATCTATCGTGTAGTTGAGCCCTCTCATCTATCGTGTAGTTGGGCCCTTTCATCTATCGTGTAGTTGAGCCCTCTCATCTATCGTCTAGTTGGGCCCTCTCATCTATCGTCTAGTTGGGCCCCCTCATCTATCGTGTAATTGGGCCCTGTCATCTATCGTGTAATTGGGCCCTGTCATCTATCGTGTAGTTGAGCCCTCTCATCTATCGTCTAGTTGGGCCCTCTCATCTATCGTCTAGTTGGGCCCTCTCATCTATCGTGTAGTTGGGCCCTCTCATCTATCGTGTAATTGGGCCCTGTCATCTATCGTGTAATTGGGCCCTGTCATCTATCGTGTAGTTGAGCCCTCTCATCTATCGTGTAGTTGGGCCCTCTCATCTATCGTGTAGTTGGGCCCTCTCATCTATCGTGTAGTTGGGCCCTCTCATCTATCGTCTAGTTGGGCCCTCTCATCTATCGTGTAGTTGGGCCCTCTCATCTATCGTGTAGTTGGGCCCTGTCATCTATCGTGTAGTTGAGCCCTCTCATCTATCGTCTAGTTGGGCCCTCTCATCTATCGTCTAGTTGGGCCCTCTCATCTATCGTGTAGTTGGGCCCTCTCATCTATCGTGTAATTGGGCCCTGTCATCTATCGTGTAATTGGGCCCTCTCATCTATCGTGTAGTTGGGCCCTCTCATCTATCGTGTAGTTGGGCCCTTTCATCTATCGTGTAGTTGGGCCCTCTCATCTATCGTGTATTTGGGCCCTCTCATCTATCGTGTAGTTGGGCCCTTTCATCTATCGTGTAGTTGGGCCCTCTCATCTATCGTGTAGTTGGGCCCTGTCATCTATCGTGTAGTTGGGCCCTTTCATCTATCGTGTAGTTGGGCCCTCTCATCTATCGTGTAGTTGGGCCCTCTCATCTATCGTGTAGTTGGGCCCCCTCATCTATCGTGTAATTGGGCCCTGTCATCTGTCGTCTTCTTTTATCATCATTTACTTGGTTCTGTCAGACCTATGAATAACCCAACACTACATATTTTGCCTCGTGTCTGTCTTGTTGCCACTAATATATATATATATATATATATATATATATATATATATATATATATATACATACATAAACAACAAAACACCTCTTCTCTTCCATAATTCTTCGAGCATGTGACACGTAAGAATAGTGAGTCTAGGCCCAGGAACCTGCAACAGCTGCACCATCACTCATTCTCTACACAGGTGTGTGAGCAGAGCCAAGCAGAGAGAACAACGACAAGAGGCACAGAAGACAGCGCAGTGTCCGCAGTTAAAGCGTGTGCACAGCGTATAGGATGGGAGAGAAGCACTGCATTACCTTGGGTCGCCAGACATCGTCTGAAAAAGGTCACACTGAGGCTAGGACTCCCGAAAGGCTACCCAGCCAAGCGAAAATCTTTTGTGAGTGCTTCGGGGGTAAGACATCTCAAAGAGACGAAGAAACGCGGTGTGAAATCCTGCTATAGGTCGCGTAGAGTTCTGTGAGATGATAGTGGTGGTGTTAATGGTGATAGTTTACCCGGAGTCCAAATAGAGCGTATTCCGGGGATCAACGTCCCCGCGGCCCGGTCCACGACCAGGCCTCTCGGTGGATCAGGGTCTAATTAACTAGGCTATTACTGCTGGCCACACGTAGTCCAACGTACGAACCACAGTCCGGCTGATCTGGCACTGTGGTTCGTAGTAGTAGTAGCAGCCTGAACCAGGGTTACACTAGGCATTAATTTTTTATACTTTCTTTTATTCTGCTAGCCTGTATGAGCTCATTTGTGCTTTTGGATTACAAATGAAGGACCCGGGAACAATCCTGTGCTGGGAGAGACGAATGAATATGTCTCCTTACACCTGCTATAACTCTTGTCAGTAAATAGGTGTCGAGTAGGTCAGCTGTTGTGGTTTCTTACCGTGAGGAGGAAGACCACACGATCCTAGAGAAATTCTGCACACACAACCAGCACTTAGGAGAATGTAACTTATAACGACATTTCGGTTCGACTATGACCATTAGCTAGTCACCAGTTAATGGTCCAAGTCGGGCCGAAACGTCTTCATAAGTTATTTGTGTATTGTTCCAGTCACGGTATTGTGCCGTTTTATTCTTTATCCCAGTGAAAATAAATTCCACCTATTGTCCTGGGTTATCCTGGGTTAGTAACTTTCTAGGGTCTATAATTCTAATAAAACTGTCTAGGATGCAATAAACCCTTTTTTTAATAATAATTCAGAAAACCTACCCTATTGAACCACATGTGACATAGACCCGTATATTATGATTATTATTATTATTTGCAGTAATAACAGCAGTAATAATGATAATTAAATAATTGTAGTAGTTGTTTTATAGTAGTTATATTAATCACGAGTTAGCACTAAACCCCAAGGGGTTATACAGTGCCTGAAGAATAAGAAATTACCAGATAGGATACTAGAAAGAGGAGAGTCATCGCAGTTCCTTGAATAAAAAGATCTCCATGGGTATTATTACACCTTTTCTTCGTAGGGATCCTCTTCAGCTGCAACAAGACACAGCTGTCAGTGGCAAAGAGTATGTTACAATTTATTCGGCGTATGTCACACTCCCTTATAGGCTGCCTCCCAACCAGCGAACCAGGTGCTATGGGTTTAACTATCGTTAAGGTACCCGTCATGAAATCAGTTCCTTGGTTAATTGATCAATCACAGGCAAGCCCGCCAGAGCTGAAGCAACGTGGTTCACTTGCAGGAACCATTGGCAGACTTGCCTATCTGCTGGTTGAGTACGGTGCATTCTCTCTGGCTTCTGCTTTGCCATCTGTCAACGTGGTGTACACTTTTTATTCTATCTGAACACATTACACAAGTTTACATATCTGTATATAATGGGCGAAGGCAAAATGTACATTATAGTCTACTGCTGAGTTTATTTGCTCCGATTCCCATTACGACCAGGTCTCACAGGCCATTCTTTACCTGTGTTCGTAATACTGTCGAACCCATGAGTGAGGTATCAAAGGGATGCTGGGTGTCA
This sequence comes from Cherax quadricarinatus, assembly GCF_038502225.1. Lineage (NCBI taxonomy): Eukaryota > Metazoa > Arthropoda > Malacostraca > Decapoda > Parastacidae > Cherax > Cherax quadricarinatus. The sequence continues at coordinate 14,797,661 of NC_091346.1, forward strand.
GTTAAAAAGTAATTCTATCATGTAGTTAACGGGACTTAAAACTTATCGACTGCGTGAGGGTCACTAAAATTTATCGACTACGTGAGGGTCACTAAAATTTATCGACTGCGTGAGGGTCACTAAAATATATCGACTGCGTGAGGGTCACTAAAATTTATCGACTGCGTGAGGGTCTCTAAAACTTATAGACTGCGTGAGGGTCACTAAAACTTATAGACTGCGTGAGGGTCACTAAAATTTATCGACTGCGTGAGGGCCACTAAAACTTATAGACTGCGTGAGGGTCACTAAAATTTATCGACTGCGTGAGGGTCACTAAAATTTATCGACTGCGTGAGGGTCACTAAAACTTATAGACTGCGTGAGGGTCACTAAAATTTATCGACTGCGTGAGGGTCACTAAAATTTATCGACTGCGTGAGGGTCACTAAAACTTATAGACTGCGTGAGGGTCTCTAAAACTTATAGACTGCGTGAGGGTCACTAAAACTTATCGACTGCGTGAGGGTCACTAAAACTTATAGACTGCGTGAGGGTCACTAAAATTTATCGACTGCGTGAGGGTCACTAAAACTTATAGACTGCGTGAGGGTCACTAAAATTTATCGACTGCGTGAGGGTCACTAAAACTTATAGACTGCGTGAGGGTCTCTAAAACTTATAGACTGCGTGAGGGTCACTAAAACTTATAGACTGCGTGAGGGTCACTAAAACTTATCGACTGCGTGAGGGTCACTAAAATTTATCGACTGCGTGAGGGTCACTAAAATTTATCGACTGCGTGAGGGTCACTAAAACTTATCGACTGCGTGAGGGTCACTAAAATTTATAGACTGCGTGAGGGTCACTAAAACAGCATGTCACCTGTTCACCACCAGTCAAGTATACTTCAATACGTAAATTTGGGATTAAATTAAACTCTTTGTATATGTACTGTATATAAACTGGGAAATCCACACCTCATAGTCTTAGATCCTCTATCTCATTTTATTGTAAAATTAACAACACGCACAAGGTATATTTAACTTGATAAAACAGTAGGTTAATCTTTACAAGATTACTCTTGCTTGGTGTTAAAGCAACCTTCCTCTGACATTAATTCATTTAATATATAAAATTTTCAGTACAGTCTTTTCTCTGTAAATCTATAACATGTGTATTTTCGGCGAAATCGTACAAACAGGTTTATCTGCCATAAACACAGATATTTTCTAAACTTTAATCCTGTGCAGCGATAGTTTTTTATGTGTGAATAAATAGCGAGAGAATTGGTACTTCAGAGTGCGCTCTTTCTTTAACGAACATTAGTTAAGGTTGCTGGCAACCAGTTGCAATATAGGTGGAAGAGAAGCCCAACATATCGTAGCCGTATCTCTCCTTGCTTTGCTCCACCGAGTCACTTAAATTTTGTGTGTCTCTAAGAACGACAAAACATTCATTATTTTGTTGGTGTCTTATCGCAGGAAGTTCTTTGAGCGTGTCTCGGCCTTACTGGTTCCTCTCACCCTTTTGATTCTTGTGCTCGCTTTCAACCTTCCATTAGATTTAAGACCCGAACTACCGATAAACAATAAACAAAACGTCACTTCTCGTGTACTCGATGGGCTGTGACTCAGCGTTAAATGGCACTATCAACAGCCTCATTAGTCAGACGTAAAATCGGGATGTAAATAACGGCCGGAACTACCGAGCCTCGAGCACTCCAACAACACCAATAATAATTATCATAATAACTGTATGAAACAACTCGTTAATAAAGTTATCAAATATCCTTGATGTAGCGAGCTGACCAATACTGAACTATTAATGATGACGTCTCACGATGATAGTGTTGAGTCTGGCATGGTCAATTCATCAAATATTCCAACAAGCTTCAAACTGCTGAGGTGTATCAAACTTAGCATCGTCCCTTGGGAAGGCTCGGGGCTGATTGCTTCTCATGTTGCAAGAATTCATGCAAGTTTCTCTGTCTGCACTGACGTGGGAGGAAGAGACGAGACAACAAAAGAAACTCTTCTTCAGTACATTCTCCTTGGAGTTTCTGTCAGTTTGTTCATGTCTGAAGATTTGCTCGTGTTTGACAATTTATTCATGTTTAAATATATTCACACGTTGGAAGATATATTTTAGCTTGAAGAAAGCGATCCTCATTTTTCTGTATTGGTTCATGGAATAAAGGAAGAGTGGAGGAAGGGGTTTCTTGAAGTTTGTGAGGGCTCACAATCCAAGGAATTGGAACTATCCACCCTTTATACGAATCAAACAGGATTGCCTCCATTTCCTCAGGCGCTGTGTGAACATTAAGAGTTCAGTC
>NC_091346.1:14804974-14809974 GCF_038502225.1 Cherax quadricarinatus
CTTGGAGATCACCACCACCACCACCATGGCTTGGAGATCACCACCACCACCAGGGCTTGGAGATCACCGCCACCACCATGGCTTGGAGATCACCACCACCACCAGGGCTTGGAGATCACCACTACCACCATGGCTTGCAGATCACCACCACCACCATGGCTTGGAGATCACCACCACCACCAGGGCTTGGAGATCACCACCACCACCAGGGCTTGGAGATCACCACCACCACCAGGGCTTGGAGATCACCACCACCGCCAGGGCTTGGAGATCACCACCACCACCACCAGGGCTTGGAGATCACCACCACCACCAGGGCTTGGAGATTACCACCACCACCAGGGCTTGGAGATCACCACCACCACCACCAGGGCTTGGAGATCACCACCACCACCAGGGCTTGGAGATCACCACCATCACCATGGCTTGGAGATCACCACCACCACCAGAGCTTGGAGATCACCACCACCACCACCAGGGCTTGGAGATCACCACCACCACCATGGCTTGGAGATCACCACCACCACCATGGCTTGGAGATCACCACCACCACCAGGGCTTGGAGATCACCACCACCACCAGGGCTTGGAGATCACCACCACCACCATGGCTTGGAGATCACCACCACCACCAGGGCTTGGAGATCACCACCACCACCATGGCTTGGAGATCACCACCACCACCACCATGGCTTGGAGATCACCACCACCACCAGGGCTTGGAGATCACCACCACCACCAGGGCTTGGAGATCACCACCACCGCCAGGGCTTGGAGATCACCACCACCACCACCAGGGCTTGGAGATCACCACCACCACCAGGGCTTGGAGATCACCACCACCACCAGGGCTTGGAGATCACCACCACCACCAGGGCTTGGAGATCACCACCACCACCAGGGCTTGGAGATCACCACCACCACCACCACCAGGGCTTGGAGATCACCACCACCACCAGGGCCTGGAGATCACCACCACCACCAGGGCTTGGAAATCACCACCACCACCACCACCACCACCAGGGCTTGGAGATCACCACCACCACCATGGCTTGGAGATCACCACCACCACCACCACCACCACCACCAGGGCTTGGAGATCACCACCACCACCATGGCTTGGAGATCACCACCACCACCAGGGCTTGGAGATCACCACCACCACCATGGCTTGGAGATCACCACCACCACCAGGGCTTGGAGATCACCACCACCACCAGGGCTTGGAGATCACCACCACCACCATGGCTTGGAGATCACCACCACCACCATGGCTTGGAGATCACCACCACCACCAGGGCTTGGAGATCACCACCACCACCATGGCTTGGAGATCACCACCACCACCACCATGGCTTGGAGATCACCACCACCACCAGGGCTTGGAGATCACCACCACCACCAGGGCTTGGAGATCACCACCACCACCAGGGCTTGGAGATCACCACCACCACCACCACCAGGGCTTGGAGATCACCACCACCACCAGGCCTTGGAGATCACCACCACCACCAGGGCTTGGAGATCACCACCACCACCAGGGCTTGGAAATCACCACCACCACCACCACCAGGGCTTGGAGATCACCACCACCACCACCACCAGGGCTTGGAGATCACCACCACCACCATCACCACCACCACCATGGCTTGGAGATCACCACCACCACCAGGGCTTGGAGATCACCACCACCACCAGGGCTTGGAGATCACCACCACCACCAGGGCTTGGAGATCACCACCACCACCATGGCTTGGAGATCACCACCACCACCATGGCTTGGAGATCACCACCACCACCAGGGCTTGGAGATCACCACCACCATAACACCAGCAGGAATATAATAACTCCCTCCCTAAATAGACATTAATTTTTAAACTTTAAAGAACATAAGAACATAAGAATGGAGGAACACTGCAGAAGGCCCACTGGCCCATGCGAGGCAGGTCCTTACCAAAACGACTACTACCTAAAGCTTCCCAAGAAATAACTCCCGTACCCAATGACACCAATCAAACCCAGCCCCTCCCACTCATATATTTGTCCAGTCTCTTCTTAAAGATCCCACAGGAGGAGAAACAGATATTTTACAGCCCCCAAGTGTTTACTGCTTCTCTGTGACTGCCTTACAGGTTTAGCGCTTGGTCATGATTATAATAATAATTCCCTGAGACTGAAATAATAATAATAACAGGTTCCTAATAGTTAATAAACACTAAGTCCCACTGAGACAGAATAGACAGTTTATTGACAGAGAAACTCGTTCATTGACAGAGAAACTCGTTCATTGACAGAGAAACTCGTTTATTGACAGAGAAACTCGTTCACTGACAGAGAAACTCGTTCATTGACAGAGAAACTCGTTCATTGACAGAGAAACTCGTTTATTGACAGAGAAACTCGTTCATTGACAGAGAAACTCGTTTATTGACACGAAACTCGTTCATTGACAGAGAAACTCGTTCGTTGACAGAGAAACTCGTTCATTGACAGAGAAACTCGTTTATTGACAGAGGAACTCGTTCATTGACAGAGAAACTCGTTCATTGACAGAGAAACTCGTTCATTGACAGAGAAACTCGTTCATTGACAGAGAAACTCGTTCATTGACAGAGAAACTCGTTTATTGACAGAGAAACTCGTTCATTGACAGAGAAACTCGTTTATTGACACGAAACTCGTTCATTGACAGAGAAACTCGTTCATTGACAGAGAAACTCGTTTATTGACAGAGGAACTCGTTCATTGACAGAGAAACTCGTTCATTGACAGAGAAACTCGTTCATTGACAGAGAAACTCGTTCATTGACAGAGAAACTCGTTCATTGACAGAGAAACTCGTTTATTGACAGAGAAACTCGTTCATTGACAGAGAAACTCGTTTATTGACAGAGAAACTCGTTCATTGACAGAGAAACTCGTTCATTGACAGAGAAACTCGTTCATTGACAGAGAAACTCGTTTATTGACAGAGAAACTCGTTCATTGACAGAGAAACTCGTTTATTGACAGAGAAGCTCGTTCATTGACAGAGAAACTCGTTCATTGACAGACAAACTCGTTCATTGACAGAGAAACTCGTTTATTGACAGAGAAACTCGTTCATTGACAGAGAAACTCGTTTATTGACAGAGAAACTCGTTCATTGACAGAGAAACTCGTTTATTGACAGAGAAACTCGTTCATTGACAGAGAAACTCGTTCATTGACAGAGAAACTCGTTCATTGACAGAGAAACTCGTTTATTGACAGAGAAACTCGTTCATTGACAGAGAAACTCGTTTATTGACAGAGAAACTCGTTCATTGACAGAGAAACTCGTTCATTGACAGAGAAACTCGTTCATTGACAGAGAAACTCGTTCATTGACAGAGAAACTCGTTCATTGACAGAGGTACTCGTTCATTGACAGAGAAACTCGTTCATTGACAGAGAAACTCGTTCATTGACAGAGAAACTCGTTCATTGACAGAGAAACTCGTTTATTGACAGAGAAACTCGTTCATTGACAGAGAAACTCGTTCATTGACAGAGGTACTCGTTCATTGACAGAGAAACTCGTTCATTGACAGAGAAACTCGTTCATTGACAGAGAAACTCGTTCATTGACAGAGAAACTCGTTTATTGACAGAGGAACTCGTTCATTGACAGAGAAACTCGTTCATTGACAGAGAAACTCGTTCATTGACAGAGAAACTCGTTCATTGACAGAGAAACTCGTTCATTGACAGAGAAACTCGTTTATTGACAGAGAAACTCGTTCATTGACAGAGAAACTCGTTTATTGACAGAGAAACTCGTTCATTGACAGAGAAACTCGTTCATTGACAGAGAAACTCGTTCATTGACAGAGAAACTCGTTCATTGACAGAGAAACTCGTTCATTGACAGAGAAACTCGTTTATTGACAGAGAAACTCGTTCATTGACAGAGAAACTCGTTCATTGACAGAGAAACTCGTTCATTGACAGAGAAACTCGTTTATTGACAGAGAAACTCGTTCATTGACAGATAAACTCGTTTATTGACAGAGAAACTCGTTCATTGACAGAGAAACTCGTTTATTGACAGAGAAACTCGTTCATTGACAGAGAAACTCGTTCATTGACAGAGAAACTCGTTCATTGACAGAGAAACTCGTTTATTGACAGAGAAACTCGTTCATTGACAGAGAAACTCGTTTATTGACAGAGAAACTCGTTCATTGACAGAGAAACTCGTTCATTGACAGAGGTACTCGTTCATTGACAGAGAAACTCGTTCATTGACAGAGAAACTCGTTCATTGACAGAGAAACTCGTTCATTGACAGAGGTACTCGTTCATTGACAGAGAAACTCGTTCATTGACAGAGAAACTCGTTCATTGACAGAGAAACTCGTTCATTGACAGAGAAACTCGTTCATTGACAGAGAAACTCGTTCATTGACAGAGAAACTCGTTCATTGACAGAGGAACTCGTTCATTGACAGAGGAACTCGTTCATTGACAGAGAAACTCGTTCATTGACAGAGAAACTCGTTCATTGACAGAGAAACTCGTTCATTGACAGAGAAACTCGTTCATTGACAGAGAAACTCGTTCATTGACAGAGGTACTCGTTCATTGACAGAGAAACTCGTTCATTGACAGAGAAACTCGTTCATTGACAGAGAAAATCGTTCATTGACAGAGTAACTCGTTCATTGACAGAGAAACTCGTTCATTGACAGATAAACTCGTTCCTTGACAGAGGAACTCGTTCATTGACTGAATAACTCGTTCATTGACACAGGAACTCGTTCATTGACTGAGGAACTCGTTCATTGACAGAGGAACTCGTTCCTTAACAGAGGAACTCGTTCATTGACGGAGGAACTCGTTCATTGACAGAGGAACTCGTTCATTGACAGAGGAACTCGTTCCTTAACAGAGGAACTCGTTCATTGACTGAGGAACTCGTTCATTGACACAGGAACTCGTTCCTTGACAGAGGAACTCGTTCATTGACAGAGGAACTCG
>NC_091346.1:14814974-14829974 GCF_038502225.1 Cherax quadricarinatus
CGGAAGGTGCAGGTGGAAGACAACGGGAGGTCCAGATGCATGGAAGACAACGGGAGGTCCAGGTACATGGAAGACAACGGGAGGTGCAGATGGTAGACAACGGAAGGTGCAGGTGGAAGACAACGGGAGGTCCAGATGCATGGAAGACAACGGGAGGTGCAGGTGGAAGACAACGGGAGGTGCAGGTGGAAGACAACGGGAGGTGCAGGTGGAAGGCAACGGGAGGTGCAGGTGGAAGACAACGGGAAGTCCAGATACATGGAAGACAACAGGAGCTACAGATAGAGGACAACAGGAGGTGCAGATAGAAGACAACGGGAGGCTTTAGTTTACAGTGGAGAGAACAAGCGTATTTTCAGCATTTTCTGTATGCTTGGAAGGCAAGAATGAGGAGAATAGGGAATGGATAAAGAGGAAGATTACTGAAGAGAGTGAGAGGGAGAAAGTGGAGTCAGGACCTGGGTTAAAAATGGAGTGACGGGGTGACGGGTAATGAACCAGGCGAAGATAAGCCGACTAAGGACCCACTCTGAGGAAGTGTCTGAGTGGTGGTGGTAGTGGTGGTGGTGGTAGTGGTGGTGGTAGTGATGGTGGCGGTGGTGGTGGTAGTAGTGGTGGTGGTAGTAGTGCTGCTGCTGCTGCTGCTGCTGCTGCTGCTGCTGCTGCTGCTGCTTGTCCTTTCATTGCTACTGTTCCAGCTGTTACTTACCCTTCCAATTCTGCTGATCCTGCTGTCGTTACTTATGCTTCCATTACTGTTACTCTTGCTGTTGCTGCTGGCATATAACATAATATAATCCTCACCAAGACCTTTTACATAATTAAAAATCACTATTTTAACTTCCCGCCTTAAATAAAGGCAACATGTCGAAGTCTTACGTAAATTCACGAGAGTATTATTAATTCTTTTCATTATCAAATTCATATGTATAGAAAGATAAAATAACGAAAATAAAACAATTCACACAATATACACTTGTAATCATAATAATAATAATAATAATAATAATAATAATAATAATAATAATAATAATAATAATAATAATAATAATAATAATAATAATAATAATAATAATAATAATAATAATAATAATAATAATAATAATAATAATAATAATAATAATAATAATAATAATAATAATAATAATATTTGTTTCTACAAGCATATGATGCAACTTGTACAGACCATAGCTAACATCACTGACATGTAGAAAGTCCCTAGTTATACAGAGTATTTTGGGTAAATTAGGTTAATCTTGTCCCCTCAGGATGCTACTCACACTAGTTGGCTAACACCCAGGTACCTACTTACTGCTAGGTCAGCAAGGAGAGTAACTGTAGGGAAGCACTCCCTAATGACTCCACCCTTCCCTGGAATCGAACCACGGATTCTCAGTGTGTGAAGTGAATGGGCTACCAACCGAGTTACGGGACACCTTGACGACCTTTAGGTCACTCCCGGACCATTATGACTTTTGACAGTTGTACAGGAGGGGCCGAAACGTCGTCATAAGAATTCTTGCCTTAACGTGATCCCTTTTTAAGTTATCTAAAAGAATCTAAAGAGATTTGCGATTAGCATCGCTACGAATAAATGGCAAATGGCAAATGCGAGAGCCATTTACTAATAACGAGGCATCCTTAGTTTGAAACCATTTGTGAAATGCATGGCCATTGACACATAACAACTCCCTGTGATGTCTACTAGATTTGGTAAGACAGTGACTGACTGAATAATTGTGAAGCGTTTTCCTCTTTCTCGAGTCACCCTACCTTGGTGGGAGAAAGTCGCTGTGTTAAGATACTATCATAAATCTGGATTTAAAGTTTTGATATTTAGATCATTGAAGAAGGTACCATGAGGTACCATGGGAGTTTCAAACCTATCGGCTGCACAAGGATCATAAAAGCAAGGTGTAACCTATTCGCAACCAGTCAAGATTACTTTAATCGTTAAAATAATGATTAAATAAATTCTGAAAGTATATACACCGATTAATATATATATATATATATATATATATATATATATATATATATATATATATATATATATATATATATATATATATATATATATATATATATATATATATATGTATGTATGTCGTGCCGAATAAGCAGAATTTGCGATCTTGGCTTAAATAGCAACGTTCATCTTGCCATATAGGACAGGTGAAAATTTGTGTATGAAATAATTTCGGCAAAATCATTCTGAACCTAACGAAAAAAATATGTTTCACTGTGCTTGTTTTGTATTAAATTATTGTAAAAAATCTAAAATATATTTAGTTAGGTTAGGCTAAAATAAATTATTCTTGTTATAATAAGGTTAGGTAAGTTTTCTAAGATTCTTTTGGTGCAAAATTAAAATTTTTTTACATTAACATTAATGAAAAAAATATATCTTTAAACGTATAAGAGAAAATTTCAGAAAGAACTTAATTTTGTATGAGTTCTTGCTAATTGACCAGTTTTACATAGTCGGCACGACATATATATATATATATATATATATATATATATATATATATATATATATATATATATATATATATATATATATATATATATATATATATATATATATATATGTATATATATATATATATATATATATATATATATATATATATATATATATATATATATATATATATATATATATATATATATATATATATATATATATATATATATATATATATATATATATATATATATATATATATATATATATATATATATATATATAACTGTTGTCCAGAGGGCTGAGGAAGGGTTGTTGAGGTGGTTCGGACATGTAGAGAGAATGGAGCGAAACAGAATGACTTCAAGAGTGTATCAGTCTGTAGTGGAAGGAAGGCGGGGTAGGGGTCGGCCTAGGAAAGGTTGGAGAGAGGGGGTAAAGGAGGTTTTGTGTGCGAGGGGCTTGGACTTCCAGCAGGTATGCATGAGCGTGTTTGATAGGAGTGAATGGAGACAAATGGTTTTTAATACTTGACGTGCTGTTGGAGTGTGAGCAAAGTAACATTTATGAAGGGGTTCAGGGAAACCGGCAGGCCGGACTTGAGTCCTGGAGATGGGAAGTACAGTGCCTGCACTCTGAAGGAGGGGTGTTAATGTTGCAGTTTAAAAACTGTAGTGTAAAGCACCCTTCTGGCAAGACAGTGATGGAGTGAATGATGGTGAAAGTTTTTCTTTTTCGGGCCACCCTGCCTTGGTGGGAATCGGCCAGTGTGATAATAAAATATATATATATATATATATATATATATATATATATATATATATATATATATATATATATATATATATATATATATATATATATATATATATATATATATATATTTATTAAGACTATCATCAAAAATATGACAGCAAATTCCAAGCTTAGCCGGTAATCTCTTTTAAACCGTGTTATCTAGCATCAAAAATAAATAAGCTTCAGAGCAAGATTAACCTCTTCACACTGTATCATTGTATATTATCAAATTTATGTCTTGTGGTGAGCAATATATCACCTTATATGTTCCGTGATGGTCGAGGTGGTATCCAGGTAGCGCATTAGGAGAGAGATGGAAGCAGGAAGGTCGGTAGGGTAGATAGGATCCACTAAGGATTTAGGAACCCATCTAATGTTGCGGATGGATAAGGTACTGAGGGAGAGAGGTTCTCTTTCTCTCAGTATTATAGGTTTCAAACACTTAAATAATTATACAAACATTTTCTCCACCACAAATATATTTCAGCTCTAAGCCACAACTTAGTGTAAACACCACATTTGTAAACCTGTATTTTTCAGAGAGATTTGCACATGAGATATACGTTTTAAAGCCAAGAGGAGCGTGACTTGGCTCTGTATAATATTCTGAATTTAATATTTATATATTCGAACGTGTGTGTGTGTGTGTGTGTGTGTGAGTGTGTTGGCCGAGTTGCACTCACTGAATCATGGGTCGAGGCACTTGTTCCGACCACGCTTTTTGGATAGCCTTGGCCGACATCTACCGGACTTGAACCTCCTGGGCTCTGTTATGCATACTCGTGAAGCTGTGGATGGAGGCAGGCTACACCACTTCTTCGACTAGCTCATTCCACTCTTGAATTGGTCAGAGGCTAAAGAAGTACTTCCCAACGGTTCCTCTGTTTTATTGTCTTTTCTCTGAGTGCTCCTCCATATCTTCTAGTCAGTCCTATTGACTCCTCCCATGATTCTATGTAACAAAAGTAATAATAATAATAATAATAATAATAATAATAATAATAATAATAATAATAATAATAATAATAATAATAATAATAACAATAATAATAATAATAATAATAATAATAATAATAATAATAATAATAATAATAATAATAATAATAATAATAATAATAATAATAATAATAATAATCTTTATATCTACAAGTACACGATACAACTTATACAGACCATAGCTGACATCAATGACATACTACTATGTAGAAAGCCGCTTGTTATGCAGAGCATTTCGGGTAAATTATGTCAATTTTGCCCCAGGATGCGACCCACACCAATCCACTAACACCCAGGTATCTATTTTGCTGCTAGGTGAACATGGACAGCAGGTGTCTTAAGGGAACACATCCTAATGTTTCCACCCGTACCAGGAATCGAACCACGCACGTTAATGTGTGAGCCGAGTAAGCTAGCAATCCAGCTACGGGACACAACTCTCCAACAACAATAAAACAACAACAACAGCATCTACTACTACGACAGCAACAACAACAACAACAGCAATATACAAACAACATCCTCAACCATCAACCAACAACTACAACCAATATCAACCAAGCAACAACAACAAATTAATCATCTACGTTGTGGTCATATCTCCCCCTGACACCTCGATCCTCGTGACAAGCATCTTGCGGATTCCGGTTTGCTAGACAAATGACATTAGTTCTTTAATTATTTTCTTAATTATTTCGAGATTAAAAGCGATTATTGCGAGACGAGTTGTTTTGCAAGTTGGTTGTCTAAATTATCTCTCACTCTGTCTTCCTGAGTGTCGGTCCATCAGTCTGTCTGTCTATCTTGTGTATCTGTCTGTCTATCTTGGAGACAGAAGCTCAAAGACTGACCGATCTGCAAATTCCGACCCCCTTTCTGGCGCCCTTTTAGCTGAAGAGGACGCCAGAAGAGGAATGAAAATGTACAGATCAATCAGTTTTTTGAATTTCTGTCTCCATGTTAGTTATTACTGAGCACTGAAATGAATAACTAAAGTGTTCATTACACTTTAGTTATTCACTTACGTCATGATTTCTTGCTCCTATTTTCTTTTTGAGGGGGGGGGGGAGATGTTTTAGCTTATATTTCCTTCCATAATAATTATTCTGCATGCTCTCTCTCTCTCTCTCTCTCTCTCTCTCTCTCTCTCTCTCTCTCTCTCTCTCTCTCTCTCTCTCTCTCTCTCTCTCTCAGGGTCGTGAGATGTCAAAGTCTTTGCTGCTCACTGAGACGAACAAGTGCCACCCCCAACCAGGCACTTGTTAGGTAACTTTGGCACCTGAGCACCAGCCCACAACTTGACCAACTTATTCCCATGAAATATGACTCTTGGAACTTGAATGCGGGCGGAAAGTTTTGTTTCCTTGTCTTGAAATTCATGACGGATAAGCCTTGGAGAGAGAGAGAGAGAGAGAGAGAGAGAGAGAGAGAGAGAGAGAGAGAGAGAGAGAGAGAGAGAGAGAGAGAGAGAGAGTGAGAGAGAGAGAGAGAGAGAGAGAGAGAGAGAGAGAGAGAGAGAGAGAGAGAGAGAGAGAGAGAGAGAGAGAGAGAGAGAGAGAGAGAGAGAGAGAGAGAGAGAGGAAATATTATGTAAGTTACAGGTTGTCAAAGGCTTATGCCGATAGACACTTAGGTGTGTACTCGCCTAATTCACCATTTGTGTTTGCAGGGGTCGAGTCATAGTTTCTGGCTCCACCTCTTTATTGGTCACTATTAGGTTCTCTCCCTTCCTGCTCCATGAGCTTTATTAAACCTCGTCTTAAAACTATGAATGGTTCCTGCCTCCACTACGTCACTTGCCAGACTATTCCACTTCCTGGTAACTCTATGACTGTAGAAATGCTTCCTAACATCTCTTTGACTCATCTGAGTCTCCAACTTCCAGTTGTGACCCCTTGTTTCTGTGTCCCATCTCTGGAACATACTGTCTTTGTCCACCTCGTCAATTCCTCGTAGTATTTTATATGTTGTTATCATGTCTCCCCTGACTCTCTTGTCCTCCAGTGTCGTCAGGCCGATTTCCCTTAACCTTTCTTCGTAGGGCAATCTCCTTAGCTCTGTGACTAGTTTTGTTGCAAACCTTTGTACTCTCTCTAATTTCTTGACGTGCTTGACATGTGTGGGTTCAAAACTGGTGCTGAATACTCCAATATGGGCCTGACGTACACGGTGTACAGAGTCTTGAACGATTCCTTACTGAGGTATCGGAACGCTATCCGTAGGTTTGCCAGACGCCCGTACGCTGCAGCAGTTATCTGGTTGATGTGCGCCTCAGGAGATGTGCTCGGTTTTATGTGTGTGTACTCACCTAGTCGTGGTTGCAGGGGTCGATTCACAGCTCTTGTCACCTCCTCTTCACTAGCCGTTACTCGGTCACTCTTCCAGCTCCATGAGCTTTATCATACCTCTTCTTAAAGTTATGTATGGATCCTGCCTCCTCCGGTATCGTGTGTGTGTGTGTGTGTGTGTGTGTGTGTGTGTGTGTGTGTGTGTGTGTGTGTGTGTTTACCTGACGCTTCAGGACAGGACAAATATCAGGCTGATCCTACGAGGGGAAAAAATATGTATATAGAAATTTAAAAGTTTCAATTAATCTCTACTGAGCATCAACACATCCAGACTTTTCACGAACAACGCCACCAGTTCAGAAATGTTCACGTACACGCACACGCACGCAAAAAAAATCACTCATACGCAGGCGCACTCAAAACTCTTCCATTTCCGAGTAACAATGAACTAATGGAGGCCTTTTTTTACGCCCGTTTAAAAAAAATATATGTACAAATTGTTTAATTAATTGCTTTTGTTGTTTTAGGAAAATTGTAAATTATGTCCGAGCGCTGTGTTAGGTGATGACGCAGGCAGGACTATTGTTTGTGTTTGGTGGTGATGACGCAGGCAGGACTATTGTTTGTGTTTGGTGATGACGCAGGCAGGACTATTGTTTGTTTGGTGGTGATGACGCAGGCAGGACTATTGTTTGTGTTTGGTGGTGATGACGCAGGCAGGACTGTTGTTTGTGTTTGGTGGTGATGACGCAGGCAGGACTATTGTTTGTTTGGTGGTGATGACGCAGGCGGGACTATTGTTTGTGTTTGGTGGTGATGACGCAGGCAGGACTATTGTTTGTGTTTGGTGGTGATGACGCAGGCAGGACTATTGTTTGTTTGGTGGTGATGACGCAGGCAGGACTATTGTTTGTGTTTGGTGGTGATGACGCAGGCAGGACTATTGTTTGTGTTTGGTGGTGATGACGCAGGCAATACTACTGTTTGTGTTTGGTGGTGATGACGCAGGCAGGACTATTGTTTGTGTTTGGTGGTGATGACGCAGGCAGGACTATTGTTTGTGTTTGGTGGTGATGACGCAGGCAGGACTATTGTTTGTGTTTGGTGGTGATGACGCAGGCAGGACTATTGTTTGTGTTTGGTGGTGATGACGCAGGCGGGACTATTGTTTGTGTTTGGTGGTGATGACGCAGGCAGGACTATTGTTTGTGTTTGGTGGTGATGACGCAGGCGGGACTATTGTTTGTGTTTGGTGGTGATGACGCAGGCGGGACTATTGTTTGTGTTTGGTGGTGATGACGCAGGCAGGACTATTGTTTGTGTTTGGTGGTGATGACGCAGGCAGGACTATTGTTTGTGTTTGGTGGTGATGACGCAGGCGGGACTATTGTTTGTGTTTGGTGGTGATGACGCAGGCGGGACTATTGTTTGTGTTTGGTGGTGATGACGCAGGCGGGACTATTGTTTGTGTTTGGTGGTGATGACGCAGGCGGGACTATTGTTTGTGTTTGGTGGTGATGACGCAGGCAGGACTATTGTTTGTGTTTGGTGGTGATGACGCAGGCGGGACTATTGTTTGTGTTTGGTGGTGATGACGCAGGCGGGACTATTGTTTGTGTTTGGTGGTGATGACGCAGGCGGGACTATTGTTTGTGTTTGGTGGTGATGACGCAGGCAGGACTATTGTTTGTGTTTGGTGGTGATGACGCAGGCAAGACTATTGTTTGTGTTTGGTGGTGATGACGCAGGCAAGACTATTGTTTGTGTTTGGTGGTGATGACGCAGGCGGGACTATTGTTTGTGTTATACATAAGGACATGTGGGTGAGATGGCTGCTTGCGTCACGCAGTTATGCTTGTGCGTCCTTCGTGACGCATTCATGATTCTGCTTTACTAATGACTTATGTTTCTTCCCAAAATATGTATTTTTTGTTTTTCTGTGTTACTTATCACGAGAGAGTAGTGTGTGTGTGTGTGTGTGTGTGTGTGTGTGTGTGTGTGTATGTGTGTGTGTATGTGTGTATGTGTGTGTGTGTGTGTGTGTGTGTGTGTGTGTGTGTGTGTGTATGTGTGTGTGTATGTGTGTATGTGTGTGTGTGTACTCACCTAGTTGTACTCACCTAGTTGAGGTTTTGGGGGTCGAGTCCGAGCTCCTGGCCCCGCCTCTTCACTGATCGCTACTAGGTCACTCTCCCCGAGCCGTGAGCTTTATCATACCTCTGCTTAAAGCTATGTATGGATCCTGCCTCCACTACATCGCTTCCCAAACTATTCCACTTACTGACTACTCTGTGGCTGAAGAAATACTTCCTAACATCCCTGTGATTCATCTGTGTCTTTAGCTTCCAACTGTGTCCCCTTGTTGCTGTGTCCAAACTCTGGAACATCCTGTCTTTGTCCACCTTGTCAATTCCCCTCAGTATTTTGTATGTCGTTATCATGTCCCCCCTATCTCTCCTGTCCTCCAGTGTCGTCAGGTTGATTTCCCTTAACCTCTCCTCGTAGGACATACCTCTTAGCTCTGGGACTAGTCTTGTTGCAAACCTTTGCACTTTCTCTAGTTTCTTTACGTGCTTGGCTAGGTGTGGGTTCCAAACTGGTGCCGCATACTCCAATATGGGCCTAACGTATACGGTGTACAGGGTCCTGAACGATTCCTTATTAAGATGTCGGAATGCTGTTCTGAGGTTTGCTAGGCGCCCATATGCTGCAGCAGTTATTTGGTTGATGTGCGCTTCAGGAGATGTGCCTGGTGTTATACTCACCCCAAGATCTTTTTCCTTGAGTGAGGTTTGTAGTCTCTGACCCCCTAGACTGTACTCCGTCTGCGGCCTTCTTTGCCCTTCCCCAATCTTCATGACTTTGCACTTGGTGGGATTGAACTCCAGGAGCCAATTGCTGGACCAGGTCTGCAGCCTGTCCAGATCCCTTTGTAGTTCTGCCTGGTCTTCGATCGAGTGTATTCTTCTCATCAACTTCACGTCATCTGCAAACAGGGACACCTCAGAGTCTATTCCTTCCGTCATGTCGTTCACAAATACCAGAAACAGCACTGGTCCTAGGACTGACCCCTGCGGGACCCCGCTGGTCACAGGTGCCCACTCTGACACCTCGCCACGTACCATGACTCGCTGCTGTCTTCCTGACAAGTATTCCCTGATCCATTGTAGTGCCTTCCCTGTTATCCCTGCTTGGTCCTCCAGTTTTTGCACCAATCTCTTGTGGGGAACTGTGTCAAACGCCTTCTTGCAGTCCAAGAAAATGCAATCCACCCACCCCTCTCTCTCTTGTCTTACTGCTGTCACCATGTCATAGAACTCCAGTAGGTTTGTGACACAGGATTTCCCGTCCCTGAAACCATGCTGGCTGCTGTTGATGAGATCATTCCTTTCTAGGTGTTCCACCACTCTTCTCCTGATAATCTTCTCCATGATTTTGCATACTATACATGTCAGTGACACTGGTCTGTAGTTTAACGCTTCATGTCTGTCTCCTTTTTTAAAGATTGGGACTACATTTGCTGTCTTCCATGCCTCAGGCAATCTCCCTGTTTCGATAGATGTATTGAATATTGTTGTTAGGGGTACACATAGCGCCTCTGCTCCCTCTCTCAATACCCATGGGGAGATGTTATCTGGCCCCATTGCCTTTGAGGTATCTAGCTCACTCAGAAGCCTCTTCACTTCTTCCTCGGTTGTGTGCACTGTGTCCAGCACTTGGTGGTGTGCCCCACCTCTCCGTCTTTCTGGAGTCCCTTCTGTCTCCTCTGTGAACACTTCTTTGAATCTCTTGTTGAGTTCTTCACATACTTCACGGTCATTTCCTGTTGTCTCTCCTCCTTCCTTCCTTAGCCTGATTACCTGGTCCTTGACTGTTGTTTTCCTCCTGATGTGGCTGTACAACAGTTTCGGGTCAGATTTGGCTTTCGCTGCTATGTCATTTTCATATTGTCTTTGGGCCTCCCTTCTTATCTGTGCATATTCGTTTCTGGCTCTACGACTGTTCTCCTTATTCTCCTGGGTCCTTTGCCTTCTATATTTCTTCCATTCCCTAGCACACTTGGTTTTTGCCTCCCTGCACCTTTGGGTAAACCATGGGCTCATCCTGGCTTTTTCATTACTCCTGTTACCCTTGGGTACAAACCTCTCCTCAGCCTCCTTGCATTTTGTTGCTACATATTCCATCATCTCATTAACTGGCTTCCCTGCCAGTTCTCTGTCCCACTGAACCCCGTTCAGGTAGTTCCTCATTCCTGTGTAGTCCCCTTTCTTGTAGTTTGGCTTCATTCGTCCTGGCCTTCCTGCTTCTCCCTCCACTTGTAGCTCTACTGTGTATTCAAAGCTTAAAACCACATGGTCACTGGCCCCAAGGGGTCTTTCATATGTGATGTCCTCGATATCTGCACTACTGAAGGTGAATACTAAGTCCAGCCTTGCTGGTTCATCCTCTCCTCTCTCTCTTGTAGTGTCCCTTACGTGTTGGTACATGAAGTTCTCCAGTACCACCTCCATCATCTTAGCCCTCCATGTATCTTGGCCCCCATGTGGGTCCAAGTTCTCCCAATCGATCTGTGTGTGTGTATGTGTGTGTGTGTGTGTGTGTGTGTGTGTGTATGTGTGTGTGTGTGTGTGTGTGTGTGTGTGTGTGTGTGTGTGTGTGTGTGTGTGTGTGTGTGTGTGTGTGTGTGTGTGTGTGTGTGTGTGTGTGTGTATGTGTGTGTGTGTGTGTGTGTGTGTGTGTGTGTGTGTGTGTGTGTGTGTGTGTGTGTGTGTGTGTGTGTGTGTGTGTATGTGTGTGTGTGTGTGTGTGTATGTGTGTGTGTGTGTGTGTGTGTGTGTGTGTGTGTATGTGTGTGTGTGTGTGTGTGTGTGTGTGTGTGTGTGTGTGTGTGTGTGTGTATGTGTGTGTGTGTGTGTGTGTGTGTGTGTGTGTGTGTGTGTGTGTGTGTGTGTGTGTGTGTGTGTGTATGTGTGTGTGTGTGTGTGTGTGTGTGTGTATGTGTGTGTGTGTGTGTGTGTGTGTGTGTGTGTGTGTGTGTGTGTGTGTGTGTGTGTGTGTGTGTGTGTGTGTGTGTGTGTGTGTGTGTGTGTGTGTGTGTGTATGTGTGTGTGTGTGTGTGTGTGTGTGTGTGTGTATGTGTGTGTGTGTGTGTGTGTGTATGTGTGTGTGTGTGTGTGTGTGTGTGTGTGTGTGTGTGTGTGTGTGTGTGTGTGTGTGTGTGTGTGTGTGTGTGTGTGTGTGTGTGTGTGTGTGTGTGTGTGTGTGTGTGTGTGTGTGTATGTGTGTGTGTGTGTGTGTGTGTGTGTGTGTGTGTGTGTGTGTGTGTGTGTGTGTGTGTGTGTGTGTGTGTGTGTGTGTGTATGTGTGTGTGTGTGTGTGTGTGTGTGTGTGTGTGTGTGTGTGTGTGTGTGTGTGTGTGTGTGATTGCCTATTTATAACTGCAGAATCAGAGCTGTGCTAGTGCTGTAACGTCTGCAGCGCTTGTGGTTACAGGAGCAGGGCTGTGCTAGTGCTGTAACGTCTGCAGTGCTTGTGGTTACAGGAGCAGGGCTGTGCTAGTGCTGTAACGTCTGCAGCGCTTGTGGTTACAGGAGCAGGGCTGTGCTAGTGCTGTAACGTCTGCAGCGCTTGTGGTTACAGGAGCAGGGCTGTGCTAGTGCTGTAACGTCTGCAGCGCTTGTGGTTAAAGGAGCAGGGCTGTGCTAGTGCTGTAACGTCTGCAGTGCTTGTGGTTACAGGAGCAGGGCTGTGCTAGTGCTGTAACGTCTGCAGCGCTTGTGGTTACAGGAGCAGGGCTGTGCTAGTGCTGTAACGTCTGCAGCGCTTGTGGTTACAGGAGCAGGGCTGTGCTAGTGCTGTAACGTCTGCAGTGCTTGCGGTTACAGGAGCAGGGCTGTGCTAGTGCTGTAACGTCTGCAGCGCTTGTGGTTAAAGGAGCAGGGCTGTGCTAGTGCTGTAACGTCTGCAGTGCTTGTGGTTACAGGAGCAGGGCTGTGCTAGTGCTGTAACGTCTGCAGCGCTTGTGGTTACAGGAGCAGGGCTGTGCTAGTGCTGTAACGTCTGCAGCGCTTGTGGTTACAGGAGCAGGGCTGTGCTAGTGCTGTAACGTCTGCAGTGCTTGCGGTTACAGGAGCAGGGCTGTGCTAGTGCTGTAACGTCTGCAGCGCAGCCCTAGAGTTACAGAAACAGAGCTGTGTTCCTGGTAACTCTTTTCAGGTCTTCGTTCGTCGCTCAGTGTTCTAGATTTACAACAGTTCAATGCTCACAACCTCGTCTTCCTTGCCATTCTCTATTCTCACTCTAAAATTCTAGTTTGTGTCCTACTGCCACATGGTCCATGTAAAACCATTTCGTGGTTCATTATTCTGGTCACTTCATATCAAACACTCTGCTCCTTTCTGTTATTCATACCCACGTGGATCGTGTACGTTGCAACCATATCTCCTCCAGTTATGTGTACTTCGTCTTTCCCCATGCCTCAAGTCTTTCAGCTCCCGGACCCGTCAAAGGGGATACAGAGATATTCTTACAGATAATCTGAGCCGCCTCACCCTTCCTCATATATAACCTGAATACGTTTTGTTCTCCAGGAGGTGCATGACCCTTGGTTTTACAGTATAATCAATATTAATCAGCACTAGGAGTAATCTGGAGGTCACAAGTCTGTACGATTTCTCGATTACATGTATGATTAAACGAGGGCAATATACTGGCAGTGCATACGTTGATATTATTCTCCAATATATTCTCCACGGAATTCTGAATTATTCACTTTTCACTATCGTGAAGGCAGGTCATATTTTTGATAAAAGTCACATGAACTGACTTAAACAAATTACGAATAATCCATATTCAGAAAAGTAAGTATTATGATATGATAATGGTACAGGAAGGATCTAAACATCGTGTAGAAATTTATCGTTCGAGTGTGGGTTATTGGTGAGATTGTACTCTCGTTTATCTCGAGTGAATATTAGCAGCAGCAGCAGCAGCAGCAGCAGCAGCAGCAGCAGCAGCAGCAGCAGCAGCAGCAGCACTCTACAATTGTTTTGTCTCTGATGACTGCTTTGTCGCATCGTGTGAATCGTAGCAGCTGCCTCACACACGCCTCGGAGAACGACTGTAAGTTGTACTCTAAAATATTTTTAAATGTTGTAGAGAGAGAGAGAGAGAGAGAGAGAGAGAGAGAGAGAGAGAGAGAGAGAGAGAGAGAGAGAGAGAGAGAGAGAGAGAGAGAGAAAGAGAGGTACATCAAGGAGGTTTGAGCAATAGTAAGCAACACCGGAAGGGAATATCATCTCTCTCTCTCTCTCTCTCTTTCTATCTCTGTCTCTTTCATTTGCTTGTGCACACACACATACACACATTCAACTTCCCTCGTAAACTCTGCCTTAATATTACGAGTAGCAGTAGCAGGCTTCCCTCTCCCAGTAACCCATACATTTAGAATGAGTAAATTGAAGAGTAGCAGCTGGCCTTGCTGATGCCAGGGAGAGACATCTTCAACACAGTCTCTGTTCACAGTACAGTTCTACAAAAAATCCTTAACTAGGATATTTTGTTAGTAAAAATGAGAACAATGATTTATGTGGATGTTAGTACTGTTATGTGGAGTGTGCTGAGTACTTTACAATATATTCATGCTTTCTAGAACAGCCAAACTTGCAACCTGGATGGCGCAGTTTGCAAAGGGGCCCCGACTACTCTGATTTGATGTCAGATTTAGAGGTCGACCAATTGAGCAAGAGGTTCCCCCTGGTCAAACTGATGTTAGGTTTCCACTCCTGGCTTGGCGTAGACGCTCACTAAGGCTGGTCAAGTACATCGTTACAGAACTGGTCTATCTTGAGCTGGAAAAACAAACTGTAGTGACTCACTTTACTCTCTTGCTCAATACCATTTGTCGGTGTTAGGTAAGACACATATGCAACAGTTAGGTATCTTTATTTCGAAACGTTTCGCCTACACAGTAGGCTTCTTCAGTCGAGTACAGAAAAGTTGATAGAAGCAGAAGATACTTGAAGACGATGTAATCAGTCCATCACCCTTAAAGTTTTGAGGTGGTCAGTCCCTCAGTCTGGAGAAGAGCATTGTTCCGTTGTCTGAAACAATATGAAGTTGAAGTGACAGGATGGAGCCTTTATATAGTGCCAGGAGGTGAGACGTAGGTTGCTTTGGGAGGGCAGGTCCCTCTCAAACCAAGCCGTTCTCACTAGTAGAGGTTGTCGAAGTTGATGGTCTGTACCAAGATACCCTTGTGTTGCAGTGTCTGACAGAATGAACATTAAAATGGTATAAAATTGTTAGGTAAGACCATTTTAATGACCATTTGTCGGCTTTACTGCACCTTTTTACACACTGTAAATATACTTATGAAGGAAATATTCAGATATTTGCCTTTATTTGCTCAAAGACTGTTCCTTGTCAGGAAACTTGAATCATGACTAG
>NC_091346.1:14834974-14867474 GCF_038502225.1 Cherax quadricarinatus
GCTGTGCCAGGAGCTGTGAATCGAACCCTGCAACCAGAAATAGGTGAGTACATGCACACACACACACACACACACACTCACACGCAGAAGGCTAGAGTTTATCAAAGCCTGTAAGGTAAACCTGAGAAGCTTCCTGGAAGAAAGAGGGAAGATGCGGAAGAGGTCGAATGAGGAGAAAATTAAGAGTTGAAAGGTGAACTAAAATTGATATTTGCAGATAAACTGAGAGCACATCCACACGCAGCAGAGACTCCCTTTATTAAACCATGTTTCGCTGTAAATAGGATTTTATCAGGTCTTCACACATAATAAAGCAATTTTTTGAGCGATGCGTCGCCTATTGTAAAGACTGTGCTGTGTGTGGCTTTTATTCCTGTTTATCGACTACTCGCCTTTCACTACGTAATGGGACCAACTATGACAAACATCGTCAGTGCCACGAAGAAAGGATATACACTCAGCCAATACGAAAAACGAGACATATAATATAGAATGATAAATCATTGGGGATATAAAGCTTTGACAAGAATCGAACACAGTGGAGTGAAATGTTAGGAAACGGTGAGGAAGATTTACAATGAACATTGGCAATCACATAAGCAATGAACGGACTAGGATAAATCGTTGTTTGCTTTCTAAATAAATTAATTCGAGTGAACAGAATTTTTTGCTGCATACATGAGTGTACATAAAGAAAGACCGAACAACAAAAGAGAGGCAGGAAACGAGAGAAAGGTGGGGGGGGGGGGGAAATGAGAAGTTAGAACGGGGGTGCTCAATGTTTCAGACCCGGACCACTAGGGTTCTGCTTAGGTATTTAGGTATTCCAAAAGTTTACAAATGTTAGCAACAGAGTATTGCTCATCCATCCAAAGTTAAATTTATTCAACTTACTGAGCCTTAAATTACAACTACTGACATATGGATGGTCGCGAGGAACGGAGATATGTTGCAGTTTCTGAACTGTGGTGTCGGAACGCCTCTGGCAAGACAGTGATGGAGTAAGTGAAGATGGAAGTGTTTCTTCTACTTTTTCCGGTCACCCTGCCTCTGTGGGAAACGGCCGATGTGTTGATAAAGAAAAATAAACTCCGTGACAACCATCCCTGCCGCCATCTCATCCTAACAAAGATAATATGATGAAATCTCTCTCTCTGGAGAGGCCTACCTAGCTTACATTAAAAGGTGATGTTAAGGGAGCGGGGAAAAGCCCCCTTGCTGTGGGGAACTTCCTGTATACTAATGCACTACAATTAGTAGCTTAGGGGTTAACGACAAAGACATGGTCCCTAGAGAGGCCTTAAAGCTGACAGTGTTAGCAAGCCTCATACTGTGTTGATATTTATCTGCAATAAGATTCATACTGTGTTGATATTTATTTGCAATAAGACTCATACTGTGTTGATATTCATCTGCAATAAGTAAGTGCAACTGCAAGCAGAGTATAACCCAAAGATAGCGTCATTAGTAACTCTTATTAAGCCTTGTAAGTGTGGTAAGCAATTTTGGGAGAGGTTACTTAGTAAATTAATAAACCAAGATGGCAGAGAAGTGGCGTAATGGAGAGAGAAAAAAGAGAGGGAGAGAGAGAGAGAGAGAGAGAGAGAGAGAGAGAGAGAGAGAGAGAGAGAGAGAGAGAGAGAGAGAGGTTGGAGGAGTATGACAAGGAAAGATAGGAGAAAGAGAGGAAGGAAACAGTGTAAATGGAACGTATGAAATAGGAGAGAGAAGAGAAGGAAAGGAAGGGAAAAGAAGGGAGGAGAGAGAACGAGGAAATAAGGGAAATAGAAAAAATAATGAAAGGTTGAAGGATTAGAGGAAAGAGGAAGAGGATAGGAAGGAGAAAGAGGAGAGAAAGAGGGAAGAAATGAGAGCAAAGGAAAAGAGGCAAAAAAGAGAGAGTGGAGGAATCTAAAAAGGAAGAAGAACGAAGAGGAACGTGACTAAGTTCTGCTCTGACAGTACTGAAGAACGTTTGAACTGAGACTCCATCTTTAATGAGGAAGAAACACAAGTGAAACACCAGTGAAACACACCAGTGAAACACACCAGTGAAGCACAAATGAAATGCACCAGCGAAACACCAGTGAAACACCAGTGAAGCACCAGTAAAACACACCAGTAAAACACCAGTGAAATACACAATGAAACACACCAGTGAAACACCAGTGAAACACCAGTGAAACCCCAGTGAAACACACAGTGAAACACACCAGTGAAACACACCAGTGAAACACACCAGTGAAACACCAGTGAAGCACCAGTGAAACACACAGTGAAACACACCAGTAAGACACCAGTGAAACACACAGTGAAACACATCATTGAAACCCCAGTGAAACCCCAGTGAAACACAGTGAAACACACCAGTGAAACACACTATTGAAATACACCAGTGAAACACACCAGTGAAACAAAAGTGAAACACACCAGTGAAACACACCAGTGAAACACACTAGTGAAATACACCAGTGAAACACACCAGTGACACGCCAGTGAAACACACCAGTGAAACACACCAGTGAAACACACTAGTGAAATACACAAGTGAAACACACCAGTGAAACAAAAGTGAAACACACCAGTGAAACACACCAGTGAAACACACTAGTGAAATACACCAGTGAAACACACCCGTGAAACAAAAGTGAAACACACCAGTGAAACACACCAGTGAAACAAACAGTGAAACACACCAATGAAACACATAGTGAAACACACCAGTGAAACAGACCAGTGAAATAGACCAGTGAAACTCTAGTGAAATACACCAGTGAAACACACCAGTGAAACACCAGTGAAACATACCAGTGAAACACCAGTGAAACACATAGTGATACACACCAGTGAAACACCAGTTAAACACAAAGGTGAAACACACCAGTGAAACACACAGTGAAACAAACCAGTGAAACACCAGTGAAACACACCAGTGAAACACCAGTGAAACACACAGTGAAACACAGCAGTAAAACGCCAGTGAAACACACAGTGAAACGCACCAGTGAAACACCAGTTAAACACCAGTGAAACACAGTGCAACACACCAGTGAACCACACCAGTGAAATACACCAGTGAAACACACCAGTGAAACACACTAGTGAAATACACTAGTAAAACACATCAGTGAAACGCACTAGTGAAATACACCAGTGAAACACACCAGTGAAACACCAGTGAAACACAGAGTAAAACTTACAGTAAAACACGCCAGTGAAACACCAGTGAAACACACCAGTGAAACACCAGTGAAACACACCAGTGAAACACATCAGTGAAACATCAGTTAAACACACAGTGAAACACCAGTGAAACACACCAGTGAAACACACAGTGAAACAAATCAGTGAAACACCAGTGAAACACCAGTGAAGCACCAGTGACGCACACCAGTGAAATACACCAGCGAAGCACACCAGTGAAATACACCAGTGAAACACCAGTGAAACATCAGTGAAGCACACCAGTGAAATACACCAGTGAAACACCATTGAAACACACCAGTGAAACTCACCAGTGAAACACTCCAGTGACACACACCAGTGAAACACACCAGCGACACACATCAGTGAAACACTCCAGTGAAACACCCGTGAAACACACCAGTGAAACACACCAGTGACACGCACCAGTGAAACATGCCAGTGAAATATACCAGTGACACACACGAGTGACACACACCAGTGAAACACACCAGTGAAACACACTAGTGAAATACACCAGTGAAACACACCAGTGAAACAAAAATAAAACACACCAGTGAAACAAAGGTGAAACACACCAGTGAAACAAACAGTGAAACACACCAATGAAACACACAGTGAAACACACCAGTGGAACAGACCAGCGAAATAGACCAGTGAAACACACTAGTGAAATACACCAGTGAAACACACCAGTGAAACACACCAGTGAAACACCAGTGAAACACACCAGTGAAACACCAGTGAAACACACAGTGATACACACCAGTGAAACACCAGTTAAACACACCAATGAAACACATAATGAAACACCAGTGAAACACACCAGTGAAACACACCAGTGAAACACCAGTGAAACACCAGTGAAACACAGTGAACCACACCAGTAAAACACCAGTGAAACACTCAGTGAAACACACCAGTGAAACACCAGTGAAACACCAGTGAAACACAGTGCAACACACCAGTGAACCACACCAGTGAAATACACCAGTGAAACACATCCGTGAAACACACTAGTGAAATACACTAGTGAAACACATCAGTGAAACACACTAGTGAAATACACCAGTGAAACACACCAGTAAAACACCAGTGAAACACAGAGTGAAACATACAGTAAAACACGCCAGTGAAACACCAGTGAAACACACCAGTGAAACACGTCAGTGAAACATCAGTTAAACACACAGTGAAACACCAGTGAAACACACAGTGAAACAAACCAGTGAAACACCAGTGAAACACCAGTGAAGCACCAGTGAAACACACCAGTGAAATACACCAGCGAACTACACAAGTGAAATACACCAGTGAAACACCAGTGAAACATCAGTGAAACACACCAGTGAAATACACCAGTGAAACACCAGTGAAACACACCAGTGACATACACCAGTGAAACACATCAGTGACACACACCAGTGAAACTCACCAGTGAAACACATCTGTGAAACACACCAGTGAAACACCCGTGAAACACACCAGTGAAACACACCAGTGACACGCACCAGTGAAACACGCCAGTGAAATACACCAGTGACACACACGAGTGAAACGCACCAGTGACACACAACAGTGAAACCACACCAGTGACACACACCAGTGAAACACACCAGTGACACACACCAGTGAAACACAACAGTGACACACATCAGTGAAACCACACCAGTGAAACACACCAGTGAAAGACACCAGTGAAATACTCACTGCTTACATTATAACTCTATAAGTCAGTCAGCCAGTCACAGTAATGACTGGCGGTTACTATCAGCAAGACACAGTAATGACCGAAAGTCGTTATCAGTCCCAATAATGATTGAAAGTCGGTATCAGTCCCAGTAGACTGAAAGTCGCTATCAGTCAGACACAGTAATGACTGGAACTCGCTATCAGCCAGACACAGTAATGACTGAAAGTCACTATTAGTCAGACACAGTAATGACTGAAAGTCGCTATCAGTCACAGTAATGATTGAAAGTCGCTCTCAGCCAGACACAGTACAAAGTCACATCACATCAGTCCGAAAAAATAAAATTATTATCTAGCCAAGCTAATGTGTTTTAGGAGATTGCTTGCTTGCTTGCTTGTTTGTTTGCTTGCTTGCTTGCTTGCTTGCTTACTTGCTTGCTTGCTTGCTTGCTTGTTTGTTTGTTTGCTTGCTTGCTTGCTTGCTTGTTTGCTTGCTTGCTTGCTTGCTTGTTTGCTTGCTTGCTTGCTTGTTTGCTTGCTTGCTTGCTTGCTTGCTTGTTTGCTTATTTGCTTGCTTGCTTGCATCTGATCTCCAAAATTTCAAGCAATCTCACCCATAAATCCAAAATTTGCTCTAAAAAACGAAAGTGCATTAGTCAGCAGTGATAATAAAACTTCCCAACTTAAGTTTAAGATTTTGGCTTAAAATCCATCGTATAGTATAAACAATCCCCAGATAAGTTGGAACTTTCCCCAGATAACGGGGAACTTTTCCCAGGAACATGGTGAATTATCCCTAAAAAAATATATAATAAAAACCCGAGGAATTTCTTCTCCAATCAAGGCATTATCTCCAAACTTATCCAACTTCTCGTGTAGTATTTAGAAAAATTTGTTGAAACTAACTTAGGTTGCTTCAAGTGCCGCTGAACTGGATGGTCGATATAGAAGAATCAGTGCTCATTACATGTGTAGGTTATTATGAAGTTTTTGCTAGTCAGGGAGAGTTATAATACTCGCCAACCATTTAACGTAATGAGCAGTCTTCATCCTGTGTTTATTTTGAGTGGGTTAACCCAAGTATCAGGAAGATGCGATACAAAGTTACCAGTGATTGTGTGGAAGAATGAAGAGAGAGATAGGTAACGTACCATTAAATCAACTGTAATACAGAGGCATGACGAGGGAGATTTCCTATAGATTGTTCTCCGAGCCCCCATGTCTCTGCATGGTGGGCAAAACGTCTCTCACTGGGGATACTCAAGTATCTGGGTCACCTACGAAAACATGCAAGTGCCAATAATTCTCTTATCACCTAAATAATTAAGGAGTTAAATATGCTACTGCCCTTTCTGAAAAAAAAACGAGTGAAATGCATAATTAAAACCAAGCAATGAACATAAGTAATGGGGGGTGATATGAATTATATATTGACTCGTAAAATATAGGAGGCCATTGATGGCCTCTTCCGTCGCACAAACATGCAAGATGGCAGATAAATCTTGCTTAATTCTATTGAAAATGACACGCAAAATGGCAGTAACTCGACTTACTGTATATTGTCCTGTGGTGTGTGTGTGTGACTACCTACTTTCATTATGCAGTTATCTTTTCTTCCCTACACTTCCTAGTAGGTCTCATTCATGCCATATTATCTTTGCGATTTCGGGCGCTTGGTCTGGGATCAGGCCCTTTGATGGGGAAGGAGAGGGGGAGTAGAGCGACGAGAGGGAGGGGGGAAAGGGGTGATGAATCCCAAAACTATGAACAGATGTAACAAGTAGTAGGAGAAAACACACTTATCAGCCGACTGGGCACTCATGAAGTGGGGCTGAACACCTATTGATACACTTCTGAAGATGTGAGTGAGCATTCATGAATGGGGCGTTGAACAACAGCTAAAACACTTGACTCACGAAATCGTAATGACACGATTGCAAACAAACCATACCGCGGGCGGAGATAGAACCCGCTATCAGAGAGTCTCAAAACTCCAGACCGTCGCTGGTCCAGTGGCTAACGCGACGGTCTGGAGTGTTGAGACTCTCTGATCGCGGGTTCTATCCCCACCCGTGGTATGGTTTGCTAAAACGCTTCGTAATAAGACTTGACTGAGAACTCATGAAGGGGCGCTCAACAACTACTGATACACTCCAGAAGGAGACTTGACTGAGAATCATAAAGATGTGAGAGAAGATATCTGTTTCCCCCGCAGACTTGCCCGACCCGTCTCGCAGTACAGCCGTGAGCTTCACCACTCGTCGACGCTCGGGACAGCAGAGAGCCAATCCATACCCCAATTCCCGCTGGTCTTACGGCTGAAACCCGACTTCTAGGGCACTGGAATGCCTTCCTTCCGATAGCTGCTACCGGCACTCCTCTGCGGCTCGTGCCTGCAGAACAATGACTGCCAATTTCCCAAGTGCCGCATTACTGGCCCAGAATTTATTGTGACTTACAATGGCTTACTGAAACAGCAAATCGAAGTGATTACTGAAATTGGCCCCGTCGTGCCAAATAATTCCTCGTGGATTTGAAGGGGAATGAGGGAGGGGGGAGAGGGAAGGGGAGAATATTTATTTTCATGGCCTTCGCAGGTCAGGCTGAAGGGGTGGGGATGTGGGAGGTGGAGGGATGGGGGAGGAAGGGAAGGATGAGGTAAGGAAGGTCGGGTGAGTAAGTGCCGCCTGCCACGGTGACACCTTTCGAATGTTTTGCGTTTGTGTTTCTGGAATTGTAGACAGTTTGTGTGTGTGTGTGTGTGTGTATGTGTGTGTGTGTGTGTGTGTGTGTGTGTGTGTGTGTGTGTGTGTGTGTGTGTGTGTGTGTGTGTGTGTGTGTGTGTGTGTGTGTGTGTGTGTGTGTGTGTGTGTGTGTGTGTGTGTGTGCGTGTGTGTGTGTGTGTGTGTGTATGTGTTTATTCGCCTAGTTGGAGTTGAATGGACACACATCGTAACTGGATACGTCTTGGTCCTGTTAATTTAAACACTCGATTTCTTTTAGTGACCAAAATACATGCAACTACGTTCTCTCACCCACATTCGGTCTCGTTATGGATTCTACCTTCACCTCGTTGTGTTAACAGGAGTTACAGCTCCTGGGACGCCCTTCTACGCACTCGGGTGAACTAGTTTACTTACCCAAGTATTGAACTTACCTCCACTACATGTTTTTATAACGCATTTCATTTATTCAGTCATATCCCCTTTACTGAAGGAGTTCTTTGTTTTGCAGGAGTAATAACAGTAATACCAGTGGCTGAAGAGGGCGCTATTACTGTAGCAATGAACAAGTGTCAGAAACAATAGCTTGCTTTTCCAGCACCAACGCTTCGCTCTATACCAACACAAAAGCTTCATTTTACTGCGACAATGCTTCACACTGTCAGAATAAAAGCTGGTATTACCAGTGACAACATGTAGCTCCGTGTCAGAATTAAAACTTTCATTATCACAACGTTTCGCTCTGTAGCAGTTACTTTTTTGTATATGCAATTTCCTCTATTATGCTGTTCTCTAGTCCTGGGTATCCACGCTAACGATACACACTTCACACACAACGTTCCTGCACAGGGCTCCTCACCAGAGGTCAGCACCATGGAACCAGACTGAACACTTCGGTCTCCTCTTCGACTGTCTCCAGTATTTTAGTCACCCCTGTATTCTCCTGAAGAAGCCTGCTACGCAGACGGAACGTTTCAGAAAGATATCAAGGTCTTGGCCATGAGTTTTTATCCATCAACAGCGTGTCAGCAGCGCTAAAGTAGTGGCTGAAGATGGGATTACGAAGCAACACAGTAATACCACAAGTTAAATTAACCCTGATGACCAATTAGGGTGCGCTGTTAATATGCATTATGTCGCCGCTCAGGTAGTTTAGCCTCTCTGTTTGTCTTCTGTTGACTATTGTCTTGTCTGTTTATGACCTCGTGATTGTGTTGCTGCCTTCATGACTGTGTTTCTGCTTTCATGACCTTGTTACTGCCTTCATGAGTGTGTTTCTGCTTTCATGACCTTGTTACTGCCTTCATGAGTGTGTTTCTGCTTTCATGACCTTGTTACTGCCTTCATGACTGTGTTTCTGCTTTCATGACCTTGTTACTGCCTTCATGACTGTGTTTCTGCTTTCATGACCTTGTTACTGCCTTCATGAGTGTGTTTCTGCTTTCATGACCTTGTTACTGCCTTCATGAGTGTGTTTCTGCTTTCATGACCTTGTTACTGCCTTCATGACTGTGTTTCTGCTTTCATGACCTTGTTACTGCCTTCATGACTGTGTTTCTGCTTTCATGACCTTGTTACTGCCTTCATGAGTGTGTTTCTGCTTTCATGACCTTGTTACTGCCTTCATGACTGTGTTTCTGCTTTCATGACCTTGTTACTGCCTTCATGAGTGTGTTTCTGCTTTCATGACCTTGTTACTGCCTTCATGAGTGTGTTTCTGCTTTCATGACCTTGTTACTGCCTTCATGACTGTGTTTCTGCTTTCATGACCTTGTTACTGCCTTCATGAGTGTGTTTCTGCTTTCATGACCTTGTTACTGCCTTCATGAGTGTGTTTCTGCTTTCATGACCTTGTTACTGCCTTCATGACTGTGTTTCTGCTTTCATGACCTTGTTACTGCCTTCATGAGTGTGTTTCTGCTTTCATGACCTTGTTACTGCCTTCATGAGTGTGTTTCTGCTTTCATGACCTTGTTACTGCCTTCATGACTGTGTTTCTGCTTTCATGACCTTGTTACTGCCTTCATGACTGTGTTTCTGCTTTCATGACCTTGTTACTGCCTTCATGAGTGTGTTTCTGCTTTCATGACCTTGTTACTGCCTTCATGACTGTGTTTCTGCTTTCATGACCTTGTTACTGCCTTCATGAGTGTGTTTCTGCTTTCATGACCTTGTTACTGCCTTCATGACTGTGTTTCTGCTTTCATGACCTTGTTACTGCCTTCATGAGTGTGTTTCTGCTTTCATGACCTTGTTACTGCCTTCATGACTGTGTTTCTGCTTTCATGACCTTGTTACTGCCTTCATGAGTGTGTTTCTGCTTTCATGACCTTGTTACTGCCTTCATGACTGTGTTTCTGCTTTCATGACCTTGTTACTGCCTTCATGACTGTGTTTCTGCTTTCATGACCTTGTTACTGCCTTCATGACTGTGTTTCTGCTTTCATGACCTTGTTACTGCCTTCATGACTGTGTTTCTGCTTTCATGACCTTGTTACTGCCTTCATGAGTGTAGTTTTGCTTTCATGACCTTGTTACTGCCTTCATGAGTGTAGTTTTGCTTTCATGACCTTGTTACTGCCTTCACGAGTGTAGTTTTGCTTTCATGACCTTGTTACTGCCTTCATGAGTGTGTTTCTGCTTTCATGACCTTGTTACTGCCTTCATGTCTGTGTTTCTGCTTTCATGACCTTGTTACTGCCTTCATGAGTGTAGTTTTGCTTTCATGACCTTGTTACTGCCTTCATGAGTGTGTTTCTGCTTTCATGACCTTGTTACTGCCTTCATGAGTGTGTTTCTGCTTTCATGACCTTGTTACTGCCTTCATGACTGTGTTTCTGCTTTCATGACCTTGTTACTGCCTTCATGAGTGTGTTTCTGCTTTCATGACCTTGTTACTGCCTTCATGACTGTGTTTCTGCTTTCATGACCTTGTTACTGCCTTCATGAGTGTGTTTCTGCTTTCATGACCTTGTTACTGCCTTCATGAGTGTGTTTCTGCTTTCATGACCTTGTTACTGCCTTCATGAGTGTGTTTCTGCTTTCATGACCTTGTTACTGCCTTCATGAGTGTGTTTCTGCTTTCATGACCTTGTTACTGCCTTCATGAGTGTGTTTCTGCTTTCATGACCTTGTTACTGCCTTCATGAGTGTGTTTCTGCTTTCATGACCTTGTTACTGCCTTCATGAGTGTGTTTCTGCTTTCATGACCTTGTTACTGCCTTCATGAGTGTGTTTCTGCTTTCATGACCTTGTTACTGCCTTCATGACTGTGTTTCTGCTTTCATGACCTTGTTACTGCCTTCATGACTGTGTTTCTGCTTTCATGACCTTGTTACTGCCTTCATGAGTGTGTTTCTGCTTTCATGACCTTGTTACTGCCTTCATGACTGTGTTTCTGCTTTCATGACCTTGTTACTGCCTTCATGACTGTGTTTCTGCTTTCATGACCTTGTTACTGCCTTCATGACTGTGTTTCTGCTTTCATGACCTTGTTACTGCCTTCATGAGTGTGTTTCTGCTTTCATGACCTTGTTACTGCCTTCATGACTGTGTTTCTGCTTTCATGACCTTGTTACTGCCTTCATGACTGTGTTTCTGCTTTCATGACCTTGTTACTGCCTTCATGACTGTGTTTCTGCTTTCATGACCTTGTTACTGCCTTCATGACTGTGTTTCTGCTTTCATGACCTTGTTACTGCCTTCATGACTGTGTTTCTGCTTTCATGACCTTGTTACTGCCTTCATGACTGTGTTTCTGCTTTCATGACCTTGTTACTGCCTTCATGACTGTGTTTCTGCTTTCATGACCTTGTTACTGCCTTCATGAGTGTAGTTTTGCTTTCATTACTGCCTTCGTGGATGTGTTTCTTCTTTCGTGTATATGATTCTTCTATCATGATTGTTTCTCTCAAAAATTTGAGGTGGAATGTCTTTAGAGGACCCTCACTTGAAGGGGGGTGACTTGATGCTGGTGAAGGGCTCTAGATCCAAGGAGCTGGCTCAACATTAATAACAATAATTATTAATTTTCTTTAGTTGAAAAAAAAGTTAAACATATTAAAGGTCAAATTTTGACATGTGCACATTAGTACTACCATGTGCACATTAGTACTACCATGTGCACATTAGTACTACCATGTGCACATTAGTGTGTGCAAATTGTAGTATGTGTACATGGCAATCTGCTTGTCCAAGGTTATTAAAAAAAATTCCAGCTTTGATGAAAAATTTGTTTTAGAGATATATTAAAATGATATTTCGTAGCTAGATCGGTAGCGCACTCGGCTCGCACACTGATGTCCGGGGGTCGATCCCCGGTACGGGTGGAAACATTAGGACGTGTTTCCTTAATATACCTGCAGTTCAATATTTACCCATCAGTAAAATGGGTACTTGGGTAGTAACAGACTGGTGTGGGTTGCATCCTGGGGCAAAATTGATCTAATTTGCTCGAAATGCTCCGAATAACCAGGGGCTTTCTGTACAGTATGTCACTGATGTCAGCTATGCCTACATACCTTGTACATGTACTTGTACAAATAAAGGTTATTATTATTATTATTATTATTATTATTATTATTATTATTATTATTATTATTATTATTATTATTATTGTTACTATTATTATTATTATTATTATTATTATTATTATTATTATTATTATTATTATTATTATTATTATTATTATTATTATTGTTAGTAGTAGTAGTAGTAGTAGTAGTAGTATCTTTACTCGTTGAGCTCTGGGAGAAAAGGTGTCAGAGACCTTTTGAGCCCCGTTGAGCACGGGAACACATCGTTGTTCTAACTTTCTTCCTCCTGTGGGAAACGACACTTTCGTACAGCTCAGGACATTTATTACGGGAAACATTTCGCCCTGAGGGTGGATCATCACTCCCAATAATTCCTTAGAAGTGAGGAATCCAAAAGAGGTTAAACGCAAGTGTCCTTTCTTTTGCACATTATGTCAGTGTTACCAAACCAATTACAAAATTCTTCCTTCTGTTGCAGGAGTAATCAACCTTTTAACTATTCCAGACCTTCAGTGGATTACCCAATATATCCTCATACTCTGCCAGTCCTATGAAGTGCCAGTATGACGTCAGAAGATGTCAATAACTTGGTTTCACTCGACATATGGATTGCTAGGAACAGAACAGCTGATAGATTATTCTCTTCTAACCACTTCTTATTTTAAATTGTTCAGAGATCGAGTATTTTACCCACATCATTTGCATGTCATATACACAAGGGGTTTAGACAACCCCGGTATGAGAGATGAATATAAAGATTATTAGGATTATTAAAAATGCGTGTACACTGAGAGGTAATCAGTGTATATGCAATTATATTAATCATGATTATTAATTAATTAATAATTACAAATAAATATTTCTTCCCCTAACTCTTCAAAATATATCTGGTCTATGATATGCCTTCAGAAAAACTCACCTTGAATAATACCCTCAGTAAGATTTGTCAGGAAACAGGATAAGTGTTTCTTGGCTCGGGTCTTATATGATGAACCGCCGTTGGAGCTTCTGGACATCTGACCTAGGCCTTCCCCTGGCTTACCGGTCCACCCCTTTAAAAATTTTGGTTATAGTTATAACCATTTTGTATTAATAAGGAAATCAAAAGTATTGGTTTATATTTAAGTAATGTATTTAAAACGATTTATTTTCAAAATATATACATATTTATATATTAGAGATATCAGAGGTAAGAAAAACAATGTGAAAATGACTTGAGGAATATACATTATACATGTTTCTGTTCCACTTTCAGACACCACCTGTGGTGACCCCATCTGTCTGTTACTCATAGTAACAGACAGATGGTCCTGATCTGTCTTCATTTTTCAGAACTCGCTCACCATTTTTCTCGTTGTTAGTATGTCACACAGGTGGGCGAAACGTCGTCAACAAAGGTCCCATATAAATATATTTATGTCGGTATCTCATTCCAATACCTACTCTTTCTGTTTCAAACGTTGAAATCCAGTCTGGTCATTTGGTTACAGAGTCCCGTATGATGGGACTAAGAAGTCTATTCTCATTAATACATGAGTATAGATCATTCCAGGTCAGATTTGTCAATATTGTCAAGGCAGCTGAACCTATTCGAAATGCTTGTTGCCACGACTTAAAGTGACAGATCTGGAGCTGTCAAGATAAAGTTCTTCGAACTGGCTTCAGGAACTTATGATCAAGCTGAGTGCTTTTTGACTTTATCCATAGGACCTATGACCTTTTCTTTATGTCATGTAGAGTGACATGTCTTCGTAACTTCGTGACACGCCGATGGACATGGCTTCATGTAGGCTGAGCTGCTTCTAAAGCCTGTAACATGACCATGAGCATGCAGACATGGTCATATTTCCGAGAGTTGACATGGTTCACAAGCGATGACCAAGATTCAGGATCTTGTGAAGCAAACTAGTTGGGTTATTGAGGCTAGGACTTTTGGTAGTTTCAATTTAGGTTGGATAAATATATGAGTGAGAGGGGTTGGATTTGAGTGGGACTTGCAAATGAGTGGATAGAGTTATCAGAGCTTATTTCTTGGGTAGCATTGAAGATTGGGTTTGGCAAATGCTTTTTTAGTGGGATGGATTGTAAAGGACCTGCTTAGTATGGGCCAACAGGCCTGCTGCAGTGATCCTCTTTTCTTATGTTTTCATGTTTAACCAGATTTGGGACCGTGGAAATGAGATCAGAACCGGTGCCACTAACTGCTTTCACGAGAGGAGAGATTATCTGCTTTCGTGACTTATAACAAGACGTGAAAGTGACCGTGGTTTGACTCTGGAACCTGGAAGATGACTTGTAAGTTGAGCAGGCTTCAAGGAGCCTATTAGGAAACCAGCCTTCATGACCAGTAACCAGGCTCAGGGACATATGGTGAGAAGTGCTTCACAGTGTGCATGACTCATCGGCTTCCAGGATTATTGGGTCCAAACATGCAGGTCGACATGTCTTCCTCGGCATCATTTCATCTGTAAACAAAAGCAAACAAATGATTAATTATATCTCATTAGGAAAAGTTCTTTCCACCACTTAAATTACATCCAGCCACCCACACACTCACTAATTTGTTGTCGTGTCAACAGCCTTGTAAGTTTGTCTTATCTTACCAGACTTGAGGGATAATTTAAACTTTTCTAGCTAGCAGCTGGCTAACTTAAGTTCACCCCAGGCTGGGTGAAGACGAGACTTGAAGGTCAGAGTAGGTTAAAGAATCGTTGTATCATTTGCTTGCTTTGAAACTCTCTTTTTTAGTCTTGAATTGTTATAATAATAATAATAACAATAATAATAATAATAATAATAATAATAATAATAATAATAATAATAATAATAATAATATTATTATTATTATTATTATTATTATTATAATATATAAAATTATTATTATTATTATTAATATTATTATAATATATAAAATTATTATTATTATTATTATTATTCTTTTTCTTTCAACACACCGGCCGTATCCCACCGAGGCGGGGTGGCCCAAAAGGAAAAACGAAAGTTTCTCCTTTTACATTTAGTAATATATACAGGAGAAGAGGTTACTAGCCCCTTGCTCCCGGCATTTTAGTCGCCTCTTACAACACGCATGGCTTACGGAGGAAGAATTCTGTTCCATTTCCCCATGGAGATAAGAGGAAATAAACAAGAATAAGAACTAGAAAGAAAATAGAAGAAAACCCAGAGGGGTGTGTATATATGTGCTTGTACATGTATGTGTATTATGTATTAGCAAGACGTACCTGAAAACTTATTATTATTATTATTACTTATTACCTCCCTGGGCGGTTGCTGTCTACCAACCTACTACCTAGGATTATTATTATTATTATTATTATTATTATTATTATTATTATTCGTTAGCTTTTCTATGTATTTCTGCGCTTCCAGCAAACTTTTTACTCATCTACCGCTACTCATCTACTGGTAATATTCCTTTACTAGCAATATTGCCAAACAAGTAGAAACAACATTATTGCCACGACGCAAGGACTGTCACCTTCCTAAGACTATAACCACACACGCAGTACTAACGTTGTTTTCACAGTAAATACACTGTTACCACGCCAAGTAATGTAATACCATCACCACACACATAAAATAAAAAATTACCATACAGTGCTGACAATATTGCCATACAAATAGTACTGACAGCATTACCATACACGCAGTAACTGCAGTATTACCACACAGAAACTACAGCATTACCACACAAGCAGTAGCTGCAGTATTACCACACAAGCGGTAAGTACAGTATTACCACACAAGCAGTAACTGCAGCATTACCACACAAGCGGTAAGTGCAGTATTACCACACAAGCGGTAAGTGCAGTATTACCACACAAGCGGTAAGTGCAGTATTACCACACAAGCAGTAACTGCAGTATTACCACACAAGCGGTAAGTGCAGTATTACCACACAAGCAGCAACTGCAGTATTACCACACAAGCGCTAAGTGCAGTATTACCACACAAACAGTAACTGCAGTATTACCACACAAGTGGTAAGTGCAGTATTACCACACAAGCGGTAACTGCAGTATTACCACACAAGCAGTAAGTGCAGTAATACCACACAAGCGGTAAGTGCAGTATTACCACACAAGCAGTAACTGCAGTATTACCACACAAGCGGTAAGTGCAGTATTACCACACAAGCAGTAATTGCAGTATTACCACACAAGCGTTAAGTGCAGTATTACCACACAATCAGTAACTGCAGTATTACCACACAAGCGGTAAGTGCAGTATTACCACACAAGCAGTAACTGCAGTATTACCACACAAGCTGTAAGTGCAGTATTACCACACAAGCAGTAACTGCAGTATTACCACACAAGCGGTAAGTACAGTATTACCACACAAGCAGTAAGTGCAGTATTACCACACAAGCGGTAAGTGCAGTATTGCCACACAAGCAGTAACTGCAGTATTACCACACAAGCGGTAAGTACAGTATTACCACACAAGCAGTAACTGCAGTATTACCACACAAGCGGTAAGTGCAGTATTACCACACAAGCAGTAACTGCAGTATTACCACACAAGCGGTAAGTGCAGTATTACCACACAAGCAGTAACTGCAGTATTACCACACAAGCGGTAACTGCAGTATTACCACACAAGCAGTAACTGCAGTATTACCACACAAGCGTTAAGTGCAGTATTACCACACAAGCAGTAACTGCAGTATTACCACACAAGCGGTAAGTGAAGTATTACCACACAAGCAGTAACTGCAGTATTACCACACAAGCGGTAAGTACAGTACTGCCACACAAGCAGTAACTGCAGTATTACCACACAAGCGGTAAGTGCAGTATTACCACACAAGCAGTAACTGCAGTATTACCACACAAGCGGTAAGTGCAGTATTACCACACAAGCAGTAACTGCAGTATTACCACACAAGTGGTAAGTGCAGTATTACCACACAAGCAGTAACTGCAGTATTACCACACATTCAGTAACAACATTACAGCCACACAAGCATCAGTAGTACTTTAAGCTGTTTGTGCCTAGAGTTTAAATTGTCACCCAAAAAACCATACGCTTTGTTTCTGAAGAATATACATTTATGTATAAACATCGAGTTTGAGCCGTGGCTCTGGAGGGTCCAGAGGTTCCATGAATATTGAAACTTTCTTTTTCGTTCTACACTTCAAACATTAGACGATTTTTATATATCGAGTTATCTCTTAGCGGTTTTGTACTTTTCACTGTATTTAGAGCAAATGGTCACTGGTAACGGCAGCTATGGTGGACAGAGACAATATTTTGCTGTGATATTAACAATGATGAATGATTCCAACTTCAGATTTTGTCTGTTGTTACCGAAGAGACTGACCCAGCCCAAGTCTGTTATGTTGATGTCCGCTACATTGATGGTTAGCTGTTTGATAACCTTTATTGCAGTAATTTCCATGTTTTATCTCCTTATTTTACACTGTCTACCACCTTATTTTAACTCTGTCGCTCTAATTTGTACCATCCACCGACTTATTTTCTCAGTTTATAGTGTGATGAAAAAAATCTTTCTCTTAAGCTGACTCCTGTGAACACTCTTTGGAATTGTTACTGATACTTTCACACTCACATACACACACACACACACACACACACACACACACACACACACACACACACACACACACACACACACACACACACACACATACATACAGCAGTACATTTGCCACACAGTCAGATCCTAGATTTGGGATCTGGCTGTGTGTCAAAAA
The DNA here is from genome assembly GCF_038502225.1 of Cherax quadricarinatus. NCBI lineage: Eukaryota > Metazoa > Arthropoda > Malacostraca > Decapoda > Parastacidae > Cherax > Cherax quadricarinatus. The sequence goes on from NC_091346.1 coordinate 14,852,870, forward strand.
CACTGTGTACGTTGATGCAGAGTGCTCTGGTTCGACTCCGTCTGTCTACTGAGAGATAGTGTAAATATCATACCTTCAACAGAGCTTGGATGCTAAGAAAGTAGGTCCATAAGCCAGCCACGGAGAATCACAGCAACTGCTACCACGATTGGAAGAGCGCTACCGCCTACACCAGGGTGGCAGAGGGCGGCCAGACTGATGCCGCCCTGGTACACCGCCGCCCTCAGCTCATCTGCTGCCGCCCATCACAGACACAAGAGGATTAGTTGACGTTGTAACTAGTTCTGGTAAAAGCTGAAGAAAAAGACTCCTGAAGAGGGGGAGGTGTTAATGTTATGAAAGTTGTGGAAAAGAGAAATACTGACTTAATTGTTCAGAAGTCCAGGAACTGCTGACCTGAATGTTTAAAAGATCAGCAACTACTCAGCGTATATATACCGAAAGGTGTATATCTTTTGATATATATATATATATATATATATATATATATATATATATATATATATATATATATATATATATATATATATATATATATATATATATATATCGTGCCGCTGAATATGTAAAACTGGTCAATTAGCAAGAACTCATTTAAAATTAAGTCCTTTCTAAAATTTTCTCTTATACGTTTAAAAATATATTTTTTCATTAATGTTGATGTAAAAATTTATAATTTTGCTCCAAAAGGAACTTAGAAAACTTACCTAACCTTATTATAACAAGCGCAATTTATTTTAGCCTAACCCAGATTTGTTTGCAATAATTTAATACTAAACAAACACAGTGAAATATATTTTTTCGTTAGGTTCAGAATGATTTTGGCGAAATTATTGCATACACAAATTTTCACTTGTCCTATATGGCAAGATGAGGGTTGCTACTTAAGTCAAGATCGCAAGTTCTGCCTATTCGGCACGACATATATATATATATATATATATATATATATATATATATATATATATATATATGCAAGGAATTCGCGAGAGCATGCGAAATATACACAAACACTGATCTCTGGCTGAAGGAGACTCGAACCTACGAACCTTAGGACAAGGTACGCAGTGCTTTACCAATCTACCCACACTGGACAATACCTTGGCGTGTAGCATGCGCTACACGTTTGATCCAAGGCAGCCAGCTTTCAGGGAGAAGGCTTACAGCTTTTCATCTCATCCCCTGCATGCATCAGCCTTACTAGAGATTTGAATTCCTTGCATTGTTCAAATCTCTAGTAAGGCTGATGCATGCAGGGGATGAGATGAAAAGCTGTAAGCCTTCTCCCTGAAAGCTGGCTGCCTTGGATCAAACGTGTAGCGCATGCTACACGCCAAGGTATTGTCCAGTGTGGGTAGATTGGTAAAGCACTGCGTACCTTGTCCTAAGGTTCGTAGGTTCGAGTCTCCTTCAGCCAGAGATCAGTGTTTATATATATATATATATATATATATATATATATATATATATATATATATATATATATATATATATATATATATATATATATACTCCAAGAGCTGTATATCTCTCGCTGCGTATACCCCCAGGACTGCGTATATCAGATTGCATAAACCCCAATTTTAGGATTCAATTATTATTGACTGCTAGTGTTTAGGTTACATGCAACCTTAATGACCATCGTGCAACTGAGAGGCTTTATACCCAACGATCCAGCCAATCCAGGTCAATCACATCCATTTCAACTAATTGTTGACGAGTGTTTAGAATGTCGGATGGGGGATTTGATTCTACGATTTGAATCCAAATGGCGTATTCATTCCACTCTCTTGAGAGCTTTGTCACGTTATCATGACTTGATCAAGCTGTACACAGAGTGAAACCTTGTCACAGTTAAGCTTAATCTGTAGTCTATTGATTTTCATCGGTTTCCGAATTATTGCAGGGATTTACAATGTACAGAAAAAGGGGACACAACGCGCTTAGTTGTATCCCACAAAAAAAGCTGGGTATAAATAGGTAATTTCCCACACAATGCAGTTCTCATACTCAATAAATTTCTCATTAGCAAGTTGTGCCAATACGTGTTCAAAAGTGGTCACCCATAAATTAAAAGTTGACTGAGCGAATACAAACGCTGCTCATGATTCAGTCAATATTACCTCAAACAATCCAGTACAGAGAAATTCCTCCATTAATTATATTGGAGGATATATCATCACTGTCTCCTGTTTTATTCATCTTTTTTTGTAGTTTTGGAATCATTTTTTTTATTTTTTTTTTATTCTGTTAGGGCAAGGGTTTCCAACCTGTTGTGCCGCACCCCCACGGGGTAGGAGATGGCGTTTCAGGGGATGGGAGATGGCATTTCAGGAGGTGTGGCAAAGTCCAAATGAAAAACATAATTCCGTTTATTTTACAAAAATCTGTTCTAATTGCTCGATTTATATTTGTATTTCATGCAAATGTGATATTATTTTTGTAGAGGATACAACATTAATCACATATTTTCTAGGGGTGTCTAAAATATTTTTTAGGAGTTAGTTAACTATAAAGATATGTGTACGAAGATATAATACTAATTTAACTCGATTTAATCTTCCCAAAACTAATCCATATCTAATTTTAAATGGCATATGCAGATAAATAGGCATAACTTCGTAATGCACAAAAAATTTCACGTACCACACATGTTCCTGTACCGTAAAACCTACCGTTGTTGACATGGACGGACACAGATGCTGTGGGAGCGTTGACGGGGACGCAGGTGTAGTTTCCAGAATCTGATTCCTTTACTGCTGAGAGAAGCAGCCGAGATGTGGTCTGCTCCCCTGACTTCTCCACCTGAAGGAGGCGGAATCAGTGATTATATTAAGGTATCGTAGCTGGCGATTAGTTTATGGAAGATCGAACCTTCATCGTTCCTTACGCTGAATGACAAATTTAGTGTAGGAGCAATTAGCGAATATAATTAGGTATAGTGAGTATCCAGTAGTTAGAAGCAACAAGTGAGTATAATTAGGGGCAATAAGGCAGTATAGTTAGGTATGTGATTAGCGTAATTGTTAAAAGGAAAGTGACATAAAAACCCTGGAGATAGAGAAAAAAATCAGGATGAGAAACGGCTATCATGGCTAGAGTCTAGAAGGAGACACTACTGTGCTGAAGAAATGTAATTCTAGCCATTACGGTGAGAAACTAGTGGCATAAATATTGTTGTAGCCTTGATGGCGAGACAATAGTGACCTGAAGAAAAGTAATTCTGGCCTGGAGGACGGAACTAATTTGAACAAATTCCAATTGTAAAATACAGAGCTGTAGTTGTAATATATAAGGAGAATACAGTAATGATACACAACAATATCTGGAGAAAGCTATCTCTAATCAGGAGGGTAAAAGTACTGAGAAGAGAAATAAGGAAGTTTTTAACTTCAACGACGAGAATACTAACCTGAAGGGAAATGCCACCTCTTGGAGAGTCGTAGTCCAGGACACTGTGGTCGTGGTACCAGAGAACAGCCGTGGGCGGTGCGCGGGTGTGAGTAACAACACACTCTAGAGAGAGGGAAGATCCAGCCTGTAGGAACCTCGCTCCTCCGCCCACGATGTGGGTCCCGTACTCTCCTGTAGGAAGATGTGGGTCAGTACACTACTGCTGGAGGTATGGGCGTTTTGGCTCTCCTTCATTGTGGGTTTTAGTTACCTCTGAGGAGCTAAAGAAAAAAGAACTTAATACTTTACGTAATCCATTATTGTATATAATATAATATGCAATTTAACCACAGTAAAAGGTAATTAAATTCCAAGAACTATCATGATCCCTTCGTCACATTGTCAAAGTATAATTTCTGGTAAATAAGGTCGAGTCATCCTGATATTGCTAGGAATTTAATTGTTACTGATGTTAAATTTTATACTAAGATAATATTTGTCTCGTATGCCGGAGAAAATATATTTATTGGGTCGTTTCGCTTCTCTAACCTTTGCATTAATTGATCAACACGGGGAAGTAAGTATAATGGCACGACCTTAAAATTTCATGTCTGTTTGCACCCGTTGATGGCATTTTTAGCAACTTGTTTAGAAAGTCACCTATTGCTTCTGTTGTCCGTATCATTACTTTCACTTCCATCACTCCTGTCACTTTCTACTACTCCTTTCACCTCCCATCACTCCTGTCACTTTCTATTACTCCTTTCGCCTCCCATCACTCCTATCACTTTCTATTACTCCTTTCACCTCCCATCACTCCTGTCACTTTCTATTACTCCTTTCACCTCCCATCACTCCTGTCACTTTCTATTACTCCTTTCACCTCCCATCCCTCCTGTCACTTTCTATTACTCCTTTCACCTCCCATCACTCCTGTCACTTTCTATTACTCCTTTCACCTCCCATCACTCCTATCACTTTCTATTACTCCTTTCACCTCCCATCCCTCCTGTCACTTTCTATTACTCCTTTCACCTCCCATCACTCCTGTCCCCATCATTCCTGTCATCTCCATCAATACCACCACGCTCTGGGGTACATGAAAGGGCTCCTTCATATTGGCACTGCTCTCCCAAGAGAGTCTTCCTGCCCATCAAGGCGAACTTTACAGTAATCAGACATCACCTGCCATCTTCAAGACAACACATCTCACCTCACTGACAAACTTTCCTTCGTGTGTTGTGTATATTATGGTATAATTATAAGTGGAGGAAATATATTGCCTCAGAAACGAAGATACAGGGACAGGTTATAGGAGAAGTTTCTATTGGGGTAAGTTTCTCGCAAAGTGTACAGTGTAGAGTGTCTTTTGAATCCAGTTATATCGTGCTTGAAGTAATCCCTCTATTCAGAAGGTAGACCTGTGTTTGTCTCCCAGTTAGCAAATGGAGTATCGAGCATTCAACACTCAGTGAGCTGAATGAGGGCTAAGCGATTAGCATAAAATAAACTTATTAACAAATATACCACTCCGATAATCTGCTTTCAGCTTTGATGAGCTTAACCTAGTTATTACAGGAGCTTGTTAAGAAATGCCAAATATTAATACAGATTGTAAGGTATTATCTGTGATTCCCATGTCATTTATAATACGTTAATATCAATGTTAATCAGTAAGAATATTACTCAATGTTTACTTAAAAGTGTGAAATAAGGATAATTCTTGTGTAAAACAGTAATGAGAAATATTTGTCTAAAGTACGAGATTGAATGTGTGTGTGTACTCACCTATTTGTGGTTGCAGGGGTCGAGTCATAGCTCCTGGCCCCGCCTCTTCGCTGATTGCTACTAGGTCCTCTCTCTCCCTGCCCCATGAGCTTTATCATACCTCGCCTTAAAACTATGTATGGTTCCCGCCTCCACTACGTGTGTGTGTGTGTGTGTGTGTGTGTGTGTGTGTGTGTGTGTGTGTGTGTGTTACAAAAAACGCGATTCTAAAAGCTTAGAGATCTCCAGTGAATACTAGAAAGGACTGCCCGTCTAGCACCAGCCTGTTACTGGGTTTTCGTAACAATTAGTCAGTATCCTTGTTCAATTATCCATTAGAATTCAGTATGATTCAATAGTGCTTCAGGATTACAACTGGTAGGCTACTAACTAGAGAAATTAAAATTTAATAAATTTATTAAGTCTAGAGGTATATTATCAAATTAAATTAAATTAATAATGATCAAAATAATAATAATCACTTCCCTCGTGTATAATATTATTGTGCTGAAAGCACATATCACATTTATAATTCTTAAGTACCGTCTGGTACATTAACATTTAATAAGATATTACAAATATGTACAAGTTTGTGTGTAAGTGTGTAAGTGCTCTAAGTAGTTCGCTATGTCTCACGACTCGACTAGACTTAAACAAGTGACTGACAAAGTCCTCAAATAAACTAAGCTCTTGACCAACTGGCAATCAGAACAGTCTGCTTGAACAATAAAAAGAATGCTAAGCCCAATAGCAATATAACAAGCAACTGCGACACAGAATCAGGAACAAGGAGATAATATAGCGACACTAAGTAGGGACCATCAGCAGATCCTCCACAAAAGTCACAAAACTCCCATACTACTGAATCTAAGTTCAGCATAAGAAAATCCCCGACTGTGATAATACACAGATACCAGTACAAGTTAGGTCAGAAGCTACAGTTCAGGACCTGAGTTGCTCAAAGTGTCTATGAGACACACAACCTCAGTATAACGTCGAAAATCACTAAGTCTATACAATGTTCTGTGAACAGAGTTCTACAGAGCTAACAAGAATAATGAGACAGACAATCTGTCCAACCACCAAGAGAGTCTAGACCAGACTGAATACTTCAGGCGAGGTGAGGACACCCCCCCCTCGATCACGTGATAGCTCCGTGGACAGCTGCTGCTCAGTAACAGAAGCCGGCAGTCTAACGAGCAAAGAGCGATAATTACAGTAGTTACACAATCAAGACTTGAACTTTGAGCACATACCCCTCAAGGAAGGTTCCTTGATGTTGGTGAGGGGCTCTTGATTTAGGGAATTAGATCTGTGCTCCAGTTCCCCGAATTAAGCCTGAATGCCTTCCACATCCCCCCTCCCAGGCGCTGTATAATCCTCCGGGTTTAGCGCTTCCCCCTTGATTATAATAATAATAATTTGAGCACATAATATATGTGTTACATCCTACCTATCAACAGGTAACTAAGTCAAATAATATTATAAAGTAATATATTCACGATTTAGCTATTATCGCAAATATAAGCAGTATAAAATTATACGAAAAGGTAATATACATGTAATATACATTATATACATTATATATATTGCAACCTATTCAGGGGTTGCAACAGTGTGTATGTGTGTGTGTGTTTGTTTGTGTGTGTGTGTGTGTGTGTGTGTGTGTGTGTGCGTGTGTGTGTGTGTGTGTGTGTGTGTGTGTGTGTGTGTGTGTGTGTGTGTGTGTGTGTTTGTGTGTGTGTGTACTCACCTATTTGTACTCACCTATTTGTGGTTGCAGGGGTCGAGTCCTAGCTCCTGGCCCCGCCTCTTCACCGGTTGCTACTAGGCCCTCTCTCTCCCCGCTCCATGAGCTTTATCAAACCTCGTCTTAAAACTGTGTATGGTTCCTGCCTCCACTACGTCATTTTCTAGGCTATTCCACTGCCTTACAACTCTATGACTGAAGAAATACTTCCTACTATCTCTCTGACTCATTTGTGTCTTCAACTTCCAATTGTGGCCTTTTGTTTCTGTGTCCCCTCCCTGGAACATCCTGTCCTTGTCCACCTTGTCTATTCCACTGCATACTCCAGTATGGGCCTGACATACACGGTGTACAGTGTCTTGAATGTCCTTACTAAGGTGTCGGAATGCTGTTCTTTGCCAGGCGCCCATATGCTGCAGCAGTTATCTGATATGTGTGCTTCCGGAGACATGCTCGGTGTTATACTCGTTATATATGTCTCCCCTGACCCTCCTGTCCTCCAGTGTGCCTGGTCAGATTTAATTCTCCTCCTTCACATTTCCCTTAACCCTTCCGTCTTTCTTCATAGGACATTCCCCTTAGCTCTCAGGTATTCTCTGAACTATGCGCCCTTGTTGCAAACCTTTGTCAAAGGCCTTCTTGCAGTCCAAGAAGATGCAATCAACCCACCCCTCTTTCTTGTCTTACTTCTGTTAGTTTATCATAAAACTCCAGAAGGTTTGTGACACAGGATTTGCCTTCCGTGAATCCGTGCTGGTGGCATTTATACTCCTGTTCCGTTCCAGGTGCTCCACCACTCTCCTCCTGATAATCTTCTCCATAATTTTGCATACTATACACGTCAATGACACAGGTCTATAGTTTAGTGCCTCTTTTCTGTCTCCTTTTTTGAAAATGGGAACTACATTTGCTGTCTTCCATACCTCAGGTAGTTGCCCAGTTTCCAGGGATGTGTTGAAGATTGTGGTAAGTGGTGCACAACATATCTGCTCCCTCTCTAAGGACCCATGGAGAGATGTTGTCCGGTCCCATTGCCTTTGAGGTATCGATGTCCCTTAGCAGTTTCTTCACCTCCTCCTCATCTGTATGTATGTCGTCCAAACTTGTTGGTGTATTCCTTGTTGGTGTCCCCATCTGGTCTGTCCCCCCAGAGTCCTTCCTGTCTCTACTGTAAATACTTCCTTAAATCTCGTGTTGAGCTCCTCACATACCTCTTGATCGTTTCTTGTGAGTTCTCCACCTTCTTTCCTCAGCCTTATCACCTGGTCCTTGACTGTTGTCTTCTTCCTAATGTGGCTATACAGCAGTTTCGGGTCAGATTTGACTTTCGATGCTATGTCGTTTTCATACTGTCGCTGGGCCTCCCTCCTTATCTGCGCATACTCGTTTCTGGCTCTTCTACTAATCTCCTTGTTTTCCTGGGTCCTATGCCTCCTGTACCTTTTCCATTCTCTGTCTTGGTCTTCCTATTATTTCTGTTTCCCTTGGGAACAAAACTTTCCTCTGCCTCCTTGCACTTTGTTGCCACATATTCCATCATCTCGTTTACTGATTTTCCTACCATTTCTCTGTCCCACTGAACCTCCTGCAGGAAGTTTCTCATACCTGTGTAGTCCCCCCTTTTATAGTTTGGCCTGTCCCCTTCAGTTCCTGTTACCTTCTCCACTTGTAACTCTACTATATAGTCAAAACTCAGAACCACATGATCGCTAGCTCCAAGGGGCCTCTCGTAAGTGATGTCCTCCACAAGATCCAGTCTTGCTGGCTCATCCTCCCCTCTCTCTCTGGTTGTGTCCCTGACATGTTGATGCATGAGGTTTTGTACCACATCCATCATCTTGGCTCTCCATGTTTCGGGACCCCCATGTGGCTCCAGGTTTTCCCAGTCGAGTTGAAATCGCCCATTACCAGTAACTTTGCTCTGCTCGAGTGAGCTCTTCTTGCCACCTCAGCCAGTTGTCCACCATCACCCTGTTGTTTTCTTCGTACTCCTCTCTTGGCCTCCTGCAGTTCTGTGGTGGGTTATACATCACTCCAATGACTACTTTATGTTCTCCGGACTGAATTGTACCTACAATGTAGTCTCTTTCTCCAACCATTTCCTCAAATCCCCATTGGTGTTTTATGAGCAGTGCAACCCCTCCTCCCCCTCTACTCCTTCTATCTTTCCTCAGGATCTGATATCCTGTTGGGAAGATTGTGTCTGTTATTATCTCAGCGAGTTTTGTTTCTGTGACTGCTATGATGTCTGGGGATTTTTCACTGATTCTTTCATTCCACTCCTCATGTTTATTCATTATTCCATCCGCGCGCGCGTGTGTGTGTGTGTGTGTGTGTGTGTGTGTGTGTGTGTGTGTGTGTGTGTGTGTGTGTGTGTGTGTGTGTGTGTGTGAGTGTGTGTGTGTGTGTGTGTGTGTGTGTGTGTGAGTGTACTCACCTAACTCACCTAATTGTGGTTGCAGGGGTCGAGACTCAGCTCCTGGCCCCCCCTTTTCACCGACCGCTACTAGGTCTTCTCTCCCCTTGCTCCATAAGCTATATCATACCTTGTCTTAAAACTATGTATAGTTCCAGCCTCCATTACATCGCTTGTCAGACTATTCCACTTCCTAACTACTCTATGACTGAAGAAATACTTCCTAACATCCCTTTGACTCATCTGAGTCTTCAGCTTCCAATTGTGACCCCTTGCTTCTGTGTCCATCTCTGAAACATCCTGTCTCTGTCCACCTTGTCTATTCCACGCAATATTTTGTATGCCGTTATTATGTCTCCCCTGACCCTCCTGTCCTCCAGTGTTGTCAGACCTATTTCCCTTAACCTTTCTTCATAGGACATGCTCTGGAACTCGGTGACGTGTTTATACTCACAGTATGGGTCCGTAAAGGTATCTTTCTCCTTGAGTGAGGTTTGCAGTCCATATGCCGCAGCAGTTAAATGGTTAATATGTGCTTTGGCCTCCTCCTAGGCCTATACTCTGTCTGTCTGCTGTCTTCTTTGCCCTCCTCCGATCTTCATGACTTTGCATTTAGCGGGGTTAAATTCTAGGAGCCAGTTTCTGGACCACACATCCAGCCTGTCCAGGTCTCTTTGTAGACCTGTCTGGTCCGCGTCTGATTTAATTCTCCTCATTAACTTCACGTCATCTGCAAACAAGGGCACTTTTGAGTCTATCCCTTCCGTCATGTCGTTCACATATGCCAAGAATAGCACTGGTCCCAGGACTGACCCCTGTGGGACCCCGCTCGTCACTGGCGCCCACTGTGATACCTCATCACGGACCATGACTCACTGTTGCCTCCCTGTTAGGTATTCTCTGATCCATTGCAGTGCCCTTCCTGTTATACGTGCCTGTTCCTCTAGCTTCTGTACTAATCTCTTGTGAGGAACTGTGTCGAAAGCCTTCTCGCAGTCCAAGAAAATGCAATCAACCAACCTCTCCCTCTCATTTCTTACTTCAGTTACCTTGTCATAAAACTCTAGTAGGTTTGTGACACAGGATTTGCCTTTCTGGCTGTCGTTTATAATCATGTTCCGCTCCAGGTGCTCCACAACTCTCCTCCTGATAATCTTTTCCAAGACTTTGCATACTATACATGTCAGTGACACTGGTTTATAATTTAGTGCTTCGTTTCTGTCTCCCTTCTTAAAGATGGGGACTACATTTGCCTTCTTCGATACTTCAGGTAGTTGCCCAGTTTCAAGGGAAGTGTTGAAGATTTTGGTTAGTGGCACATTTAGTGTCCCTGCTCCCTCTCTAAGGACCCATGGAGAGATGTTGTCCGGTCCCACCGCCTTTGAGGTATCAAGGTCACTTAAGAGCTTCTCCACCTCCTCCTCAGTTGTGTGTAATTCATCCATCACTTGTTGGTATATCCCTTGTTGCTGTACCACACTGTTTTGTCTTCCAGTTGTCCCTTCAGCCTCCACTGTAAAAACTTCCTGAAATCTCATGTTCAGTTCCTCACATACCTCCTGGTCGTTTCTTGTAAGCTCCCTACCTTCTTTCCTCAGCCTGATTATCTGGTTCTTGACTGTTGTCCTCCTCCTGATGTGGCTGTAGAGTAGTTTCGGATCAGACTTGACTTTCTATGCTATGTCATTTTCATATTGCTGCTGCGCCTCCCTCCTTATCTGTGCATACTCGTTTCTGGCTCGTCGACTAATCTCTTTATTCTCGTGAGTCCTTTGCCTTCTGTACTTTTTCCATTCTATAGAGCACTTCGTTTTTGCCTCCCTGCACCTTCGGGTAAACCAAGGGCTTGTTCTGTGTTTCCCATTATTTCTGTTACCCTTGGGAACAAACTTTTCCTCTGCCTCCTTGCATTTTGTTGTTACAAAGTCCATCATTTAGTTTACTAATTTTCCTACCAACTCCTGTCCCCACTGAACTTCCTGCAGGAAGATCCTCATTCCTGTGTAGTCCCCCCTTTTATAGTTTAGCTTTTCCCTTTCTACTCCTGTTACCCTCTCCACTTTTAGCTCCACGATGTATTCAAAGCTCATAACTGCGTGATCACTAGCTCCAAGGGGCCTTTCATATGTTATGTGCTCAGTGTCTGAGCTACTCAGGGTGAACACGAGGTCCAGTCTTGCTGGTTCATCCTCCCCTCTCTCTCTCTCTGGTAGTATCCCTAACATGTTGGTGCATGAGATTTGCCAGCACCACATCCATCATCTTGGCTCTCCATGTTTCGGGACCCCCACGTGGCTCCAGGTTTTCCCAATCAATCTCCCTGTGATTGAAGTCGCAAATGACCAGTAACTTCGCTCTACTTGAGTGAGCCATTCTTGCCACCTCAGCTAGAGTGTCCACCATTGCTCTGTTGCACTCATCATATTCCTCTCTTGGCCTCCTGCAGTTCTGTGGTGGGTTATACATCACTGCAATGTGTGTGTGTGTGTGTGTGTGTGTGTGTGTGTGTGTGTGTGTGTGTGTGTGTGTGTGTGTGTGTGTGTGTGTGTGTGTGTGTGTGTGTGTGTGTGTGTGTGTGTGTGTGTGTGTGTGTGTGTGTGTGTGTGTGCGTGTGTGTGTGTGTGAGAAACAGGATGGGTGAGTCCTCTCGAATCTGTAGTGAACTCTCAATATATTTTAACCAAACTATCAGTTACCATGGGCATGACCTCCCTAATGATGTGTGGCGAGGCGAGGAACCTCCCTCATATTATTAAACACATGTTGATGCTTAAAAATTTCTGCCATTATTTTTCACACACACGCACACACACACACACACGGACACACACACACACACACACACACACACACACACACACACATACACACACACACACACACACACACACACACACACACACACACACACACACACACACACACACATATATATATATATATATATATATATATATATATATATATATATATATATATATATATATATATATATATATATATATATATAGTGAGAGAGATAGAGGAAGTATATATAATGAAACAAATTTTCGTCTTAGGAATCTTAAAGATATGCATAAAAGAAATACCATAGAATTGGTAAACGCCTTTCCTTATGTCTCCAAACTCGTTATTCTCAATCTACATCATCACAGTAAACCTGATTATGCATGAGGCTCCACCATGGCAACCTATTAAGGAAGAATAAAACCAAACAAGGTAGAATAAACCACCAAGGTAAGGTGACCCACCATGGCGGAAAACATTTATTTTTTATTCTGGTTATACTCATTAGTTCCAGAGAAAGAGGTAATTAGCCCTTGGTATTTTATTTCATGCATAATATCGTGTTTGAAGATTAATGTGCGGTGTGAGTATTATGCAGAGAATAAGAAGGGGAGAAATTAGAAGATTGGTGGTTTGAAGGGTGTAATTCACGGAGCGGAAGAGGGGTTGTTGAGGTGGCCTTGTTATTAAGAAAGACTACTGGAATAGTGCTTAATCAAGAGGGGGGTATCAATAGGTAGGAAAGACTTGCCGGCTGGAGAATTCCAGGGGCCCACAGGAAAATAACTATCAGAACGGCTGGAACTGATGGCTCTCATGTACACACACGATCAGAAAAGTAATTAGTGTTGCAAGGCGTCCATTTTACACGGAAGCGTCTAAGGAAGGGCTGGAAGGATCGACTGAAAAGATTTTTTGAGTGGAAGGGAGGTGCTGGAGATGCTGGAGGTGCTGGAGGTGCTGGGGGTGCTGGAGGTGCTGGAGGTGCTGGAGGTGCTGGAGGTGCTGGAGGTGCTGGAAGTGCTGGAGGTGCTGGAGGCTATAATAAACTGCCCACAGCTAATAAAAATAAGGCACTTCAGTAACGTCCTTATATACATACATATTTTATTATTATTTTTTTTATTACCACACTGGCCGATTCCCACCAAGGCAGGGTGGCCCGAAAAAGAAAAACTTTCACCATCATTCACTCCATCACTGTCTTGCCAGAAGGGTGCTTTACACTACAGTTTTTAAACTGCAACATTAACACCCCTCCTTCAGAGTGCAGGCACTGTACTTCCCATCTCCAGGACTCAAGTCCGGCCTGCCGGTTACCCTGAACCCCTTCATAAATGTTACTTTGCTCACACTCCAACAGCACGTCAAGTATTAAAAACCATTTGTCTCCATTCACTCCTATCAAACACGCTCATGCATACCTGCTGGAAGTCTAAGCCCCTCGCACACAAAACCTCCTTTACCCCCTCTCTCCAACCTTTCCTAGGCCGACCCCTACCCCGCCTTCCTTCCACTACAGACTGATACACTCTTGAAGTCATTCTGTTTCGCTCCATTCTCTCTACATGTCCGAACCACCTCAACAACCCTTCCTCAGCCCTCTGGACAACAGTTTTGGTAATCCCGCACCTCCTCCTAACTTCCAAACTACGAATTCTCTGGTTTATATTCACACCACACATTGCCCTCAGACATGACATCTCCACTGCCTCCAGCCTTCTCCTCGCTGCAACATTCATCACCCATGCTTCACACCCATATAAGAGCGTTGGTAAAACTATACTCTCATACATTCCCCTCTTTGCCTCCAAGGACAAAGTTCTTTGTCTCCACAGACTCCTAAGTGCACCACTCACTCTTTTTCCCTCATCAATTCTATGATTCACCTCATCTTTCATAGACCCATCCGCTGACACGTCCACTCCCAAATATCTGAATACATTCACCTCCTCCATACTCTCTCCCTCCAATCTGATATTCAATCTTTCATCACCTAATCTTTTTGTTATCCTCATAACCTTACTCTTTCCTGTATTCACCTTCAATTTTCTTCTTTTGCACACCCTACCAAATTCATCCACCAATCTCTGCAACTTCTCTTCAGAATCTCCCAAGAGCACAGTGTCATCAGCAAAGAGCAGCTGTGACAACTCCCACTTTGTGTGTGATTCTTTATCTTTTAACTCCACGCCTCTTGTCAAGACCCTCGCATTTACTTCTCTTACAACCCCATCTATAAATATATTAAACAACCACGGTGACATCACACATCCTTGTCTAAGGCCTACTTTTACTGGGAAATAATTTCCCTCTTTCCTACATACTCTAACTTGAGCCTCACTATCCTCGTAAAAACTCTTCACTGCTTTCAGTAACCTACCTCCTACACCATACACTTGCAACATCTGCCACATTGCCCCCCTATCCACCCTGTCATACGCCTTTTCCAAATCCATAAATGCCACAAAGACCTCTTTAGCCTTATCTAA
>NC_091346.1:14872474-14887474 GCF_038502225.1 Cherax quadricarinatus
AGAAAGGGATATTAGGAAGTGTGGTTGGGACAGCAACGTGGAAAAAGTCTGCGGTTATTACTCTTCATGTTTCATTTACTCACGTCTTTTAATTTTTATATTTTGATAAATGCTAGTCTTCTTCTTCTTCTTCTTCTTCTTCTTCTTCATTATTATTATAATTATTATTATTAGTAGTAGTAGTAGTAAAAGTAGTAAGAGCAATGGTAGTAGTAGTAATAGTAGTAGCAGAAGTAATATAGTGGTAGCGTGGTATGTAATGGTAGTAGTGGTATGAAATGCTAACGGTGTAGTGCAGTGAATATAGTGTATAGTGGCTAACGGTGGTAGTGAGGTAGAGTGTAGTAGTAGTAGTGTAGTCAGTAGTGAGGTGATATGAAGGTGCTAACGGTGGTAGTAACGTGTGTGGTGTGTATAAAGTGGTAACGATAAGTAGTAACAGTATATGTGGTGTAGTGGTAAGCAGTAACGATGGTGGTGTGGTTATAAGTGCTAACGGTGGAGTGCAATATTGGTGGTATGTGGTAAGTGCTAACGGTGGTAATTAGTGATGGTGGTAGTAGGTATTGTAAACGGTATAGTAACAGTAATTGGTGGTGGTAGGTATAAGTAGTGGCAGTTGGTAACAATTAGGTGGTGTAGTGAAGTGGTAGCGGTAGTGGTGTATGAAGTGATGGTAACTATTGCGTGGTAGTATATAACAAGTGATGGATGGTAGGTGGTATGAAGTAGTAGCAGTAGTAGTAACAGTAATGGTAGTAGTAGTATAAGTACAGTGTAGTAACAGTAATGGTAGTAGTAAGTACTAACAGTAGTAGTAACAGTAATGGTGGTAGTAGTAGTAGTATAAGTACTAACAGTAGTAGTAACAGTAATGGTAGTAGTAATGGTAAGTAACAGTAAGTAGTAGTAGTATAAGTACTAACAGTAGTAGTAACAGTAATGGTAGTAGTAGTATAAGTACTAACAGTAGTAGTAACAGTAATGGTAGTAGTAGTAGTATAAGTACTAACAGTAGTAGTAACAGTAATGGTAGTAGTAGTATAAGTAGTAGCAGTAGTAGTAACAGTAATGGTAGTAGTAGTATAAGTACTAACAGTAGTAGTAACAGTAATGGTAGTAGTAGTATAAGTACTAACAGTAGTAGTAACAGTAATGGTAGTAGTAGTATAAGTACTAACAGTAGTAGTAACAGTAATGGTAGTAGTAGTGTAAGTACTAACAGTAGTAGCAACAGTAATGGTAGTAGTAGTATAAGTACTAACAGTAGTAGTAACAGTAATGGTAATAGTAATAATAGTAGAAGTACTTATATTAAATTATAATATTATTCTTATATTTTTATCCCTGTTAATACATTTATTATTAACATTAACACAAATATTTTGTCTTACATTAAAACTCATCACAAACGCACTGAATTTTTTTCGAAATTTTATTAAAGTATATTGCATTTATTTCTTTTTCAACTAAATACTTAACGAACACAATAAAAGCACCGCTCTGTTAAGTAACAGGATTTTGTTAAGTAATAAAGCCTCTGTTAGAGCGATTTTATTAAGTGTACAGACACTTTTTTCACTTTTTTTTCTTAAGTAAATTTTACGGTGCAGTTAAAAGTAATTTCTCCTAACTGACTTTTATTTCATTCCCGTCTTTTATTCCTCATTATTTTTGAACTTACTCTTCTACATTCTTGTATTTCTTCTTTCTTATCTACCTCCCTTAATCCCTCTTCTTTCTTATCTTATTCTTTTCTAATTTCTTGAGTTATAATTATTAATAATTTTACGCATTTTTCAAGAGTTTTAATCCATCCAAAGTACCTTAGTGAATTATGAATATATATTGTAGTCGAGGCTTTTACGTTCAGTCAGAACACCTACGTCCAGTTATCACACCTACGTCCAGTTATAACACCTACGTCCAGTTATAACACCTATGTACAGTTATAACTCCTATGTACAGTTATAACACCTACGTCCAGTTATAACACCTACGTCCAGTTATAACACCTACGTCCAGTTATAATACCTATGTACAGTTATAACACCTATGTACATTTATAACACCTACGTCCAGTTATAACACCTGCGTCCAGTTGTAACACCTATGTACAGTTATAACACCTACGTCCAGTTATAACACCTACGTCGAGCTAAAACACCTACGTCCAGCTAACACACCTACGTCCAGCTAAAATACCTACGTCCAGATAAAACACCTACGTCCAACTAAAACACCTACGTCCAGTTATAACACCTACGTCGAGCTAAAACACCTACGTCGAGCTAAAACACCTACGTCGAGCTAAAACACCTACGTCCAGCTAAAACACCTACGTCCAGTTATAACACCTACGTCCAGCTAAAACACCTACGTCCAATTATAACACCTACGTCCAGTTATAACACCTACGTCCAGCTATAACACCTACGTCCAGCTAAAACACCTAGGTCCAACTCAAAAAAAAAAAAACCATGTCAACCCAAAAATCTACTTCCAACAAAGACAGCTACACCCAACCAAAGCACCTAATTCCATCCAAAGTACATAAGTGCATTGTAAGCTTATTGTCTGTCAGTGCCTCACAGAGAAAGCAGATTCAGTCATCTCACCTCCTGCATTCTTGTACTCAATCTGCGTAAATCCGCTTCCGATTACGAACCGCTGAAAAAATCCTATACTATACAAAAAAATAGGTTATTGGTGATATAATGACTTCAATATTATCCACATTATTATTATTATTATATAATATGTCTTGAACTCACTTCTCAATATATATGTCAGCGTTGTACGTTATAAACGTAAAAAAACAGCCAAAGCTTTATATATGAAAACCTTAATGCCAGGAGGCGAGTTTTTTCCTACCAACCCCTACTAAATTTTAAAGGATTTGAAGATCAGGTGTGTGGTGTGTGTGTGTGTGTGTGTGTGTGTGTGTGTGTGTGTGTGTGTGTGTGTGTGTGTGTGTGTGTGTGTGTGTGTGTGTGTGTGTGTGTGTGTGTGTGTGTGTGTGTGTGTGTGTGTGTGTATGTGTGTGTGTGTGTGTGTGTGTGTGTGTATGTGTGTGTGTGTGTGTGTGTGTGTGTGTGAGTGTGTGTGTGTGTGTGTGTGTGTGTGTGTGTGTGTGTGTGTGTGTGTGTGTGTGTATGTGTGTGTGTGTGTATGTGTGTGTCTGTGTGTGTGTGTGTGTGTGTGTGTGTGTATGTGTGTGTGTGTATGTGTGTGTGTGTGTCTGTGTGTGTGTGTGTGTGTGTGTGTATGTGTGTGTGTGTGTGTGTGTGTGTGTGTGTGTGTGTGTGTGTGTGTGTGTGTGTGTGTGTGTGTGTGTGTGTGTGTGTGTGTAAATGAGCATTGAGAGTATCTTCACTGTGATCATCTCCGGCTTAAAAAAACACTGTTATCCTCCCCTGCACATAACACTAAGGGCTCGGCACACACACCTTCCAACAGCAAAAACTGCTGCGTTATGGTAATTTTTACCTCACCGATGTTTGTTATGGAAGCAGTTAAGTGAACTGGGGTATCTTGGATGCAGGAGGAGCCTGTGTGTGTGTGTGTGTGTGTGTGTGTGTGTGTGTGTGTGTGTGTGTGTGTGTGTGTGTGTGTGTGTGTGTGTGTGTGTGTGTGTGTGTGTGTGTGTGTGTGTGTGTGTGTGTGTGTATGTGTGTGTGTATGTGTGTATGTGTGTGTGTGTGTGTGTGTGTGTGCGTGTGTCTGTGTTGTGTGATGACTGAGACACAGTTGGGTGTTGTAATGTTCTGCTTAAAATTTCTTATTTTGGGGAAACTAGAAGGCGAAAAAAATCTCCATTTTGGGAAGTTGAAAGAATTAGAATTCTCTTTTGTAGTGTAAAGAGAGAGAGAGAGAGAAAGGAGAAACACAGAGAGAGAGAGAGAGAGAGAGAGAGAGAGAGAGAGAGAGAGAGAGAGAGAGAGAGAGAGAGAGAGAGAGAGAGAGAGAGAGAGAGAGAGAGAGAGAGAGAGAGAGAGAGAGAGAGAGAGAGAGAGAGAGAGAAAGAAATTTTTTTGTATGTGAAGTATTAATCAAGTTTATACGAATAAAAGAGTTTCAGATTACTTAAAAGTTCTGCTTTGTAATATAGAAGAAAGTGAGAGAGTTTGTGAGATACTGAGAGAGTGAGAGAGTTTGTGAGATAATAAGAGAGTGAGAAAGTTTGTGAGATACTGAGAGAGTGAGAGAGTTTGTGTGATACTGAGACAGTGAGGGAGTTTGTGAGATACTGAGTGAGAAAGTTTGTGAGATACTAAGAGAGTGAGAAAGTTTGTGAGATACTGAGAGAGTGAGAGAGTTTGTGGGATACTGAGAGAGTGAGAGAATTTGTGAGATACTGAGAGAGTGAGAGAGTTTGTGAGACACCACTGAGAGAGTGAGAGAGTTTGTGAGATACTGAGAGAGTGAGAGAGTTTGTGAGATACTGAGTGAGAAAGTTTGTGAGATATTAAGAGAGTGAGAAAGTTTATGAGATACTGAGAGAATGAGAGCGTTTGTGAGATACTGAGAGAGTGAGAGAGTTTGTGAGATACTGAGAGAGTGAGGGAGTTTGTGAGATACTGAGAGAGTGAGAGAGTTTGTGAGATACTGAGAGAGTGAGAGAATTTGTGAGATACTGAGAGAGTGAGAGAGTTTATGAGATACTAAGAGAGTGAGAAAGTTTGCGAGATACTAAGAGTGTGAGACAATTCGAGCATTCTCTTCTGTGTCTAGACGGTGTGGAGGTGTGGGTAGCCCATGACTGTGTCTAGACGGTGTGGAGGTGTGGGTAGCCCATGACTGTGTCTAGACGGTGTGGAGGTGTGGGTAGCCCATGACTGTGTCTAGACGGTGTGGAGGTGTGGGTAGCCCATGACTGTGTCTAGACGATGTGGAGGTGTGGGTAGCCCATGACTGTGTCTAGACGGTGTGGAGGTGTGGGTAGCCCATGACTGTGTCTAGACGGTGTGGAGGTGTGGGTAGCCCATGACTGTGTCTAGACGGTGTGGAGGTGTGGGTAGCCCATGACTGTGTCTAGACGGTGTGGAGGTGTGGGTAGCCCATGACTGTGTCTAGACGGTGTGGAGGTGTGGGTAGGCCGTGACTGTGTCTAGACGGTGTGGAGGTGTGGGTAGCCCATGACTGTGTCTAGACGGTGTGGAGGTGTGGGTAGCCCATGACTGTGTCTAGACGGTGTGGAGGTGTGGGTAGCCCATGACTGTGTCTAGACGGTGTGGAGGTGTGGGTAGCCCATGACTGTGTCTAGACGGTGTGGAGGTGTGGGTAGCCCATGACTGTGTCTAGACGGTGTGGAGGTGTGGGTAGCCCATGACTGTGTCTAGACGGTGTGGAGGTGTGGGTAGCCCATGACTGTGTCTAGACGGTGTGGAGGTGTGGGTAGCCCATGACTGTGTCTAGACGGTGTGGAGGTGTGGGTAGCCCATGACTGTGTCTAGACGATGTGGAGGTGTGGGTAGCCCATGACTGTGTCTAGACGGTGTGGAGGTGTGGGTAGCCCATGACTGTGTCTAGACGGTGTGGAGGTGTGGGTAGCCCATGACTGTGTCTAGACGGTGTGGAGGTGTGGGTAGCCCATGACTGTGTCTAGACGGTGTGGAGGTGTGGGTAGCCCATGACTGTGTCTAGACGATGTGGAGGTGTGGGTTGCCCATGACTGTGTCTAGACGGTGTAGAGGTGTGGGTACCCCATGACTGTGTCTAGACGGTGTGGAGGTGTGGGTAGCCCATGACTGTGTCTAGACGGTGTGGAGGTGTGGGTAGCCCATGACTGTGTCTAGACAACGTGGAGGTGTGGGTAGCCCATGACTGTGTCTAGACGGTGTGGAGGTGTGGGTAGCCCATGACTGTGTCTAGACGGTGTGGAGGTGTGGGTAGCCCATGACTGTGTCTAGACGGTGTGGAGGTGTGGGTAGCCCATGACTGTGTCTAGTCGGTGTGGAGGTGTGGGTAGCCCATGACTGTGTCTAGACGGTGTGGAAGTGTGGGTAGCCCATGACTGTGTCTAGACGGTGTGGAGGTGTGGGTAGCCCATGACTGTGTCTAGACGGTGTGGAGGTGTGGGTAGCCCATGACTGTGTCTAGACGGTGTGGAGGTGTGGGTACCCCATGACTGTGTCTAGACGGTGTGGAGGTGTGGGTAGCCCATGACTGTGTCTAGACGGGTGGAGGTGTGGGTAGCCCATGACTGTGTCTCGGTGTGGAGGTGTGGGTAGACTAACGGTGGGGAGGTGTGGGTAGCCCATGACTGTGTCTAGACGGTGTGGAGGTGTGGGTAGCCCATGACTGTGTCTAGACGGTGTGGAGGTGTGGGTAGCCCATGACTGTGTCTAGACGGTGTGGAGGTGTGGGTAGCCCATGACTGTGTCTAGACGGTGTGGAGGTGTGGGTAGCCCATGACTGTGTCTAGACGATGTGGAGGTGTGGGTAGCCCATGACTGTGTCTAGACGGTGTGGAGGTGTGGGTAGCCCATGACTGTGTCTAGACGGTGTGGAGGTGTGGGTAGCCCATGACTGTGTCTAGACGGTGTGGAGGTGTGGGTAGCCCATGACTGTGTCTAGACGGTGTGGAGGTGTGGGTAGCCCATGACTGTGTCTAGACGGTGTGGAGGTGTGGGTAGCCCATGACTGTGTCTAGACGGTGTGGAGGTGTGGGTAGCCCATGACTGTGTCTAGACGGTGTGGAGGTGTGGGTAGCCCATGACTGTGTCTAGACGGTGTGGAGGTGTGGGTAGCCCATGACTGTGTCTAGACGGTGTGGAGGTGTGGGTAGCCCATGACTGTGTCTAGACGGTGTGGAGGTGTGGGTAGCCCATGACTGTGTCTAGACGGTGTGGAGGTGTGGGTAGCCCATGACTGTGTCTAGACGGTGTGGAGGTGTGGGTAGCCCATGACTGTGTCTAGACGGTGTGGAGGTGTGGGTAGCCCATGACTGTGTCTAGACGGTGTGGAGGTGTGGGTAGTGTCCGGTGTGGAGGGGTGGGTAGCCCATGACTGGGTCGAGACGGTGTGGAGGTGTGGGTAGCCCATGACGGTGTCTAGACGATGTGGAGGTGTGGGTAGCCCATGACTGTGTCTAGACGGTGTGGAGGTGTGGGTAGCCCATGACTGTGTCTAGACGGTGTGGAGGTGTGGGTAGCCCATGACTGTGTCTAGACGGTGTGGAGGTGTGGGTAGCCCATGACTGTGTCTAGACGGTGTGGAGGTGTGGGTAGCCCATGACTGTGTCTAGACGGTGTGGAGGTGATACTTTCTCTTAATAAGTCTTGTCGATTTGTTTTTTTTCTTTAGTTAATTATGATAATCTCTCTGTCTCTGTCTCTGTCTCTCTGTCTCTCTGTCCCTCTCTCTCTGTCTCTCTCTGTCTCTGTTTGTCTGTCTGTCTCTCTTTCTCTCTCTCCGAGTATTTCGAGTAATCTCGTTTATTTTCTCAGGATATTTTTGATGTATTTTCTCCTCCTGTATGACACATTATATATATATATGTATATATATATATATATATATATATATATATATATATATATATATATATATATATATATATATATATATATATATATATATATATATATATATACATATATATATATATATAATGTAGAGTGGGTTATTTACCTTTATTTTTAGTTGATATATTTTTCGGTTCGCCTGTCGAAATTTTCGTTGCCATAATAACATTATGATGCTGGCATTTAACTAGTGTCAACACATTTTGCTCCTCTTTCCAAAATGTTCCTGCTTGAGTTCTCATTCTTTTAACGTTCCTCTGAGCGCCCTCGTTCCCGAAATGCTTAATAGGGCTTATTCGTTGAGCGTTTTCCACGAGCCTCTTATTCCAGACACGTTTCTGTGAGCTCCTGTCTTGAGTCCTTTCATTCCCCAAACATTGTTCGAACCTGTTACTTGAGCACTCTCATTCCACTAACACTTTCTTGAGCCTCTTTCTTCATCTCACTCATTCCAAAAGAAAAGTCAAAATTCTTGAACCTTTTCCCTTCTCTCTTTTTCCAGGAACATTTCCCTGAGCATTTCCCTCGAGCGATCTCGTTTCTCTTTTTATTGATATTTGGCTGTTAATACTGGCTACACGGCTGTCAGTGTATACTGGCTGGACGGCTGTTAGTGCATCCAGGCTGTACGGCTGTTTTTGTATCCTGGCTGCACGGCTGTTAGTGCGTTCTTGTTGCATGGCTGTTTTTGGCAGCTGTGAATTTTCGCAGTGTTCAACCTGAGTGGTAAAGTAAATGCATCCCATTTTCTAAGCACATTACGGACACAATACGTACTTGTTCCCCTGGTAGTGCTGGGGACGACGCCCAGCTGCTAGGCAGGTGGTGAGGGACCGATAGTAGCTGCAAGGGAAGTGCTGAGGACTGTTAATAACTGCTGGGGAGGTGCTGAGAGGTTATTCCTATATGCTGGAGACGTGCTGAGGACAACTCATAGGCGCCAGGAAAAGTCTGAGAATTACCCATGAATGCCCAGAAGATGCTGTAAGCTTCTCCCAGCTCACAAGTGCTGAGAACTGCTGTTACTTACAAACTCACATAGTGCATAATAGAGTAAATAAAACGAAATGAACAATAAATGACAAAAAAACTAGATGTTGTGAAAAAACTGGCATCGCATTAAGCCATCACTCCAATGATCCCAAGTTCGAAACTCTAAATGAGATGAACGGGGATTTGATTTCCTTAAAACGAGTTTTCGATGATGCGTTTTATTTTCCAAATATAAACAAAATACAGAACGACTCACAAATTTTTACTAACAATAATAAAATCTTATTTTAAAAAATGAAAGACCTGTGAGGAGCCCTAATGGTATGTAAACAATGGCCAGGTAGATTTTAGGGCAACTGGACGTAGTCATTTGTTTTACTATTCCGTTTTCTCTTTCGTACACTTGTATCATTCTTAAGTCAACGCCTTTTCTAAGATGGGAAATTCAGTGATTTGATCTTTACTGAGAGATTTTTGCTATGTGTGGCCATTAGTAACAGCCTGGTTGATCAGGCCCTGATATAAACCGTGAGACAAGATCAAGGACTGGGCCGCGGCGGCGTCGACCTCAGGAACACCCTCCAGGTAGACTCCAGGTATGGACGATATTTTACCCATAAAGTAGCGTCACTTAGTGATTCGATAAGCTCCTTCTATGTGTGAAACAATGTAGTTAATGTCATTTATTGCATCTAGGAGCTGTTTGTCTATTACAAACACACACACACACATACACACACATACACACACGCACACACACACACACATACACACTAACATAAAAATAGTAATTTTATAATACTGACCAGCGTCACGGACGACATATTTAGTCAGTTCCGGACAGTGAGGAGTAAAAAATTATTTTTGGGTATTAATAAAAGCTTTGCTTTTTTTTTTCACTCGAAAATATATTTCGATATTTTTAAAATTTTCGTAATAAGTGAAAAAAAAAATAATATAAATATAAAAACAGAATCAGGGAAGAGAAACTAAGGGAATAATTTACACAAAGGATTTACCTCCTCTCTAAGAATCCCAAAACTTAATTGCATTTCTAGAGGCCGTCCCAGGCAACATAAAAAATGGTTCCTTGCTTTAACGTCGTTAAAGAAACGTTGAATATTTTGTAGCTGTTGTGGGAGTAAAGAGAATGAGATCTCAACACGTTTATGGTTCGGAGTGTAAATTCTCCTGATATTTTCTCCTCGTTGTTGTTGTTGTTGTTGTTGTTGTTGTTGTTGTTGTTGTTGTTGTTGTTGTTGTTGTTGTTGTTGTTGTTGTTGTTGTTGTTGTTGTTGTTGTTGTTGTTCTTCTTCTTCTTCTTCTTCTTCTTCTTCTTCTTCTTCTTCTTCTTCTTCTTCTTCTTCTTCTTCTTCTTCGTTTTCTTCGTCTTCTTTGTGTTGTTGTTGTTGTTGTTGTTGTTGCTGTTGTTGTTGTTGTTGTTGTTGTTGTTGTTGTTGTTGTTGCTCTTCTTCTTCTTCTTCTTCTTCTTCTTCTTCTTCTTCTTCTTCTTCTTCTTCTTCTTTGTGTTGTTGTTGTTGTTGTTGTTGTTGTTGTTGTTGTTGTTGTTGTTGTTGTTGTTGTTGTTGTTGTTATTCTTCTTCTTCTTCTTCTTCTTCTTCTTCTTCTTCTTCGTTTACTTCGTCTTCTTTGTGTTGTTGTTGTTGTTGTTGTTCCAGAAGGCACCAACCATAAAATGAATACCTGAGAATACCTTAAACACACTTTCCCTCTCTACTCATTCCTAATTAAAATTTTCTTCTCTTCTTTGTCTTTCTTCCTCCTTCATCTGTTCTCCTTCGCCTTTTTCGTGTCCGAGGCTAAACACTCAAATACATTAATACAAGAAGACTTTCCTTGACAACCCACAAAACAAGCGAGAGAATTATTATTATTATTATTATTATTATTATTATTATTATTATTATTATTATTATTATTATTATTCATTGGCAAGTACTTGTAGGATACAAACAGCTTCTGAACAATGAAGGATAATCAGATGAAAAAGAAATCACTCCAGTTTCTTGAATCAAGAAACCGTCACTGGCATCAAGGCGCTCGCTCTTGATTGACAAGCATTTACTTGAGTTCTCATAACATATGTGGCATGAACAGGGTGCTAAGAGTTTAGCGATCTCACGGGGCCCCATCGTTAAATCAGTACCCTGGTTCATTGATCAGTCATAAGGTCGGACAATTGCTGAGGTGATGTGGTAGCACTCACGGTCAGATCTTGCCAGACTC
The DNA here is from genome assembly GCF_038502225.1 of Cherax quadricarinatus. NCBI lineage: Eukaryota > Metazoa > Arthropoda > Malacostraca > Decapoda > Parastacidae > Cherax > Cherax quadricarinatus. The sequence goes on from NC_091346.1 coordinate 14,883,244, forward strand.
ATACAGCTGCTGGTGCCTCACGGTTCTCTCTTTGTCTCTTTCTGTTGTCTTGCCTTTTGATTACTGTGATACTCTTGTACATAGTGTACGTAAGTGTAAATACCTATAATCGTACTTGGTGAAGGAAAATACAATTTAAGACTACCGCTGTGTTTATTTTCCTCCAAGTCCCATTACGACCAGGTTAATAGGTCTTTTCACCTGGGTGCGTAATATATTTTAAATAATTACAGTTTGTAAATTATGGCTGAATTCAGTATGTCGTAATAATGAAAGTGTGACCACTCTGTGCCTAGTATTATATTACCATCAGCAGGTCAATCATTATTAATGTTCAATTTGTGTAAAAGCATCAATACTAAGAACACTTAGTCTACACTATGTCATTAGCTAGTTCACATCATTGTAAAAACGTCTTTTGCAATTGTATACGACATCTCAAAGTATATATTTGTGTCAATGAGTATACCTCAAACTGGCCTCCATAATATACTTGTATTCGCGTGACACACACTGGCACACACTCATGACTAACGAAATCGTAGTAAAACGATAGTGAACACCTCACAGAACTGGTGGTACAGTGGTTAACGACGCAGCCACTTGTTAGTTTCACAACTGGTTTGCTACAGGTTCACATTTCAACTGTTTTATGAATTGTATTGTTCTTCATTTACCGGTACAACTCTTTGTTACTATACCAACACCTATAATCAACACTGATAATGTTGATAACATCGCTTGACGTCTACTGATGTGTAGACAAAGGCAGAAATAAGCAGAAGAAGCTTCATAAAATTCTGCTTAGTGAAAAACGTTGCCCAAATTAATGCCTGTTCTGTATACCTTTCTCTCCGAATCTGGCTTATTGTCTTTCATCTTTATGTGAATTAATACAGATCTCTGTATATGAACATTCTACTCATTAATATGCCAAAAACTACATTCTATGGCTTATTTACGTAAGTGTTTGTTTATTCTACAACTAATCTACACTTGTCTCCGTCCATACAGCATTAATCTGCAGTCCTCTGTCGTAAACTACACCGCCGTTGAGTACAGAACCCGTCTCCTTTCCGTTACAAGGCGACTACTTTATTCCACCCCACCGGTGATGTAATGTCTCCCTTCCCCTCCCCTCCCCTCCCCTCCCCCATCGTTCACTGTTGGCATTGTTAAATCCTAAGAGTTAGAATTCTAAAGCATCAGCAGTACGCGTAATGAGCCGAGTGCCTTGCAGCGGCACTGGTGTTCCGGTGCCACGGGTCTGGTTGTAGTGTTCCTCCCATCATTTTCTGCGTTTTTAATTTTCTCATACTTGCAATATTCGTGAGAGTATTTCAGAGTTCAACCATTAAGTAACAAACCGTAATTTAACCTTAGATACTGTATATCAATTTCTATCATAAAACTTTCAAAACTTCCAAAACTTTCCTTTCAATATTTTTTCAAAACAATTTTAGCCTTTGAGTACTAATTTCAATTTCTTTTTTCAACTCCATTATTTTAGTTCTACCTTCAGAATTTAAATACAAATTTCCTGAACTATATTTCCTCTTGAGTTCCGAGATGCTTGTTAAAATTTTCTAGCAATTATATCTAATTCTCCAGCTAAAATCAACAATATTCCACCATTACAATAGAATTTCAACTTTAGCTTCCTAGCAAAAAATTCCAGCTGTCCAGCGTGTATTTACCCATTACAAATTTACAATGAAACATTGAGTTGTGCAACACGGTACAAAGGTACAGTATATATTTGTTAAAAACACAGTTGCATGGTATAACAATATAGAGAAATTCACCGATGTTGTAGGATATAGAGTTTTATCTAATGGTATAGAAGACTTCTTTCGACAAACCGGCCGCATCCCACCAAGGCAGGGTGACCCACCAAGGCAGGGTGACCCACCAAGGCAGGGTGACCCACCAAGGCAGGGTGGCCCACCAAGGCAGGGTGAGACCCACCAAGGCAGGGTGAGACCCACCAAGGCAGGGTGAGACCCACCAAGGCAGGGTGACCCACCAAGGCAGGGTGACCCACCAAGGCAGGGTGACCCACCAAGGCAGGGTGACCCACCAAGGCAGGGTGACCCACCAAGGCAGGGTGACCCACCAAGGCAGGGTGACCCACCAAGGCAGGGTGGCCCACCAAGGCAGGGTGACCCACCAAGGCAGGGTGACTCACCAAGGCAGGGTGACCCACCAAGGCAGGGTGACCCACCAAGGCAGGGTGACCCACCAAGGCAGGGTGACCCACCAAGGCAGGGTGACCCACCAAGGCAGGGTGACCCACCAAGGCAGGGTGACCCACCAAGGCAGGGTGGCCCACCAAGGCAGGGTGACCCACCAAGGCAGGGTGACCCACCAAGGCAGGGTGACCCACCAAGGCAGGGTGACCCACCAAGGCAGGGTGACCCACCAAGGCAGGGTGACCCACCAAGGCAGGGTGACCCACCAAGGCAGGGTGACCCACCAAGGCAGGGTGACCCACCAAGGCACGGTGACCCACCAAGGCACGGTGACCCACCAAGGCACGGTGACCCACCAAGGCAGGGTGACCCACCAAGGCAGGGTAACCCACCAAGGCAGGGTGACCCACCAAGGCAGGGTAACCCACCAAGGCAGGGTGACCCACCAAGGCAGGGTGACCCACCAAGGCAGGGTGACCACCAAGGCAGGGTGACCCACCAAGGCAGGGTGACCCACCAAGGCAGGGTGGCCCACCAAGGCAGGGTGACCCACCAAGGCAGGGTGACCCACCAAGGCAGGGTGACCCACCAAGGCAGGGTGGCCCACCAAGGCAGGGTGACCCACCAAGGCAGGGTGACCCACCAAGGCAGGGTGACCCACCAAGGCAGGGTGACCCACCAAGGCAGGGTGACCCACCAAGGCAGGGTGACCCACCAAGGCAGGGTGACCCACCAAGGCAGGGTGACCCACCAAGGCAGGGTGGCCCACCAAGGCAGGGTGACCCACCAAGGCAGGGTGACCCACCAAGGCAGTGTGACCCACCAAGGCAGGGTGACCCACCAAGGCAGGGTGACCCACCAAGGCAGGGTGACCCACCAAGGCAGGGTGACCCACCAAGGCAGGGTGACCCACCAAGGCAGGGTGACCCTAAAAGAAAAACAAAAGTTTCTCTTTTGAAATTTAGTAATATATACAGGAGAAGGGGTTACTAGCCCTTTGCTCACGGCATTTTAGTCGCCTCTTACAACACGCATGGCTTACGGAGGAAGAATTCTGTTCCACTTCCCCATGGAGATAAGAGGAAATAAACAAGAACAAGAACTAGAAAGAAAATAGCAGAAAACCCAGAGGGGTGTGTACATATATGTTTGTACATGTATGTGTAGTGTGACCTAAGTGTAAGTAGAAGTAGCAAAACGTACCTGAAACCTTGCATGTTTATGAGACAGACAAAAGACACCAACAATCCTACCATCATGTAAGACAATTACAGGCTTTTGTTTTACAATCACTTGGCAGGACGGTATAGAAGTATATACGATATATAGGCTTGCCACGGGTGTAGAGGCGAGCGGGGAAGCATGTTAAATTTATCACAGGTGATAAAAAATTATATATATATATATATATATATATATATATATATATATATATATATATATATATATATATATATATATATATATATATATATATATATATATATATATAATATATATATATATATTATATATATATATATATATATATATATATATATATATATATATATATATATATATATATATACATACATATATATATATATATATATATATATATATATATATATATATATATATATATATATATATATATATATACATACATATACATACATACATATATATAAATATATATATATATATATATATATATATATATATATATATATATATATATATATATATATATATATATATATCCAGATATTTCTACAGAGAGAAAAACCCATGGCATAGGTTATGAAAGTGTACCATAGTGCAGAGATGTTCCACAGAGCACAGATGCACCATAGAGCACAGGTGTACCACAGACCATAGATTTACCTTAGACCTTAGCCCTCTAAAAGTGCCTCACATTGTCGAGACATGTACTAGAGGTTACAAAACATGTAACATTGGATGTAGCAATGTAGCACAGGTTACGTAAGTGTACAATGTTTACCTTCTTCACTGCTGGTAGCTGGCATCCGGTACAGCTGACCATCCAGGTACCG
>NC_091346.1:14892474-14909974 GCF_038502225.1 Cherax quadricarinatus
CTAGAATGTTCGATACAATGAACACAGGAAGGAGAGAGTGGGAGAAAGCTGGTGATATATTGGGTAGAGAGAGTGTACAGAGGGTGGATGAAGTCATATTCTCTTTCTCTTTAAGAGTCAGCATGATTTTAAAGCAAGGGGTTGTGGCCTCGTTGGGTTGGGAGTTGAAATGTTTATGTGAAATATCTGATGGTGTGTGTGTGTGTGTGTGTGTGTGTGTGTGTGTGTGTGTGTGTGTGTGTGTGTGTGTGTGTGTGTGTGTGTGTGTGTGTGTGTGTGTGTGTGTATGTGTGTGTGTGGAAGGGGGGTAAGAGTGTATGTTGGAGAGTATGTAAAGGGCGTGTGAGGGAGAAACGAAAATACATGACATTGTATGTGTAATTCAAACAGCGGGATACAGTACTGTTTACATAGGAAGTATCTTCTGAAAACAACTAACTGCAGTGTAGCTATCTTCTGAAAACAACTAACTGCAGTGTACCTATCTTCTGAAGACAACTAACTGGAGTGTACCTATCTTCTGAAAACAACTAACTGCAGTGTACCTATCTTCTGAAAACAACTAACTGCAGTGTACCTATCTTCTGAAGACAACTAACTGGAGTGTACCTATCTTCTGAAAACAACTGTCAGCAGTGTTGCTACTTATTCTCCATCTTCAACGAAAGAAATCAGTATAGTGAAGCAGAAAGATCTCTTCCAACCTCCACTTCCTCTCGCCACACTGCCAGCATAAAATCAGGGTGAAGAAAGTTACCACGTTACATTGAAGAAACAACCATGAATGCTTAATCATTCGAAAGGTAGAGCTAATCTGGAATTATGCCTACTTATTAAACTCTTTCTGTTACTACTTTTTACACTACTTTGATGATCAATGCCATCCACTATATAGTACATTGTTAAATTCACTGTTTGCAGTGCTAGTATTGTATTTGTACCTACACATTCAGAAGACAATCTGTTCTACTGTATCCAGTAATTTTTCTTACCAACATTTGTGTTGCACCTTCTACCTCCAAGTCCCATAACTTTGCTCCACGTCATCAAATCGTTTTGCATTTCAGATAACTCTTCCCCAGTTCGTGGTTAATATACAACATAGTATTTTTGTGTATGGAGTTAATGAAGGCATTAAAACAGGTGGAATCGACATATATAAAGTGACTGTATCAACTATGGCTCGCTCACGTTGATAAAGTTTTGGCGTTTTGGGAATGAATGGGTAGCTTATTCATTACTTTTTTCAATATACTAATGGGAAATTGTAAAATATAAACCTTTTAACTGTCCAAATTGATTTAAATTGATTTCTGCCCTTTTTTTCGTTTTCAGATTTCTGGCCACACCCGTGAGTAACTGAGAGACTGACTCCCTCTCTCTCTCTCTCTCTCTCTCTCTCTCTCTCTCTCTCTCTCTCTCTCTATATATATATATATATATATATATATATATATATATATATATATATATATATATATATATATATATATATATATATATATATATTATATATATATATATATATATATATATATATATATATATATATAATATATATATATATATATATATATATATATATATATATATATATATATATATATATATGCGTATATATGTATGTATGTGTGCTCATGTGTGTGTGTGTGTACTCAACTAGTTGTGGTTGCAGGGGTCGATTCACAGCTCCTGGTCCCGCCTCTTCACTGGTCGCTATCTGGTCACTGTTCCTGCTCCATGAGCTTCATCATACCTCTTCTTAAAGCTTTGTATGGTTCCTGTCTCCACTACATCACTTCCCAGACTATTTCACTTCCTGACAACTCAGTGACTGAAGAAATATTCCCTAACATCTCTGTGATTCAAATGAGCCTTCAACTTCCAACTGTGACCCCTTGTTGGTGTGTGGTTGCAGGGGTCAAGTCATAGCTCCTGGCCCCATGTGTGTGTGTATATATATAATGACTCGCTCAGCAAAGACAAGGAAATAAACGACATGTTGCCAGCCATTTGTGAAAACGACAACAAATTGGAAAACATCGATCTTCGAGACAACTTTAGCTGGAATAAAAGCTTTTCCAAGGCAGATGGGATCAAGCTGAGTGCAGTGGCAAGTGCAAGATTGGCAGGAATTTCGTAAGTGGTGAAATACGTGGCATTAAGGGAAACTGGGCGGCAGTAGAAAGTGGGAAAGAGAGAGAGAGGGATAGAAAGAGAGAGAGAGAGAGAGAGAGAGAGAGAGAGAGAGAGAGAGAGAGAGAGAGAGAGAGAGAGAGAGAGAGAGAGAGAGAGAGAGAGAGAGAGAGAGAGAGAGAGAGAGAGCAAGTATAAATACCTCAAAGTAACACACATATAGATCGTAAACCCACTAACATATTTCCTCAAACAATATCGAACGTACAAAGGAGGATGACAAAGATGATCCCATGTATCAGAAATCTTCCCTGTGAGGGTAGACTGAGGGTCCTGAATCTGCACTCTCTCGAAAGGCGTAGAATTAGGGATGATATGATCGAAGTGTATAAATGGAAAACAGGAATAAATAAAGGGGATGTAAATAGTATGCTGAAAATTTCCAGCCAAGACAGGACTCGCAGCAATGGTTTCAAGTTGGAAAAATTCAGATTCAGAAAGGATATAGGAAAGCACTGGTTTGGTAATAAAGTTGTGGATGAGTGGAACAAACTCCCGAGTACATTTATTGAGGCTAAAACGTTGTGTAGTTTTAAAAATAGGTTAGATAAATACATGAGTGTGTGTGGGTGGGTGTGAGTTGGACTTGACTAGCTTGTGCTGCTGGATCTGGTACAGTGCTCCACCCTTGAGTGGGGATGACCAGACTGGGTGGGTCACTGGTCTAATCCGGGGGGGACATGGACCTGCTCCGCATGGGTCAGTAGGCCTTTTGCAGTGTTCCTTCTTTCTTATGTTCTTATGTTCTTATATGCAAATCAAGAAGCAGAAGTGACTTAATGAGCCCAATGGAACGTTTCTGAAAATATTTATAACGTTTAGAGAGCTAGTAGCAAGTCTTACTTTCAAAGTCTCCAGGTAACAGTGAGCGAAACATCTACACCTGCTGGAACTCGTCAAGTAACAGTGACAGGAACAATAACACACACTCAAGTTCGTCACTTAACAAGAAAGAGAAAAGACTCAGGTTGAAGAATAAGGTACTTTTTGGTGGGCAACGTTTCGCTCTGTGTAGAGCTTTATCAAGTCACTTTCCTTCACTTTGTTCAGCAGTACGCCACTTGAATTAGAAAACAGAAACGGTAGCAAGAAACAGAAAAATAATTAATCACTGTAACTCCTCATATTAAACAGGAACATTTGCACTCGCTTTAACTCGTTAATGCACTGGCTAGAACTCGTTAAGTTTGAGAAATTCTCCTTTTCCTTTCTCCTACATTTTAAGCTTCCCTTCTGTACATTTCTTGATCATTCATATAAAGGTTACCTCTCTCTTTCCTTTTCTCTTTCTCCCTTCCTCGCTCCCTATCTCCCTTCGTCCCTCTCTCCCTCCCTCTACCCTCTCCCTCTCTTCCCCTTAGCTGTGACTGTGAGAAACGTTAGACTGTGATAGACAGCCATACAAGTCCTCTCGTAGCTCTTTCATCAATTCCATCCATCGCATCAACCTCGGGAAGGACCCTCCATATCATCGATCACGGGGAAGGACCCTTCATTCTACCAGCGCCGAGATGCAGCCTCCATCCCCGCCAAACGACCAGAAGGAAATTCCATCTCACCATCAGCAAACAGCTACCATCCCTGCAACAACGAGAGTGACCCTCCATCCTATCGTCAACGGAAGTGATTCTCCGTTCACCCATCAGCTAACCATCCCACTAACAGAGAGGAAAAGCATCCTCCATCCCATTATCTCAATACTCGCGCCACATTCCAAATTCCCAATCGCCATCACTGATGTGAAATGCGTCGGCAGTGTTTAAATGTTGAAGAGACACATGCACGTGTATGTATTACGTTTTAACGCCGGAGAGCCACGTATCCATAATGTATTGAGGCTTAACTTTAGCTAGACACAACTTAGGTTTCTATAAACGTTATGTGTTATTCTGTAATATGTATTATTTGTGTTATGTGTTATTTTGTATTATGTGTTATACTGTGTTGTATTATTCTGTAATATGTTGGAAATAAAGTTACATTATATGTTATGCTAACTTATAAGATGGACACGCTTGTGTTGTGTGTTGGTGGACACATCTGTATGTGTTCTGGATACGTCTCCTGCATGTGCTGTTCTTGTATAAGATCAACACCTGTCGTTACCTGTTTTCAACACTGAGTGTGTGAGTTCCTTCCTATGTGTTATATTTCGGTCTTAAATGGACGCTTGACAAAGCTCCTGGAGACCAAAACTTTGGCACAACATTGAATGATCGCGCCTTCGTTACGTAAGCTAATATAAGTCGTACACTTTGCTTCGCTTATTAGGTTTTAAGCCTGTCTACTACACGATGTTCCTCAAGGCGTTACATAGTCTAGATCCTTCTCTCCACAAAGCAGGTGTTAAAGTTTATGTCCACAGGGTATATACACTGAGATATATACACCTTTTAGTATATATATCCTCGTTTATGTTATATGCAGTGCTGTAAGTGCTTCTATTACACTTTATACAGACACTTCTGTTAAGTACGGATGCTTCTATTACACTTTATACAGACACTTCTGTTAAGTACGGATGCTTCTATTACACTTTATACAGACACTTCTGTTAGGTACGGATGCTTCTGTTACACTTTATACAGACACTTCTGTTAGGTACGGATGCTTCTGTTACACTTTATACAGACACTTCTGTTAGGTACGGATGCTTCTGTTACACTTTATACAGACACTTCTGTTAGGTACGGATGCTTCTGTTACACTTTATACAGACACTTCTGTTAGGTACGGATGCTTCTGTTACACTTTATACAGACACTTCTGTTAGGTACGGATGCTTCTATTACACTTTATACAGACACTTCTGTTAGGTACGGATGCTTCTGTTACACTTTATACAGACACTTCTGTTAGGTACGGATGCTTCTATTACACTTTACACAGACACTTCTGTTAGGTACGGATGTCTCTGTAACTGTGTCACGCCCTAGTTACGTGCTCAAAAAGTTACGGTTGTGAGATGACCTTCATGCAGTGCCAAGTAAATACGGGAGAGTGCCTCTTCGTGTAGTGCCAGAAGTGTTTCTCGCAACCAGAGGCAAGCTAGTATATTTTAGGTGAGAGGCTCTTTACGATAAATGAGCCCTCTCTCTCTCTCTCTCTCTCTCTCTCTCTCTCTCTCTCTCTCTCTCTCTCTCTCTCTCTCTCTCTCTCTCTCTCTCTCTCTCTCTCTCTCTCTCTCTCTCTCTCTCTCTCTCTCATCTTACTATAAGCATCATCACTATCATTACCAAAAGAATTCTGCTCCTCACTATTATAATCAACACCACCACCACTTCCGTCATCATTATAGGCAAATAATAGTGATGATGATGATGATGATGATGATGATGATGATGGCAGGAATGATAATAAGAATAATAAACCATCCTGTTTCATCATCAGAAATTATAACATCACAAATAGCTGTGTGTATCAATCCTCTACTGGTGGAGAGAGAGAGAGAGAGAGAGAGAGAGAGAGAGAGAGAGAGAGAGAGAGAGAGAGAGAGAGAGAATACATCTTCTACTAAGAAAGGTGCACACATACAGTCATTAGGGACACTAGGACGCCAACAAATTGCTGTGTCTTTGAAAATTTACTTCCTAATTGCCTGAGGAACGTCAATAAATATCTAGGAGACAGGCGAGGAAGACTCACAGGCGCTCAAGGAGACGTTGAAGCAAGTACTGGAGAATTAGCTTCAGTAGGTACTCTGAGCAGCTGTCAAAATGGACAGATACTGCAGCAAGGGGTGCTGTTACCGGTACTGGAAACAGTAACATACACACCCATGTACAGGAAAGTACATAGCTTCACATGGTCTCTCCTACTTTATCAACTTTCCTATGAAATAAAAAACAAAAGACTGAAAAGAGTGAGCATACATTTACGTAGCACAACATTTGAATGCACACGACAGCAAACCATATATAACCACATACACGTTAATGACTTTTAACCCTATAAATTACACGCTTCATGACTTGAATACACGAGAGTACAGATCCGTAAATGTCAAGTTTATAATTGAGGGAGGGGGTAAAAATGTTCCAGTGCTTCTCTAGCGTATACACTGTAAATTTACCTTATTTGCAACTGCGACAGTTTCAAGGAGAGGTTAGGAAACGAAGCCATTGTCAGTTAGTTTGGGAGAATAATACAGTGGACCCCCGCATAACGATTACCTCCGAATGTGACCAATTATGTAAGTGTATTTGTGTAAGTGCGTTTGTATGTGTATGTTTGGGGGTCTGAAATGGACTAATCTACTTCACAATATTTCTTATGGGAACAAATTCGGTCAGTACTGGCACCTGAACATACTTCTGGAGTGAAAAAATATCGTTAACCGGGGGTCCACTGTAGTTTATTTAACGACAAGTGGGTTATTAAGGTCTCAGTTCATCTATACACTATCATCAAGAAAATCTGAGTAATTAATATTGGGATTAAAGTGTATATAATGAAGGTTAATCCGTTAAACTTTACATAGCAGTGTTGTGATTTTATTGGGTCTCTGTGCGAGAGAAAATGAGTTACTGGGGGACTCATTTATTCAGATATTGATTATTCATTCCTACATCACTTAACATATTCACTCATTCACACGCTAACTCATCCCCTCACACACCCATCCATGCGTACGACATCGCTCGTTCTAATTCAGTAACATGTTGAGTGATTACACATTATAATATTATAGTCGCAAGAATCAGTAGCGCCTCATCCACCATGCAAAGTGTAAACTCAAGGAGCGTAGAAACACGTGATGCAAAATCAAACCTTGAAAATGTCTGTCTCAGGATTGAGCCTTGCCAAGTTTATGGTAGACTTCAGATTTGTCGTGGCACAATCCTGGGTAAAAACGTGGCTAGAAATAAAAGGTTTTTTTTTTAACCCTTCCCAGGATGATAAACCCATTGTGGGTGAAATTACTCAAGTTAAAAATCCTCCTTGCCCAAAAAATTAAATGGTCTCTGCAATGCCACTTGTCTGCGTACTACTCTGTCAACCTTTCGCACCCTGAAGTCCAGAAAACCACACTGAAATACCAGCTGAACTTTTGGGGTTTTCTCCAGGTGGTTACTGCAACACCATCTGTTTTACGAGCTGCCACCTGCCTGCCAATACCTGTTCTCGCCACCATTGGCACTAAGGGATTCTGAACGAAAGTTATTATTAATATTATTATTATTGTTATTATTATTATTATTATTATTATTATTATTATTATTATTATTATTATTATTATTATTATTATTATTATTATTATTATTATTATTATTATTATTATTATAATTATTATTATTATTATTATTATTATTACAACTACTACTACTACTACTATTCGTAGTATGGGGTCGAGTTCACTAATATACACAGACATGGTCGCCAATACCGCGAACATAGACACTAACCTAGCCGTCAAGACCACACTGCTGTATACACACTGAGCTAGCCGTCAAGACCACACTGCTGTATACACACTGACCTAGCCGTCAAGACCACACTGCTGTATACACACTGACCTAGCCGTCAAGACCACACTGCTGTATACACACTGACCTAGCCGTTAAGACCACACTGCTGTATACACACTGATCTAGCCGTCAAGACCACACTGCTGTATACACACTGAGCTAGCCGTCAAGACCACACTGCTGTATACACACTGAGCTAGCCGTCAAGACCACACTGCTGTATACACACTGACCTAGTTTTAAGTGTTCTATTCTCACCAACAAATTATCTGTATCATGTACCAGGTGTTCACCCACTCAGACGTAAACATTGCCATCTCCGCATTCGACTAAAGACGTGTAATGAGAAAACGAGAATAGACATTCGCAACTGTTGCACATATGTCTAACTCTTCTACTTGTCGGTATTATACACATAAATACGAGTATAGAATCATGAACAATTTGTTCCAGCATAGCAAGTGTGGTACTCTGATCCCTTCAGCTGTAAATGTGGATTTATTTTATGAGAAGAGTCTTCAAATATTGTATATAATTCATTTTTAAAAAAAGTCTTACTGTCTCCTACATAAAATTTCATGTCGTTTTATAGGAGATTGTCACCTGGAAATTTCTCCTTTGTATTTCCTTGTGAATTTGAATTTATAAATTAAGTATTGTCAACATCTTTGCAGTATATAGAAAAGTCTAATCTACCTGGAGGGTATTCCGGGGATCAACGCCCCCGCGGCCCGGTTCACGACCAGGCGTCCCGGTGGATCAGGGCCTGATCAATCAGGCTGTTACTGTTGGACGCACGTAGTTCAACGTACGAACCACAACCCGGCTGATCCGGCACCAACTTTAGATAATCTTTGAAAATATGCCTTCAGCATCGGGTCCATTTTATCTATGCCCTCATTTTATCAAGACTTTTTATTGATGTAAATATCTACGGTAAAGAATAAAGACTATTAATCACGAAGAGTTACTAATATAGTATACCCTAAGAAGAGAAGTTATGTGGCTTATTTCCATTAGCAATTCTTTAGGTTTTCAGGATCTGACCTACAATATTTGAGCCACTTCCACCTATCTGTCCACTGCTAGATGAACAAGAGAAGCCCGTTTTGCCCGAGGATTGAACCAGGGTCCTCTAGGTTGTTAGCCGAACTCTCTACATAATAGTCTCCTTATTCCACGGTATCCACGTCCCCAACCCCATCCACCTCCATGAACACAGCCAGTTTTATAGCCGCAAGAAGCGATCTAAAAAACATTTTCTGGTCTTGATTGCAACGCAGTAGGTACTGGAAGCAGTGTACTGTACTAGTGGTCCATCTCCGTGTTGAGACCACATCCTCCTGTTATTTCAGCACCGGCAGCTGCACCTGCGGGGAATGTGGATGAGATCAACGCTTCTAGGTGGCGAGGCCGCCAGTTGAATGAAGATTTTTGTATTTTCTTAGAATTTTTCCTTTTTCTAAACCCATTGTACCTGTGTTCGGTTCATATATTTTCGTATATGTTGCACAGAGTGGCTATAAGAATTCTTCACCAGCTCCAACAGTGTCATCGTCTCATGTCCTTGAATTACTAAACACAATGGCCACTTGTTTCACCCCTTGTTATTATTCGAGACCTTGATTAGTTTCACCTTATATCTACGGAGCTGACGTAACACAGACCGTAATAAGATGTGGCAGTCGAAAGCTTCTGTTACAGTCACCAGTTGCTAAATGCTCCAATTTTTATCTCAAAACATTATGAGGATTGAATCTAAATGGCGTAATGCCGATTGCAGCGAAGAATAGCGTTTGAAAACAATCTTTAAATGGGACGATTTTCCACACAGTGTAAAGCTTTATCTACACACAGCGAAATTCTGACCCGTTGGAAACTTGTTTTGCAACGTTCGCGTTCTTTTTGAGAGTGACATTACTAGCGCTGGATCCACCAAAAATACACCACACTGTAGTTTAGAGTGAAAAAAAAGGGAGCCACAAGTATTAAGAGAATATACGTGTTAGAACGGAGGACAATTGCACCATCTTCACTAAGGACTGAAGCCACGGAGACTTGTGTACAGCATCATTGATTGTGTCACCATTGTTGGATCACTGTAGATACTGCTGCTGCTGCTGCTGCTGCTGCTGCTGCTGCTGTTGCTGCTGCTGCTGCTGCTGCTGATGCTGATGCTGCTGCTGTTGCTGCTGCTGCTGCTGCTGCTGATGCTGATGCTGCTGCTGCTGCTGATGCTGCTGCTGATGCTGCTGCTGCTGCTTCTAAACGTTATATATAATTATCTGCTGATGGTAAGTAACTAGTGGTGTTATGTAGATGACGGAATATCGAATGCCATTGACTTATGGTTTTAGAGTAATGGTGGGAAGGTCACTAGGTGACTAACTTATCAACAGTGCATTAAAAATATTGAACAAATGTTCTCCAGATCTTCGCATCTGTCAATAGCACAATCAAGTATACACAAAACATCCTGATACAACTTCAAATGTCCCTCTTTTCTCTGTATTGAACCTACAAAATGCCCATTTTGCTCTCTCTACCCGACGCTGTAAATATCGTTGAAATGATTCAGTAACCTCAAATATTAAAATGAAAGAGCGAGAGGCCAGCATGTTCATTTAATGTTACAACCAAGAAAACAGGATATTACGACAGTGGAAGATGTTTCTCTACCGGTACATATGTGAAATGATATCACAAACACGTCCTGTTCAATAAATATAATGTGAATATGTGTTTTTATTCTCTCTCTCTCTCTCTCTCTCTCTCTCTCTCTCTCTCTCTCTCTCTCTCACACACACACACACACACACACACACACACACACACACACACACACAGTATATACCCTCCTGATAAGAGTATATACCGTGATAGTTCACGAACTTCACAACACAGATCTCTGACGTACATTGCAACACTTACCCCAGATACACATAACTAGAATGGTCTCTGAGATTCAATAACATTCTGACCTTTGATGCACAGTGACCTTTGACCCCCAGATGTACACTGACCTGTAACGGTGAGGAACACATTTCTGACGATTTTTGGGTCAGAGTTGACCTGACACTTATAGTTTCCAGAGTCCCGAGGCTGTGAGTACTGCACCTGGAGCGTCCAGTCATCTGTCTCGGGAGTGTGTAGCACCTGTGGCAAGATACATGTGTTAGTGGACACCTTTGTAGTTAGCATTTGCGTTTGGGAATAATACACAAAACTCAAACACTCACTCACACACACACACACACACATACACACACACACACACACACACATAAACACACTCCCGGCGGGACCAGGAGCTATGCTTCGATTCCTTCAATCACAATTAGGTGAGTACACACAAACACACACACTCAAAGCCTATACTCTGCTGAGGAGGCTTGAAGTGACAGCCTTTTACCTACAGATAAAAACCAAGTGAGCTGAGGCTAATCTCTGGTCGTCTTAGGAGGAGGCGACAGCTGCCGTCGAAGGAAGGCAAACACAGGAAGACAAAAATGTTGAATCTGAAGTGTAAGAAATAAAAGTGTGAAAGGGTGAAGAGTGGGATTTACAGTATGAAAATGAAGTGATATTCCAGTGGGATTTACGGTATGGAAAGGAAGTGATATTCCAGTGGGATTTACAGTATGGAAAGGAAGTGATATTCCAGTGGGATTTACAGTATGGAATAGACGTGATATTCCAGTGGGATTTACAGTTGGGAAAAGAAGAGATCTTCCAGTGGGATTTACAGTAAGGAAAAGAAGATATCTTCCAGTGGGGTTTACAGTAGGGAAGATATCTTCCAGTGGGGTTTACAGTAGGGAAGATATCTTCCAGTGGGATTTACAGTAGGGAAGATATCTTCCAGTGGGGTTTACAGTAGGGAAGATATCTTCCAGTGGGATTTACAGTAGGGAAGATATCTTCCAGTGGGGTTTACAGTAGGGAAGATATCTTCCAGTGGGATTTACAGTAGGGAAGATATCTTCCAGTGGGATTTACAGTAGGGAAGAGATCATCCAGTGGGATTTACATTATGGAAAGGAAGTGATCTTACAGCAGATAGAGGAAGTGATCTTCCAGTGACATTTACAGTAGGGAAAAAGAAGGGATCCTCCAGTGGAATGTTTTCAGGTTATAATAATTCTGACTAGAAAAAAGGAATTTGATCGCATTTGAAAAAGTTCCTCAATACAGAGATTTTTTTAAACGAAATCGAAAAAGTTCACCCAAAATTAAGTATCACGTGAAAAATCCTCCATGATACGCATTGTTTAATTTGGAGAGAAATTTTTTCAATTGCATTTGTGAAAAAATCGCTTTATATGCAATTGCTTTACGAGAGAGCTTAGTGTGTTTACTGACTTGTTGTAATGAAGAGTTAGTGGATGTGTTTAGTGGTGTTTATTGGTGTGTGGTGGTGTTTAGTGGTGTTTATTGGTGTGTGGTGGTGTTTAGTGGTGTTTATTGGTGTGTGGTGGTGTTTATTGGTGTGTGGTGATGTTTAGTGGTGTTTATTGGTGTGTGGTGATGTTTAGTGGTGCCTAGTGGTGTGTAGGGGTGCCTAGTGGTGTGTAGTGGTGCCTAGTGGTGTGTAGTGGTGTGTAGTGGTGCCTAGTGGTGCCTAGTGGTGTCTAGTAATGTGCAGTGGTGCCTAGTGGTGTGTAGTGCTGTGTAGTGGTGCCTAGTAGTGTGTAGTGGTGTCTAGTGGTGCCTTTTGGTGCCTGGTGGTGTCTAGTGGTGAGTAGTGGCGTGTAGTGGTGCCTAGTGGTGTGTAGTGGTGTGTAGCGGTACCTAGTGGTGTGTCGTGGTGTTTGGTGGTGTGTAGCGGTGCCTGGTGGTGTGTAGTGGTGCCTAGTGGTGTGTAGTGGTTCCTAGTGGTGTGTAGTGGTGCCTAGTGGTGTGTAGTGGTGCCTGTTTGTGTGTAGTGGTGCCTAGTGGTGTGTACTGGTGCCTAGTGCTGTGTAGTGGTGCCTAGTAATGTGTAATGGTGTCTAGTGGTGCCTAGTGGTGCGTAGTGGTGCCTAGTGGTGTGTAATGTTGCCTAGTGGTGTGTAGTGGTGCCTAGTGGTGTGTAATGTTGCCTAGTGGTGTGTAATGTTGCCTAGTAGTGTGTAATGGTGTCTAGTGGTGCCTAGTGGTGTGTAGTGGTGCCTAGTAGTGTGTAGTGTAATAGTGTGGGAGGTTATATACAAAGCGACACAAGTCTCACTTCCCCTCTGGAGGATTGCTTAGTTCCGGTGATCGTGATGCACCTCTGGCGCTGTCTAACCTTTCTCTCCGTGTTACTGTTACTGTTTCTGTTACTGCTGCTGTTGTCATTGCTGTTCAATTTGCCGTTAGTGTTGTTGTTGCTGCTGTTCCTAATGCACAGGGACACTCATTGTTTCATTCTCTTGCTTCATTCTTCTGGTCATTCACTTGCTTCATTCTTCTGGTCATTCCCTTTCTTCATTCTTCTGGTCATTCCCTTTCTTCATTCTTCTGCTCATTATCCTACTTCATTCTTCTGGCCATTCTCTTGCTTCATTCTTCTGGTCATTCTCTTGCTTCATTCTTTTGGTCGTTCTCTTGCTTCACTCTTCTGGTCATTCCCTTTCTTTATTCTTCTGGTCATTCCCTTTCTTCATTCTTCTGGTCATTCCCTTTCTTCATTCTTCTGGTCATTCTCTTGCTTCATTCTTCTGGTCATTCTCTTGCTTCATTCTTTTGGTCATTCCATTTTTTTATTCTTCTGGTCATTCCCTTGCTTCATTCCTCTGGTCATTCTCTTGCTTCATTCTTCTGGTCATTCTCTTGCTTCATTCTTCTGGTCATTCTCTTGCTTCATTATTTTGGTCATTCTCTTGCTTCATTCTTCTGGTCATTCCATTTCTTTATTCTTCTGGTCATTCCATTTCTTTATTCTTCTGGTCATTCCCTTGCTTCATTCCTCTGGTCATTCCCTTGCTTCATTCCTCTTGCTGAAGACAAGACACAAGTTCCAGAAAAAGCTTTTACTGGGGCAACGTTTCGCTCAGATTAGAACTTTACTAGGTCATAATAGAGCTTAATAGAGCTCACGACTTGATGAAGCTCGACTCTAGGAGAAACGTTGTCTCTTTTCTTCACAGTTGCCTCTAGTACTACATTTGGATCCTTAATTCCCTCTGACGTTTCGCTCCCTTAGTCTAGCCCTTTCTTCTACCCTTAGTTCCACCCCTTATTGTATCCCTTGTTCTACCCCCTTGTTCTATCTTGTTCTATCCCTTATTCTATCCCTTGTTTTACCGCCCTTGTTCTATTCTTTGTGCTACCCCTTTCCTTATCCCTTTCTCCCTTTCCCACCCTTTGCTTTACTCTCCTTCAAGCTGGTAAAGCTTCTAGCATTTTAAACTTAAGCTTTTAAAGCTCCTTTGATTAAGTTAGCTTTATCAAGAACAGAAAAATCTGTAAGTATTTCTAAGCGTCTGTAATTTGCTAGGAGCTTTGGAATATTACTAGAAGCGTTGAAAAGGTGCTAGGTGATTTGAAGACATGCTAGGCACTTTGCAGACTTGCTGGGAGCTTTGGACACTTGCTAGGAGCTTTAGGAAATTGCACAGGGAGCTTTTCAAGATTGCTAGCAGTTTTGGAAATGTAGTAGAAGGTTTGGAGAAGCTTTGCAAACATGCTAGGAGAGTTGTAAACTTGCTAGGAGCTGTGAAAGTTGCTAGGAGCTGTGAAAGTTGCTAGGAGCTGTGAAAGTTGCTAGGAGCTGCGAAAATTGCTAGGAGCAGTGAAAGTTGCTAGGAGCTGCGAAAGTTACTAGGAGTTGTGAAAGTTGCTAGGAGCTGTGAAAGTTGCTAGGAGCTGTGAAAGTTACTAGGAGCTGTGAAAGTTGCTAAGAGCTGTGAAAGTTGCTAGGAGCTGCGAAAATTGATAGGAGCTGTGAAAGTTGCTAGGAGCTGCGAAAGTTACTAGGAGTTGTGAAAGTTGCTAGGAGCTGTGAAAGTTGCTAGGAGCTGTGAAAGTTGCTAGGAGCTGTGAAAGTTGCTAGGAGCTGTGAAAGTTATTAGGAGCTGCGAAAGTTACTAGGAGCTGTGAAATGCTAGGAGCTGTGATAGCTAGGAGCTGTGAAAGTTGCTACTGTGAAAGTTGCTAGGAGCTGTGAAAGTTGCTAGGAGCTGCGAAAATTGCTAGGAGCTGTGAAAGTTGCTAGGAGCTGCGAAAGTTCGCTAGGAGCTGTGAAAGTTGCTAGCTGTGAAAGTTGCTAGGAGCTGTGAAAGTTGCTAGGAGCTGTGAAAGTTGCTAGGAGCTGTGAAAGTTGCGAAAAGTTGCTAGGAGCTGTGAAAGTTGCTAGGAGCTGAAAGCTAGGAGTTGTGAAAGTTGCTAGGAGCTGTGAAAGTTATTAGGAGCTGTGAAAGTTGCTAGGAGCTGTGAAAGTTGCTAGGAGCTGTGAAAGTTGCTAGGAGCTGTGAAAGTTACTAGGAGTTGTGAAAGTTGCTAGGAGCTGTGAAAGTTATTAGGAACTGCGAAAGTTACTAGGAGCTGTGAAAGTTGCTAGGAGCTGTGAAAGTCGCTAGGAGCTGTGAAAGTTGCTAGGAGCTGTGAAAGTTGCTAGGAGCTGTGAAAGTTGCTAGGAGCTGTGAAAGTTGCTAGGAGCTGTGAAAGTCGCTAGGAGCTGTGAAAGTTGCTAGGAGCTGTGAAAGTTGCTAGGAGCTGCGAAAATTGCTAGGAGCTGTGAAAGTTGCTAGGAGCTGCGAAAGTTACTAGGAGTTGTGAAAGTTGCTAGGAGCTGTGAAAGTTGCTAGGAGCTGTGAAAGTTGCTAGGAGCTGCGAAAGTTGCTAGGAGCTGTGAAAGTTGCTAGGAGCTGTGAAAGTTGCTAGGAGCTGTGAAAGTTGCTAGGAGCTGTGAAAGTTGCTAGGAGCTGTGAAAGTTGCTAGGAGCTGTGAAAGTTGCTAGGAGCTGTGAAAGTTGCTAGGAGTTGTGAAAGTTGCTAGGAGCTGTGAAAGTTGCTAGGAGCTGTGAAAGTTATTAGGAGCTGCGAAAGTTACTAGGAGCTGTGAAAGTTGCTAGGAGCTGTGAAAGTCGCTAGGAGCTGTGAAAGTTGCTAGGAGCTGTGAAAGTTGCTAGGAGCTGTGAAAGTTGCTAGGAGCTGCGAAAATTGCTAGGAGCTGTGAAAGTTGCTAGGAGCTGCGAAAGTTACTAGGAGTTGTGAAAGTTGCTAGGAGCTGTGAAAGTTGCTAGGAGCTGTGAAAGTTGCTAGGAGCTGTGAAAGTTGCTAGGAGCTGTGAAAGTTGCTAGGAGCTGTGAAAGTTGCTAGGAGCTGTGAAAGTTGCTAGGAGCTGTGAAAGTTGCTAGGAGCTGTGAAAGTTACTAGGAGTTGTGAAAGTTGCTAGGAGCTGTGAAAGTTATTAGGAGCTGTGAAAGTTGCTAGGAGCTGTGAAAGTTGCTAGGAGCTGTGAAAGTTGCTAGGAGCTGTGAAAGTTGCTAGGAGTTGTGAAAGTTGCTAGGAGCTGTGAAAGTTATTAGGAGCTGCGTTAAGGAGCTGTGAAAGTTGCTAGCTGTGAAAGCTAGGAGCTGTGAAAGTTGCTATGTGCTGTGAATATTGCTAGGTGCTGTGAAAGTTGCTATGAGCTGTGAAAGTTGCTAGGAGCTGTGAAAGTCGCTAGGAGCTGTGAAAGTTGCTAGGAGCTGTGAAAGTTGCTAGAAGCTGCGAAAATTGCTAGGAGCTGTGAAAGTTGCTAGGAGCGAAAGTTACTAGGAGTTGTGAAAGTTGCTCTGTGAAAGTTGCTAGGAGCTGTGAACGTTGCTAGGAGCTGTGAAAGTGGCTAGGAGCTGTGAAAGTTGCTAGGAGCTGTGAAAGTTGCTAGGAGCTGTGAAAGTTGCTAGGATCTGTGAAAGTTGCTAGTGAAAGTTACTGTGAAAGTTGCTAGGAGCTGTGAAAGTTATTAGGAGCTGTGAAAGTTGCTAGGAGCTGTGAAAGTTGCTAGGAGCTGTGAAAGTTGCTAGGAGCTGTGAAAGTTGCTAGGAGCTGTGAAAGTTGCTAGGAGCTGTGAAAGTTGCTAGGAACTGTGAAACTTGCTAGGAGCTGTGAAACTTGCTAGGAGCTGTGAAAGTTGCTAGGAGCTGTGAAAGTTACTAGGAGCTGTGAAAGTTGCTAGGAGCTGTGAAAGTTGCTAGGAGCTGCGAAAGTCGCTAGGAGCTACGAAAGTTGCTAGGAGCTGTGATAGTTGCTAGGAGCTGTGAAAGTTGCTAGGAGCTGTGAAAGTTGCTAGGAGCTGTGAAAGTTGCTAGGAATTGTGAAACTTGCTAGGAGCTGTGAAACTTGCTAGGAGCTGTGAAAGTTGCTAGGAGCTGTGAAAGTTACTAGGAACTGTGAAACTTGCTAGGAGCTGTGAAAGTTGCTAGGAGCTGTGAAAGTTGCTAGGAGCTGTGAAAGTTGCTAGGAGCTGTGAAAGTTGCTAGGAGCTGTGAAAGTTGCTAGGAGCTGTGAAAGTTGCTAAAAATCTTGCAGATTTATTAGAAGCCTTGTAAGCTTGCTAGCTAGCTTGCTCCTAGCAAGCTTGAGTAGCTCTGCAGGCTTCCTAGGAGTTTAGAATTATGTAAACTTGCTAGGAGAATCTTCACCTAGCAAAAGAGCTTCTCAGATTTGCTTAGAAACATAGAGAAAAAAATCTTAAAGTGAGCTTTGCCAAAATTTCCGGAAGCTTAGTAAGGCCCCCTTCCCTCCCTCGACTGGAGAAGCTCTAAAATCGTGCGGGCCATTCAGCTCAGGTTATGGCCGCGGCTCGATCCGCCGTTCCCTAACCGCAGTAATGAAGGTGATCAGTTAGGCTGTTGACGATGCAGTTGTGTGGGGAACTATCTTTAGGGA
>NC_091346.1:14912474-14924974 GCF_038502225.1 Cherax quadricarinatus
GAGAGAGAGAGAGAGAGAGAGAGAGAGAGAGAGAGAGAGAGAGAGAGAGAAAGAGAGAGAGAGAGAGAGAGAGAGAGAGAGAGAGAGAGAGACAGAGAGAGAGAGAGAGAGAGAGAGAGAGAGAGAGAGAGAGAGAGAGAGAGAGAGAGAGAGAGAGAGAGAGAGAGAGAGAGAGAGAGAGAGAGAGAGAGAGTGAGACAGAGACAGAGTATATATACACTGAGAGTTTACTTCAATCCCAAATATAGAGTTCGAAATATTCGTGATGTCAGTTTACACTAGACGTGCAGCATTAATGACCCTCGTCCAATCGATAGGCTTGAAACCGAACAAACTAACAAGTAGATTAACCAAAAGATATGTGAGGCTCCAACACTGTGTGAGAGAGAAGCGAAGCACCAAAACATATGAGTCGAACACATATTAGTGTATGCAGAACACGTGTTTCATTTAAAATAAAATATCTGGCGTGGAAAATGCCAATTTCAGCATGGAATGCCCGCATGCGTGCGTTGCATCTTGCATTTATGCTGCCTGTGGTAAATATATGACACATTGGGGAAAATTTAAATGCGCATCACAGAGTACACACGAGATGAATGGCCGTGTGTGTATTAGAGTTGGACGCATTGAGAAGTGTGTACCTTCGTGTGTGTACACCGTGAGGTGTGTGTGTGTGTGTCTGGGTGTGTGTATATACGCCAAGAAATGCGGATCTCTCAGGGTATATACTCCGAGAGATCTGCATTTATACACTCAGTGGTGTGTATATCGGTATATATGCAACGAAAAATATGTATATCTCAGTATATACACCGAGATTTCTATACTTCTCAGTGTATATACACCGAGAGGTCCCCTTTTGTGTATATAAACCGAGAGAAGTATACATTTAAGTGTATATTCACCGAGAAATATTTTTAAACATTGTCAGAATCCAAACAGACTTTCGGCCATCATCCTAGAAAAGTATATACCCGCGCGTGTGCAGCATACACCAGACCAAGTAGACTCTTAACACAGCATACACCAGACCAAGTAGACTCTTAACACAGCATACACCAGACTATGGAGGCTCTTAACACAGCATACACCAGACCAAGTAGGCTCTTAACACAGCATACACCAGACCAAGTAGGCTCTTAACACAGCATACACCAGACCAAGTAGACTCTTAACACAGCATACACCAGACCAAGTAGACTCTTAACACAGCATACACCAGACCAAGTAGGCTCTTAACACAGCATACACCAGACCAAGTAGACTCTTAACACAGCATACACCAGACCAAGTAGACTCTTAACACAGCATACACCAGACCAAGTAGACTCTTAACACAGCATACACCAGACTATGGAGGCTCTTAACACAGCATACACCAGACAAAGTAGACTCTTAACACAGCATACACCAGACCAAGTAGACTCTTAACACAGCATACACCAGACCAAGTAGACTCTTAACACAGCATACACCAGACCAAGTAGGTTCTTAACACAGCATACACCGGACTATGGAGGCTCTTAACACAGCATACACCAGACCAAGGAGGCTCTTAACACAGCATACACCAGACTATGGAGGCTCTTAACACAGCATACACCAGAATATGGAGGCTCTTAACACAGCATACACCAGACCAAGGAACCTTTCGTTACATTTCCCCAAGATTGGGAAGGACAGCTCTAGTTTTTTTGATCAAGAGCCATGAATAAGACGCAGATGTAACTCCTAAGTATCTTTAATAAGAAGTCATACCACTAACCAATGTTATTTTTTCAATTCACTCTCTCCAAGACAGTGGAAGATAAGGTAATCGGTCCCTCAGCCTTGATAGAAGGAGTCCAGTTTTTTTTTTATCTCTGATCAGTCTGCAGTAGAGTCCTTCAGAGTCCTTCAGATTCCTTCAGAGTCCAACATCATCGAGGCATCCTTCCCCACTGGAAAGAGCTCTCAGCAATGCCTCTCCTACTACCTCAGCAAAACAACGCCGCTTCAAGACACGAGTGTTCTCAGCAGTGGAGAGCCTTTGATGACCTTGTAAACAGAATTCTGAATACTGTTTGCTCACTGTTTACATAGTTCTAGCGAAGGTGACGGCTAATCGACTCTCAACAAACACTCCCCAGGCAACAACCTTAACAATATTATCTTTCCTATAGTGCCAAGTGTCAGAGATGAATCACGATAATAATGTTGCTTTTGACAACGCTTCATAGTTTACACTAGATTGTAGACAGATCCATAAATTCAGTTTGTTTTTATTTTGTATTGACAGTAGAACATGAAGACCGTGTTATATACAACCTTAACACCGTGTTATACACAACCTTAACACCGTGTCAGACAGTCTCCGTACCGTGTCCAACACAGCCTCAGCAACGTGTCCAACTCAGCCTTATTACCGTTTTCGACACAGTTTCAATACCGTGTTCAACATAGCCTCAGCAACGTGTCCAAAACAGCCTCAGTACAGTATCCAACACAGCCTCAATGCAGTATCAAACACAGCCTCAATACAGTATCCAACACAGCCTCAATACCGTGTCCAGCACAGCCTCACAACTTCTCCAATACAGCCTCACAACGTGTCCAACACAGCCTCAGCAACGTGTCCAACACAGCCTCGATACCGTGTTCGACGCAGCTTCAATACCGTGTCCAACACAGCCTCAACACCGTGTCCAACACAGCCTCAACACCGTGTCCAACACAGCCTTAACACCGTGTGCAACACAGCCTCAACACCGTGTCCAACACAGCCTTAACACCGTGTCCAACACAGCCTTAACACCGTGTCCAACACAGCCTCAACACCGTGTCCAACACAGCCTCAACACCGTGTCCAACACAGCCTCAACACCGTGTCCAACACAGCCTCAACACCGTGTCCAACACAGCCTCAACACCGTGTCCAACACAGCCTCAACACCGTGTCCAACACAGCCTCAACACCGTGTCCAACACAGCCTCAACACCGTGTCTAACATATTGCTCACAAGTTTCTCGACACAATCTTACTTCATTTACTTGAACGAGGATCTTAGAACATCCTTAATGTCATCGAGAAAGAGAGAGAGAGAGAGAGAGAGAGAGAGAGAGAGAGAGAGAGAGAGAGAGAGAGAGAGAGAGAGAGAGAGAGAGAGAGAGAGAGAGAAGTGGTAAGGCAGAAAATATCTCTCAAATAATTTAGCGTATTTTTTTTCCTTGTGGCTGGTTGTGTTGGGATTGATGGCAACGAGCAATTGGCTAGCGATCAGCTGTTACGCACCAAAAACCAGACGCACACACACACACACACACACACACACACACACACACACACACACACACACACACACACACACACACACACAGGGGATACCAGCCCAAATTTCTCACTTTCGTGAATGTAATTACCAACACACTGATCTTGAAACAGGAAAGATACCTTTCGACTTATTCCATTATATATGCAAAGGCACGGAATTTTAGTTTATATTGGTATGAATATAGATAGGGGAGTCAAGAGAGGTTAAAGTGGTAGTGAACTGAGAGTCCAGCAAGTGCCTGTGAGCGTATTACATCGGATGTATTGGAGACAAGGGATTTTTGTTAGGATCTGACGTGTTGTGTGAGCAAGGCAACGTTTAGGAAGAGATGCAGGAAACCGGTTAGCCGAAGTGAGCCCTGGAGGTGGAGAGTTAAGTGGTTGAACTTCTAAGGATGGATGTGGATGTTGCAGTCCTGGAGGTGGGAAACAGTACTTGCACTCTGAAGGAGGAGTGAGGATTTTGCAATTTTGAGCTGAGAAATACAGTACCTGCACTTTTAAGAAAGGAGGGGTTGGGGAAAATATTGCATGTTCAGAGAGTAGTTCCTGCAAAGCATCCACTAAATGAATGATGGTGGGTGTATTTTCTTCTTTACTCAAAGTTTACATGCAGCTCATTTTAATACACGAGAAAATAAAACAAAAGCAGTATACCAACGGCGCCATTTATCATGGTGGAATACTGGAGACAGTTTAATATGCAGCAGCTTATCATCACCTCGCCAGCAGATTCCAAACTTGTCTGTTTTGAACTAACTTTCGTGTTTTTAGTTATATATATATATATATATATATATATATATATATATATATATATATATATATATATATATATATATATAGATATATATATATATATAGAAAAACTTTCACCATCAGTCACTCCATCACTGTCTTGCCAGACGGGTGCTTTACACGACAGTTTTTAAACTGCAACATTAACACCATTCCTTCAGAGTGCAGGCACTGTACTTCCCATCTCCAGGACTCAAGTCCGGCCTGCCGGTTTCCCTGAACCCCTTCATAAATGTTACTTTGCTCACACTCCAACAGCACGTCAAGTATTAAAAACCATTTGTCTCCATTCACTCCTATCAAACACGCTCACGCATGCCTGCTGGAAGTCCAAGCCCTCGCACACAAAACCTCCTTTACCCTCCCTCCAACCTTCCTAGGCCGACCCCTCCCACCCCGCCTTCCTTCCACTACAGACTGATACACTCTTGAAGTCACTCTGTTTCGCTCCATTCTCTACATGTCCGAACCACCTCAACAACCCTTCCTCAGCCCTCTGGACAACAGTTTTGGTAATCCCGCACCTCCTCCAACTTCCAAACTACGAATTCTCTGCATTATATTCACACCACACATTGCCCTCAGACATGACATCTCCACTGCCTCCAGCCTTCTCCTCGCTGCAACATTCATCACCCATGCTTCACACCCATATAAGAGCGTTGGTAAAACTATACTCTCATACATTCCCCTCTTTGCCTCCAAGGACAAAGTTCTTTGTCTTCACAGACTCCTAAGTGCACCACTCACCCTTTTCCCTCATCAATTCTATAGATTCACCTCATCTTTCATAGACCCATCTGCTGACACGTCCACTCCCAAATATCTGAATACATTTACCTCCTCCATACTCTCTCCCTCCAATCTGATATCCAATCTTTCATCACCTAATCTTTTTGTTATCCTCATAACCTTACTCTTTCCTGTATTCACTTTTAATTTTCTTCTTTTGCACACCCTACCAAATTCATCCACCAATCTCTGCAACTTCTCTTCAGAATCTCCCAAGAGCACAGTGTCATCAGCAAAGAGCAACTGTGACAACTCCCACTTTATGTGTGATTCTTTATCTTTTAACTCCACACCTCTTGCCAAGACCCTCGCATTTACTTCTCTTACAACCCCATCTATAAATATATTAAACAACCACGGTGACATCACACATCCTTGTCTAAGGCCTACTTTTACTGGGAAATAATTTCCCTCTTTCCTACATACTCTGACTTGAGCCTCACTATCCTCATAAAAACTCTTCACTGCTTTCAGTAACCTACCTCCTACACCTTACACCTGCAACATCTGCCACATTGCCCCCCTATCCACCCTATCCATACACACACACACACACACACACACACACACACACACACACACACACACACACACACACACACACACACACACACACACACACACATATATATATATATATATATATATATATAAACATTGTCTCTACGTCCATAGCAGGACTCAAACCTGCAAACTCTGTATTTAGCTCCGTGGTAAGGTACTGGTTACTCTGATACATATATACCTTATTCATTAAGAGATCAATACTGTATGGCCTTCAACAGTGTTCCTCCATTCTTATGTTCTTACCAACGATGCTTACAACGTCACACATGCTGCCTCAGCCCCAGTAATTTGTGAGGTAATTGCCTGTGGCAAATTGTATGGTCTCAACTGCTGATCGCGCAGGGGCATCTGACAATTTTCATTGGCCAAAATCACATTTTAAATGAAAGAAATATTTTCTGGAAATTACCCATCCGGTAAAAATTACACGGGATAAAATTTCCCGCAGAACATGAGTTGGTAAGTTTATTAAAGCAATACCCGAGGGCGACTTTAAGAAAAGATTTGCCAAATATTTGAGTTAGAAGGGTGGGATTGGAGATATACCAGCCAAGAAGAGACGAGTAAGTCTAATATTGTTGCTATATTCTTATGTTATGTTAAAATTGATTTTCTTTAGTGTATGTGATTATTGAGATATTATTGTCGCTTTTAACTGGCAAACGTACGAACAGAAAAATAGAGGAGCACTGTAACAAGACTACTGGACCTGCCAAGGTCCTTCTCAGAGCACTGTAGCAAGACTACTGGACCTGCCAAGATCCTTCTCAGAGCACTGTAGCAAGACTACTGGACCTGCCAAGATCCTTCTCAGAGCACTGTAGCAAAGACTACTGGACCTGCCAACGTCCTTCTCAGAGCACTGTAGCAAGACTACTGGACCTGCCAAGGTCCTTCTCAGAGCACTGTAGCAAGACTACTGAACCTGCCAAGGTCCTTCTCAGAGCACTGTAGCAAGGCTACTGGACCTGCCAAGGTCCTCCTCAGAGCACTGTAGTAAGGTTACTGGACCTGCCAGGGTCCTTCTCAGAGCATTGTAGCAAGACTGCTGGACCTGCCAAGGTCCTTCTCAGAGCATTGTAGCAAGACTACTGGACCTGCCAAGGTCCTTCTCAGAGCACTGTAGCAAGACTACTGGACCTGCCAAGGTCCTTTTCAGAGCACTGTAGCAAGACTGCTGGACCTGCCAAGATCCTTCTCAGAGCACTGTAGCAAGACTACTGGGCCTGCCAAGATCCTTCTCAGAGCACTGTAGCAAGACTACTGGACCTGCCAAGGTCCTTCTCAGAGCACTGTAGCAAGACTACTGGACCTGCCAAGGTCCTTCTCAGACCACTGTAGCAAGACTACTGGACTTGCCAAGGTCCTTCTCAGAGCACTGTAGCAAGACTACTGGACCTGCCAAGGTCCTCCTCAGAGCACTGTAGTAAGGTTACTGGACCTGCCAGGGTCCTTCTCAGAGCATTGTAGCAAGACTGCTGGACCTGCCAAGGTCCTTCTCAGAGCATTGTAGCAAGACTACTGGACCTGCCAAGGTCCTTCTCAGAGCATTGTAGCAAGACTACTGGACCTACCAAGGTCCTTCTCAGAGCACTGTAGCAAGACTACTGGACCTGCCAAGGTCCTCCTCAGAGCACTGTAGCAAGACTACTGGACCTGCCAGGGTCCTTCTCAGAGCATTGTAGCAAGACTACTGGACCTGCCAAGGTCCTTCTCAGAGCACTGTAGCAAAACTAGTGGACCTGCCAATGTCCTTCTCAGATCCATTGCTTCTCACTCGTGTAATTTATAAACATGAAGTTCAACTGATTATGATTTCGATAAGCTCAACACTGGGAGAAACGTCGACAAAATGAAGATTAGGTGTCTGTGCCACTTTGTGGAAGCAACGAAGTGCTGCGCCCACAGGCGTGGTCTACTGTAGTCCATTGTCGACGTTCCAAGAGCTTGGGATATTCCTTTCTGGACTCTCTCTCTCTCTCTCTCTCGTTCCCCACTCACGTAAGCGTCATATACGCTCTATCATCACCCTTATCCTGCCTCACGTTTTTCCAATTTATTGCAAATTTCTTGTCGTTGGTAATGGTGCTGTGGAGAGAAGCGTTTTTAAATTTGCTTATGGAGCAGAGAAAGAGAGAGAAAGAGAGAAAGAGAGAGAGAGAGAGAGAGAGAGAGAGAGAGAGAGAGAGAGAGAGAGAGAGAGAGAGAGAGAGAGTGAGAGAGAGAGAGAGAGAGAGAGAGAGAGAGAGAGAGAGAGAGAGAGAGAGAGAGAGAGAGAGAGAGAGAAAGAGAGAGAAAGAAGAGAGAGAGAGAGAAAAAAAATCCAGAAAAAGAATATCCCATGAGCCCACAACAATCCTCTTCCCACCATTAAACTAGAATCATTCCCCTTTGATCCCAGATCCCCTAAGATAACGAGATGAAATCAGGAATATAAGTGAACTAGACTTTTAAAAATTTTATGGACTCTGACCCCAGGGTCACGAAGGTACACTAAAAGTCAATGGAATTATTTTAACATTCTCTGATATTTATAAGAATATTTTTAAATATTTTAATAATAATAATGTTAATAATATATATATATATACACACACACACACACACACACACACACTACAGCACATGGGCGCCTAGCAAACAGCATTCCGACATCTTAATAAGGAATCATTCAGGGCCCTGTACACCGTATACGTTAGGCCCATATTGGAGTATGCGGCACCAGTTTGGAACCCACACCTAGCCAAGCACGTGAAGAAACTAGAGAAAGTGCAAAGGTTTGCAACAAGACTAGTCCCAGAGCTAAGAGGTATGTCCTACGAGAAGAGGTTAAGGGAAATCAACCTGACGACACTGGAGGACAGGAGAGATAGGGGGGACATGATAACGACATACAAAATACTGAGAGGAATTGACAAGGTGGACAAAGACAGGATGTTCCAGAGATTGGACACAGTTGGAAGTTGAAGACACAGATGAATCACAGGAATGTAAGGAAGTATTTCTTCAGCCACAGAGTAGTCAGTAAGTGGAATAGTTTGGGAAGCGATGTAATGGAGGCAGGATCCATACATAGCTTTAAGCAGAGGTATGATAAAGCTCACGGTTCAGAGAGAATGACCTAGTAGCGATCAGTGAAGAGGCGGGGCCAGGAGCTCGGACTCGACCCCCGCTACCTCAACTAGGTGAGAACTAGGTGAGTACACACACACACACACACACACATATATACATATATGTATATATATATATGTATATATATATATATATATATATATATATATATATATATATATATACATATATATAGATATATAGATATATATATATATATATATATATACATATATATTATTGATCATATTGATATAGTAACTCCGAAGTTTTAAAATATAATTCTCTCTAAGACACAATTCAAGTTTCGTTTCAGGTTTGGGAGAAATGTGAATTGTGGTCATGAGAATTTTTTCTATAGACTGGTAATTGTCTTTAATCAGTGAGTGGGTCAGGATTTCGCTGGATAACTGGATCTGAAAATGGACTACCCTCTCGATGTCGTATTTTTTTTTTTTACTCTCCTTCCAGGTGAGAAATGAAGAGTTGTGGTAAACATTGACCTGTCCCTGTCTTTTGTTGAAAGTGTAAATCGAACCCATGACCTGACCAAGAATCGAGCCTATGACCTGACCAAAAAACGAGCCTATGACCTGACCAAAAATCGAGCCCATGACCTAACCAAAAATCGAGCCAGTGACCTAACCAAAAATCGAACCCATGACCTAACCAAAAATCGAACCCATGACCTAACCAAAAATCGAACCCATGACCTGACCAAAAATCGAGCCCATGACCTAACCAAAAATCGAACCCATGACCTGACCACAGATTGAACCCTTCCCTATTGTTTGAAGAGAAGATCGATCACAGACTGGACTCTTCCTCTTGTTCAACCTGAGGATCGAAAATGTAACCGAAGCACAGATTCGACTCGTACACCAACCATTTCAACATTAAGGTCGTACTTCTGACTTGAACGACACATTCTGAGATCATCAAGTTCAGTTCCTTCATTCTGTTCTTGTGGATCAATCCTCTCTGCTTGACCCGTGTTTGGTCACAAACATCTGAACGTTTTCCTTTTGCGTTGATCATGAGCTGGCTCCATGCTGATGCTGCGTACTCGAGCATGTGCCTGAAGTGTATTAAGCGTAAGAAGACTCTTCATGAGGTATCTGAAGGCAGTACCTCCATCGTATATAACTATTATAATCACGGAAAAGCGCTAGATCCGTAGGTGTTATACACCGCCTGGGGAATGGAAGTCAACAGCATCAAGGCATCACTTTCCCCCTCATCTACATCGGTTATTTCCTCCCTATGACGCATTTCCCGCACATATCCTATTCATGATGCGTGTCCTTCACATGACGGATGTCTCTTCCATGAGGCATGTCCCACCCATGGGGGACATTCTTACCATAAAGCACCTCATTGGGAGAGTCGTCTAGCTTGCTGTAACACGAGAAGAATGTTAAAGTGCTCGTTCCA
This sequence comes from Cherax quadricarinatus, assembly GCF_038502225.1. Lineage (NCBI taxonomy): Eukaryota > Metazoa > Arthropoda > Malacostraca > Decapoda > Parastacidae > Cherax > Cherax quadricarinatus. The sequence goes on from NC_091346.1 coordinate 14,922,493, forward strand.
CTGGGCGACATTTTAATCGTGAAATACGAGACCACAGGATGTGAACACTTGTGAACACTGGCATCTCAACTAGTGAGTCGTGTGTGTTCGGCAACATAATTAAAAGTACCTTGGAAATAAATACTCAGTGCTCATAATTATTTTATAAATCATTATTATTATTATTATTATTATTATTATTATTATTATTATTATTATTATTATTATTATTATTATTTATCTGCTGGAAAATTTACAGGATACGAGACATTATTAAACTGAATCAGCTCCTTTACAGACCGAGAGCTGTTACCTTACCTCAGCTTATTTACAAAGCCCATCCCTAGCAAAGGACTACTACCCTTCCCCAGGATGCCACGCACGACAGTCGACTAGCACCCCGGTACCTATTTACTGAGAGGTGAAAATGACAGCAGATTGAAGGAGGACAGTCAGTACGTCTCGCTCCGGAAATTGAACCCAGGTTCATTTGGTTGTCAGCTTGAACTTTCAGCCCTTGGACTATGCAGTAAAGTTTTTGTTAGACGAGGCTTTTATTAGACGAGGTTTTTATTAGACGAGGTTTTTATTAGACGAGGTTTTTATTAGACAAGGCTTTTATTAGACGAGGTTTTTATTAGACAAGGCTTTTATTAGACGAGGCTTTTATTAGACGAGGTTTTTATTAGACAAGGCTTTTATTAGACGAGGTTTTTATTAGACAAGGCTTTTATTAGACGAGGTTTTTATTAGACAAGGCTTTGATTAGACGAGGTTTTTATTAGACAAGGCTTTTATTAGACGAGGTTTTTATTAGACAAGGCTTTTATTAGACGAGGTTTTTATTAGACAAGGATTTTATTAGACGAGGTTTTTATTAGACAAGGCTTTTATTAGACGAGGTTTTTATTAGACAAGGCTTTTATTAGACGAGGCTTTTATTAGACAAGACTTTTATTAGACTTCAAGACAATGTTACACTTGTACTCTAAGACAATGTTACACTTGTAATTCAAGACAATGTTACACTTGTACTCTAATACAATGTTACACTTGTACTCTAAGACAATGTTACACTTGTAATTCAAGACAATGTTACACTTGTACTCTAAGACAATGTTACACTTGTAATTCAAGACAATGTTACACTTGTACTCTAATACAATGTTACACTTGTACTCCAAGACAATGTTACACTTGTACTCCAAGACAATGTTACACTTGTACTCCAAGACAATGTTACACTTGTACTCCAAGACAATGTTACACTTGTACTCTAATACAGTGTTACACTTGTACTCCAAGACAATGTTACACTTGTACTCCAAGACAATGTTACACTTGTACTTCAAGACAATGTTACACATGTACTTCAAGACAATGTTACACTTGTACTTCAAGACAATGTTACACTTGTACTTCAAGACAATGTTACACTTGTACTTCAAGACAATGTTACACTTGTACTTCAAGATAATGTTACACTTGTACTTCAAGACAATGTTACACATGTACTTCAAGACAATGTTACACATGTACTTCAAGACAATGTTACACTTGTACTCCAAGACAATGTTACACTTGTACTTCAAGACAATGTTACACATGTACTTCAAGACAATGTTACACATGTACTTCAAGACAATGTTACACATGTACTTCAAGACAATGTTACACATGTACTTCAAGACAATGTTACACATGTACTTCAAGACAATGTTACACTTGTACTTCAAGACAATGTTACACTTGTACTCCAAGACAATGTTACACTTGTACTTCAAGACAATGTTACACATGTACTTCAAGACAATGATACACATGTACTTCAAGACAATGTTACACATGTACTTCAAGACAATGTTACACTTGTACTTCAAGACAATGTTACACTTGTACTTCAAGACAATGTTACACATGTACTTCAAGACAATGTTACACATGTACTTCAAGACAATGTTACACTTGTACTTCAAGACAATGTTACACTTGTACTTCAAGACAATGTTACACTTGTACTCCAAGACAATGTTACACTTGTACTTCAAGACAATGTTACACTTGTACTCCAAGACAATGTTACACATGTACTTCAAGACAATGTTACACATGTACTTCAAGACAATGTTACACTTGTACTCCAAGACAATGTTACACTTGTACTCCAAGACAATGTTACACTTGTACTTCAAGACAATGTTACACATGTACTTCAAGACAATGTTACACATGTACTTCAAGACAATGTTACACTTGTACTTCAAGACAATGTTACACATGTACTTCAAGACAATGTTACACTTGTACTTCAAGACAATGTTACACATGTACTTCAAGACAATGTTACACTTGTACTTCAAGACAATGTTACACTTGTACTTCAAGACAATGTTACACTTGTACTTCAAGGCAATGTTACACATGTACTTCAAGACAATGTTACACTTGTACTTCAAGACAATGTTACACATGTACTTCAAGACAATGTTACACTTGTACTTCA
>NC_091346.1:14927474-14932474 GCF_038502225.1 Cherax quadricarinatus
GTGTGTGTGTGTGTGTGTGTGTGTGTGTGTGTGTGTATGTGTGTGTGTGTGTGTGTAGTGTGTGTGTGTACTGTGTGTAGAGGAGTTACAGTACGGGAGACGCAGCTTCCTTGCAGTGATCTGCTGGAACACAGTGTAACAAAAAAGTATTGGAGGAATTCTTCAATATTTTCACACACACTGGAAATTCTAAACTTTTCGAGGAAAGTTTCAGTAGGTTTTTCTTGCAATGAATGTATGTGTTCAGCGTTGCCAGCCTTTCTGAGGTCGTCTCAAACTACGTATACTGTGATGTGTATTTCTCAGTGTATTTCTCAGTGTATCTCAGCGTATTTATTGGTGTGTGTACACCGAGGGGCATATTTCTCAGTGTATGTGCATTCTCGCATTCGTTAGCACATACATGCACACGCTGAATTGTATTTTTTCAGTGTGTATATGGAATGAAAGATTTTTTCTGCCTTCGTGTGGATGGAACAAAAAATTGTATTTCTCTGATTATATAAATTGAAAGGTACCTTTGGAGATGTATTTCTTTGTGTTTATGCAGTGAGTAGTATTTCTCACTGTATAAACACAGAGAAGTGCATTGTTTCCAGTCAACCTGCATTTTGAGTTTATCTTAAAGTTTACCATAAGTAATTTAGTTACAGGTTAGTGATTACAGAAAAGATGTCTGTTAGAAAATATGTGGATTGTGGATTCAATTAAACTATGGTAATTTTCTACGACTTCCTCTCAATTCCATTATAATATAATGATAAGTAAGCAGTAAACATAAGAACATAAGAAAGGAGGAACACTGCAGCAGGCCTGTTGGCTCATACTAGGCAGGTCCTTTACAATTCATCCCACTAACAAAACATTTGACCAACCCAATTTTCAATGCTACCCAAGAAATAAGCTCTGATTTGCAAGTCCCACTCAAATCCAACCCATCCCACTCATGTACTTATCCAACCTAAATTTGAAACTACCCAAAGTCCTAGCCTCAATAACCCAACTAGGTAGACCGTTCCACTCATCAACTACCCTATTTCCAAACCAATACTTTCCTGTGTCCTATCTAAATCCAAACTTATCTAATTTAAATCCATTACTGTGGGTTCTCTCTTGGAGAGATATACTCAAGACCTTATTAATATCCCCTTTATTAATACCTACCACTTATACACTTTGATCAGGTCTCTCCTCATTCTTCGTCTAACAAGTGAATGTAACTTAAGAGTCTTCAATCTTTCTTCATAAGGAAGATTTCTAATGCTGTGTATTAATTTAGTCATCCTACGCTGAATGTTTTCTAACGAATTTATGTCCATTCTGTAATATGGAGACCAGAATTGAGCTGCATAATCTAGGTGAGGCCTTACTAATGATGTATAAAGCTGCAGTATGACCTCTGGACTTCTGTTGCTTACACTTCTTGATATAAATCCCAGTAATCTATTTGCCTTATTACGTACGCTTAGGCATTGCTGTCTTGGGAATTATACAGTACCTGGGAAATTATATATAATCTAGTTTGATTCAAAGACAGATTGGCTTGCTGCAGTTACTTAGACAATCAACGCACCTTACTTTGAATATTCAAAGTCCTCTGGCTTCCAGTATCATAAAATGAATTCAGGAGGTTCGTAAACTATTGTGAACTACAGTGTGGACCCTCATGTGTCATGTATACTATTTACCGACACATGTATTGGGCACACGAGACCTCTGGGACGACGTTGTGTCCGCAGCCAAACTCTCGTGAAAGAAGACGAGATAACATCTTTCAAGGATATCTCAAATGAAGGGGCAACGAGGGTCATCTGACGTCTTCTGGCCTACTGGAGATGCTAGTCTTGGGGCACTAGCAGTGTCCATGGTCCCAGACGTGCTCATAGTTGCTGTGCTATTGTGCCCTTGGTGTTGCGGGGAGAAGAAGGAAGAAGAGGAGAAGGAGAAGGAGAAGAAGAAATATAACAAAAAAAAACCCCATTCCGTGACTGGAACAATACACAACCCGCACATAGAAGAAAGGAGATTACGACGGCGTTTCGGTCCGACTTGGACCATTTACAAAGTCACACTGACTAAGAAAGATATTAATATATTCAGAAGTAAGGTTTTCTTCGGATTATTAAGCCCAGAGAGCCAATAACCCAGAGTGTGAGGAGAGCATAGATGTCAGGCACCACACTGATGTCAGGCACCACAATGAGGTCAGACTCCACACTGATGTCAGGCATCATACTGATTACAGGCTCCACACTGATGTCAGGCTCCACACTGATGTCAGGCTTCACACTGATGTCAGGCTACACACGGAGGACAGGCTACACACTGAGATCAGGATCCACACTGATGTCAGGCTCCACACTGATGTCAGGCTAACACTCGCGAGAACACTGACGTCTGGTGCCACAATGAGGAAATAACTGTAGTTTTCCCAACAACTGTGCTCTCCAGTGGCGACAAACCACAGTGGTAGTTGTCGCCACTGGAGGGCGAAACGTCAACGAAAGAAATATACCCAGAGGTTGCTCATGTCCCTAATTCATCACTATTTTTCCACCACGAGTAAATCATTGCTAACGAGATCAACGAATCCTGTTATTTGTTGAACTGACTTGTTCAACGTTGCGATTTTTATTAATGGTTAATTTAGTTTTGATAATAATAATAATAATAATAATAATAATAATAATAATAATAATAATAATAATAGTTAAATAACCGCCTTATTTATATTTATTTTCTTATTTTTTTCAAATGACCCGAGTTGATGTGAGTGAATTACCCACCAGACCAGAGTACTAAAAATAAATTGGTGAAAAATGAGAGTACAGTTGATTAAAATTGTTGTTAGTCTGCCGGCTGTGGTGATGAGTTAATGGTAGAAGGAGAGTTGTTGAAGCTGGTGAAGTGTTGGTTGATAGTTGTTGTAGCTGGTGAAGTGTTGGTTGATAATTGTTGTAGCTGGTGAAGTGTTGGTTGATAATTGTTGTAGCTGGTGAAGTGATGGTTGATAGTTGTTGTAGCTGGTGAAGTGTTGGTTGATAGTTGTTGAAGCTGGTGAAGTGTTGGTTGATAGTTGTTGTAGCTGGTGAAGTGTTGGTTGATAATTGTTGTAGCTGGTGAAGTGATGGTTGATAGTTGTTGTAGCTGGTGAAGTGTTGGTTGATAGTTGTTGTAGCTGGTGAAGTGTTGGTTGATAATTGTTGTAGCTGGTGAAGTGATGGTTGATAGTTGTTGTAGCTGGTGAAGTGTTGGTTGATAGTTGTTGTAGCTGGTGAAGTGTTGGTTGATAGTTGTTGTAGCTGGTGAAGTGTTGGTTGATAGTTGTTGTAGCTGGTGAAGTGTTGGTTGATAATTGTTGTAGCTGGTGAAGTGATGGTTGATAGTTGTTGTAGCTGGTGAAGTGTTGGTTGATAGTTGTTGTAGCTGGTGAAGTGTTGGTTGATAGTTGTTGTAGCTGGTGAAGTGTTGGTTGATAGTTGTTGTAGCTGGTGAAGTGATGGTTGATAATTGTTGTAGCTGGTGAAGTGATGGTTGATAATTGTTGTAGCTGGTGAAGTGTTGGTTGATAGTTGTTGTAGCTGGTGAAGTGATGGTTGATAATTGTTGTAGCTGGTGAAGTGTTGGTTGATAATTGTTGTAGCTGGTGAAGTGTTGGTTGATAGTTGTTGTAGCTGGTGAAGTGTTGGTTGATAATTGTTGTAGCTGATGAAGTGTTGGTTGATAGTTGTTGTAGCTGGTGAAGTGATGGTTGATAATTGTTGTAGCTGGTGAAGTGTTGGTTGATAGTTGTTGTAGCTGGTGAAGTGTTGGTTGATAGTTGTTGTAGCTGGTGAAGTGTTGGTTGATAATTGTTGTAGCTGATGAAGTGTTGGTTGATAGTTGTTGTAGCTGGTGAAGTGATGGTTGATAATTGTTGTAGCTGGTGAAGTGTTGGTTGATAGTTGTTGTAGCTGGTGAAGAGTTGGTTGATAGTTGTTGTAGCTGGTGAAGTGTTGGTTGATAGTTGTTGTAGCTGGTGAAGAGTTGGTTGATAGTTGTTGTAGCTGGTGAAGTGTTGGTTGATAGTTGTTGTAGCTGGTGAAGTGTTGGTTGATAGTTGTTGTAGCTGGTGAAGAGTTGGTTGATAGCTGTTGTAGCTGGTGAAGAGTTGGTTGATAGTTGTTGTAGCTGGTGAAGTGTTGGTTGATAATTGTTGTAGCTGGTGAAGTGTTGGTTGATAGTTGTTGAAGCTGGTGAAGTGTTGGTTGATAGTTGTTGTAGCTGGTGAAGTGTTGGTTGATAGTTGTTGTAGCTGGTGAAGTGTTGGTTGATAGTTGTTGTAGCTGGTGAAGTGTTGGTTGATAATTGTTGTAGCTGGTGAAGTGTTGGTTGATAGTTGTTGTAGCTGGTGAAGTGTTGGTTGATAATTGTTGTAGCTGGTGAAGTGTTGGTTGATAGTTGTTGTAGCTGGTGAAGAGTTGGTTGACAGTTGTTGTAGCTGGTGAAGTGTTGGTTGATAGTTGTTGTAGCTGGTGAAGAGTTGGTTGATAGTTGTTGTAGCTGGTGAAGAGTTGGTTGATAGTTGTTGTAGCTGGTGAAGTTTTGGTTGATAGTTGTTGTAGCTGGTGAAGTGTTGGTTGATAGTTGTTGTAGCTGGTGAAGTGTTGGTTGATAGATGTAGCTGGTGAAGAGTTGGTTGATAGTTGTTGTAGCTGGTGAAGTTTTGGTTGATAGTTATTGTAGCTGGTGAAGTGTTGGTTGATAGTTGTTGTAGCTGGTGAAGTGTTGGTTGATAGTTGTTGTCAGGTCACCACCTGACTACAACCAGCGTCAGGTAACATTTACCTGGTTCTCATGACAAGCAAAGCTCCCGGCAACCTAACAGGGTTCATCCTTTCTTAAGACCCTCATGGCAGCGAAAGCAATAGATTGTCTAGTAAGCCAGGTCTGACGTGTAACCCAGGATTGGCTTGTAACCCAGGATTGGCTTGTAATCCAGGCAGGCATCACACACTGGT
>NC_091346.1:14949974-14982474 GCF_038502225.1 Cherax quadricarinatus
TGCTTGTGTCTGGTAGTGTCTAGGAGTAATTTCTTGACTTCTTCTTTAGCTACTTGCAGTGTCTTAAGCTTCAGTTATCTGGTTGGAATTCGTATGTTGAAAATGGAACTCATTTCTTCTAAGATTAAAATATCTTGTTATGTAAAGGAATTTGGAACTTTCTCTTTAATACCTCAGGCATTTTCTCTTTAATACCTCACGCATTTTCTCTTTAATACCTCACGCATTTTCTCTTTAATACCTCACGCATTTTCTCTTTAATACCTCACGCATTTTCTCTTTAATATCTCACGCATTTTCTCTTTAATACCTCACGCATTTTCTCTTTAATACCTCACGCATTTTCTCTTTAATACCTCAGGCATTTTCTCTTTAATACCTCACGCATTTTCTCTTTAATACCTCACGCATTTTCTCTTTAATACCTCACGCATTTTCTCTTTAATACCTCACGCATTTTTAATTTAATATCTCACGCATTTTCTCTTTAATACCTCACGCATTTTTAATTTAATATCTCACGCATTTTCTCTTTAATACCTCACGCATTTTCTCTTTAATACCTCACGCATTTTCTCTTTAATACCTCAGGCATTTTCTCTTTAATACCTCACGCATTTTCTCTTTAATACCTCACGCATTTTCAATTTAATACCTCACGCATTTTCTCTTTAATACCTCACGCATTTTCTCTTTAATACCTCACGCATTTTCTCTTTAATACCTCAGGCATTTTCTCTTTAATGCCTCACGCATTTTCTCCTCAACTTCAGCGAATTTCTCGTTTATTCTTGGTATTTGGTTCTTATAATTCCGTTTGCTTTTACAAACTTGAATAAAATATTCGCTATGTATTGTTCTTCTCCACAATTATTCTTCAAAGTTTCTCTCTTCCTCTCATCTTTCATTTGTATATTCATTCCTGGTCCTACTGAATCTCTAACAAATTTTTTGACCGCCTTTCTAACAAATTTTTTGACCGCCTTTCTAACAAATTTTTTGACAGTCTAACAAACTTTTGGCCGTCTCTCTAACAAATTTTTTGACCGCCTTTCTAACAATTTTTTTGACAGCCATTAAACCATTCTTCATTATTTTCTTCCTCTTTTGAATAAACTTTTTGATTCCAAGTTCGTATGCATAAGTTATTTATATCTGTTCCTTGTAATATTAAATTCCAATTAGTTCCTAAAAAAATACTATCTGAACACATTATATTTCGTATTTTCTTTGGTCATTATTATTTACGTTTCATTTTCGCTTCTTAAGTCACATGTATTTCCAATTGAACATGATCACTCTTTCGAGTTGTCTCTTAACTACTAAGATGCTCCCTTCCTCTCAGGTGATATTCCCTCACTTCCTCCCAGGCTAAAAATATTACCTCGCTCACTCCCATCCTCGTCAACAGATATTCCCTCTCTCTCACCCTTGAAAAGGACACGAATTTTTCTTTCCCATTTCTGGTTTAGAATTTGTCTTTTCCTCCCTCTCTTCCTTCCTCTCTCATAAGAACATAAGAACATAAGAAAAGAGGATCACTGCAGCAGGCCTGTTGGTCCATACTCGGCAGGTCCTTTGCAATCCATCCCACTAACAAAACAAATGCCCAACCCAGTTTTCAATGCTCCCCAAGAAATAAGGTCTGATAACTCTACCAACTCATTTGCAAGTCCCACTCAAATCCAACCCCTCCCACTCATATATTTATCCAACCTAAATTTGAAGCTACCTAAAGTCCTAGCCTCAATAACCCAACTAGGTAGACTGTTCCACTCGTCAACTACCCTATTTCCAAACCAATACTTTCCTATGCCCTTTCTAAATCTAAACTTGTCTAATTTAAATCCATTATTGCGGGTTCTCTCTTGGAGAGACATCCTCAAGACCTTATTAATATCCCCTTTATTAATACTCATCTTCCACTTATACACTTCGATCAGGTCTCCCCTCATTCTTCTTCTAACAAGTGAATGTAATTTAAGAGTCTTCAATCTTTCTTCATAAGGAAGATTTCTAATGCTATGTATTAATTTAGTCATTCTACGCTGAATGTTTTCTAACGAATTTATATCCATTCTGTAATATGGAGACCAGAATTGAGCTGCATAATCTAGGTGAGGCCTTACTAATGATGTATAAAGCTGCAGTATGACCTCTGGACTTCTGTTGCTTACACTTCTTGATATAAATCCCAATAATCTATTTGCCTTATTACGTACGCTTAGGCATTGCTGTCTTGGTTTCAGGTTGCTGCTTACCATAACCCCCAAGTCCTTTTCGCAATCTGTATGGCTAAGTTCTACATTATTTAACTTATAAGTGCTAGGGTTATGGACACTCCCGAGCTTCAGAACCTTGCATTTATCTACATTGAACTGCATCTGCCACTTTTTTGACCAAGAATAGAGTTTGTCTAAATCCTCCTGAAGTTCCCTAATAATCCTCCTGAAGTTCCCTAATAATCCTCCTGAAGTTCCCTAAAAATCCTCCTGAAGTTCCCTCCCTCTCCCACTCCCTCTCTCCCTCCCCACTAACTAAGGATATTGTCACCTCAAGCCTAAGGATACATTTCTTTCTCTCTCCCTTATTAAGAATTTTCCGTTTCTCCTTTCCTCACTCCCTATCCAAACAAATACTTCCTCACTCCCTTCCCGGTCGAAGGATTCTCCCTGTCTCCTTCCCCAGCCCATGCATATCCCCCACTATCCTAGGATACTTACGGATCTGTCCCCCAGCATGTGGACTCTGCAGGGAAGATAAGCAGTCTGACCAGAGATGATGGTGAAATTGGTGGGAGAGTCAGCGAAGTAAGGGCGAGGTCGTCCCAGCCACCAGCCCTCAGTTGATTCTGCCTCAGCCCCTGGGGAGACAGATTAGGAAGTGAATACTGGTGGTAGATGTTGGTGGTGATGATGGTTGTTGTTGTTGGTGGTGGTGATGGTTGTTGGTGATGGTGGTGATGGTTGTTGTTGGTGGTGGTGGTGATGGTGGTTGTTGTTGTTGGTGGTGGTGATGGTAGTTGTTGTTGTTGGGGGTATTGATGGTTTTTGTTGTTGGTGGTGGTGATGGTTGTTGTTGCTGGTGGTGGTGATGGTTATTGTTGTTGGTGATGGTGATGGTTGTTGTTGGTGGTGGTGGTGGTGATGGTTGTTGGTGGTGGTGGTGGAGGTGTCGAGAAAAGAGAAATGCTTTCGTAATTATTAGCAATTATAGGATAAACGTTGACGCTTGTACCATCTAGCACATCCAAATTTAACACAACACAAATAACCCGTATTGTGCCATTTTTCTCTTTAGCCTAAATTAATATACATCACCATTAGCCTTGCTCTAATTAAAGTCATAATAACCTAACTTTGCTCTGATCAAAGTTAATCTAACCTTACTTTGCTCTAACCAAAATAACCATAATTAAATTTTGCTCTAATTACCTCTACCACAGCAAATAGGCTTAGCCCTAAATAGAGATTTCTCTAACTCTATCATTTCCTAATCAATATTTTTCTAAATAAAATTAGCCTTAATAGGAGTTACAATAACCAAACTTCCTAAAATAAAAGTTAGAATTAAATTAGTCGGCTGTATTAAGTGATTAGTGAATAACAAATGAGGCTGGAGTCGATCCATTATATAAATATTAACTTGTGTTTCATGTAATTGATAGAGATCACATTAACCTTATCGCTGGTGATTAATTACTCAATGAAAACATTAAATACAATCATTTTAATGTGACTGGTGAGTTGGTAGGGGAGAGAGAGAGAGAGAGAGAGAGAGAGAGAGAGAGAGAAGGGGTAACATAACGTAGGGCCAGAGAGTCACACTTTGTCTAGTGTAAATTCCTTATTGGTGTTGGTCTCTGCTGGTGTACAATGAAGGTTTGTGTTCTTATGTTAATTTTCTGTGTGTCTCGCTCTTGTTCTTTCTCTCTCTTTCTCTCTCTCTCTCTCTCTCTCTCTCTCTCTCTCTCTCTCTCTCTCTCTCTCTCTCTCTCTCTCTCTCTCTCTCTCTCTCTCTCTCTCATAGGGTTTTCCAAGGCGGAGGATTCCTAACTTCAGTGTCAGGCTCAGAGCTGTTACCTACATCATCTCACTTGAAAGCCTTTTTATTGTTGTGAAACATGCAGATGTGGGGCAGGATGAAGTTGGAGCCATCTGTGGGCCAGCAATTTCATTTGTTCAACTAACTCTCTCTCTCTCTCTCTCTCTCTCTCTCTCTCTCTCTCTCTCTCTCTCTCTCTCTCTCTCTCTCTCTCTCTCTCTCTCTCTCTCTCTTTGCTCTATCTCTCTATTCTACTCTGCTACTTAGTTTCCATGGTATGGCATCTGTGTTTATCACGCTCTAACTCTCCACTTGTTACCACAAGAACCATTTCCTGTCGTGAGGGCTCCCGTCCCCAGCCTCACCTTCTGTTGGTCAGGGGTGTAAAAAAATACTAGCATTGATGGTCAGCCAAAGTGCTTGTAGACAGGTAGCGGACAACAGCATTCTAAAGGCCTTTGATGGCTACAGAACACGCTTTTCTTAACGGAGAATTTCATTTGAGTGGAGGGAAGCAAGGTTCGTGGGACGCCACAGTTGGTTTGCTGTTTTGTATCAATGGGGGATTTCAGTCGTTTTTGTCAGAACTGTTAGTGTTGCTGTCCTTTGTGGACAGTGTGCCTGTCTTTTTCCCCGGCATTTAGTATATTTCAACTCTTAGTTTTTCTTAATATTTTCTTTCCATCTTTAGCATTTAGTGAAAAGATTAACACCATTGTTTGTTTTATGAAGACACTTAATAATTTACTATAGTTTACCATTACAGAAATGTTTCCGACACCTGATATGTATAATAGTTTTAAACTAAAGTAATATTAATAATCTCTTTAAAAATACCCATAAAATAATCTTTGTCTGAATGTTAAAGATTCTCTTTAGACTGAATTATTAAGGAATTTTTATAATATATCTGATTACCTTATTAAAAAATTCACTCGGAGTTACAAAATCATTAGTCTTTGGTAATTTCATTTGAATTGTGTTAACTTCTGTTATCACTCTGCTCTTTGTATATCGTTTTCTATTTCAATTCTACCTAAATTATTCATAATGGGTCCGAAATTTTCAATATGATCTTTAAAATGTTTTTATGCACAAAGATATTTTTGTTATAAATCACACTGAATTATTTTAGTCGGGTTGTTCAACTCGTCATCGTGATGGATTTCTTTTTTTAATTTTACCTTGCTTATATTGTAATATAATTTAGATTCTGATAATGGAAAGAGAAACATCCGAAACATTAATACAGAAATTGTATATATATATATATATATATGCAATAAGATCACAGTAAACAGGTGATTTCAAAATATAAACAAAACAACCACTCTGAAAGAATAGAAATTCCAAGCTTTCGTGACTATCATTATCAAGGAACTATATAGGTTCCTTGATAATGTGAGTAGTCACGAAAGTGCTTGGAATTTCTATATTCTTTCAGATGGTTAATTTGATATATATATATATATATATATATATATATATATATATATATATATATATATATATATATATATATATATATATATATATATATATATATATATATATATATATATATATATATATATATATATATATATATATATATATATATATATATATATATATATATATATATATATATATATATATATATATATATATATATATATATATATATATATATATATATATATATATATATATATATATCTTCTTTCTTTCAACACACCATCCGTATCCCACAGAGGAAGGGTGGCCCAAAAGGAAAAACGAAATTTTCTCCTTTTACATTTAGTAATATATACAGGAGAAGGGGTTACTAGCCCCTTGCTCCTGGCATTTTAGTCGCCTCTTACAACACGCATGGCTTACGGAGCAAGTATTCTGTTCCACTTACCCATGGAGATAAACAAGAACAAGAACTAGAAAGAAAATAGCAGAAAACCCAGAGGGGTGTGTATATATATGCTTGTACATGTACATGTAGTGTGACCTAAGTGTAAGTAGAAGTAGCAAGACATAACTGAAATCTTGCATGTTTATGAGACAGAAAAATGGACACCAGCAATCCTACCATCATGTAAAACAATTACAGGCTTCCGTTTTACACTCACTTGGCAGGACGGTAGTACTCTCCCCTGGTTGTGGGTCACAACTTATATTATATATATATAATAATTATATATTATATATATATATATATATATATATATATATATATATATATATATATATATATATATATATATATATATATATATATTATATATATATATATATATATATAGGTATATATAATAATATAATATATATATATATATATATATATATATATATGCTATATATGTATATATATATATCATATATATATATATATATATATCCTATACCTAGATATATATACATGTATATATATATATATATATATATATATATATATATATATATGTATATATATATATATATGTATATATATATATATATATATATATATATATATATATATATATATATATATATATATATATATATATATGCGTGTGTGTATGCAATGTTCACGAACAGGAACGTAAGGTAACGCTGATAAGATGAGATACTAGGTTCAGGTTTATCGGTCTGGACCAAGAATGGACTACTCTCTCTCTCTCTCTCTCTCTCTCTCTCTCTCTCTCTCTCTCTCTCTCTCTCTCTCTCTCTCTCTCTCTCTCTCTCTCTCTCTCTCTCTCTCTCTCTCTCTCTCTCTCTCTCGTATGTATAATGTTCGCCAAGACCGTAGTCCTGGCACGGGTCTCAATCTTGCGATGACCCGTCTCTGGCTCCCGAGGAAGACTCTCTCTCTCTCTCTCTCTCTCTCTCTCTCTCTCTCTCTCTCTCTCTCTCTCTCTCACTCTCTCTCTCTCTCTCTCTCTCTCTCTCTCTCTCTCTCTCTCTCTTTCTCATTTATTGGTATGACCCCTGACCTCAACTACTCATGTGTCGTCTCACCTGTTCTTTATTGCCTTCTAGTAAAAAAATGTATTTTTGTTTTTCAGAAGCAATAGGTATAGGTGATTTAAAGAGAATGAATGTGTGTGTGTACTCACCTAGGTGTGGTTGCAAGAGTCGATTCACAGCTCCTGGCCCCGCCTCTTCACTGGCTGCTACTAGGTCACTCTTCCTGCTCCAAGAGCTTTATCATGTGTGTGTGTGTGTGTGTGTGTGTGTGTGTGTGTGTGTGTGTGTGTGTGCTACATAGCCAGAGAGGCTTTTAAATCTACATAAATCTTTTTGCGGATTAAATACCGGAAACACAGGAAGCTGAAGCAGTAAAACAAACACGGGAAACCTGCAGGTAAATATATTATGTTTGTATTGATAGATGTTTTTATTTAATCTCCATATGTTTTTTGGGAGTTTAACCCGTTGGTGTTTTTAAATGTTTGATGGATGGGTAGTAATCTGAATTGATCTAGGGATGGAAATGGAAATTCAAACGTACTAGACCAACAACTTGTCACTACCAGCAGGATGCCACCATTGAGGGAATTGTATTGTCTCTATACTGAGTAGGTCCTGTAGGTAGGTTCTCGTGAATTTTTGTATTAATGTACGTTAGGTACCATATCTGAATCTTTTTTTAAAAGATTTTTTTAACTCTAATATTTTAGAAAATACTCTATATTTTTGCACTCGCCGATTTGTGTTTACAAGGGTCGAGTCAGTGTCCCCTGTACAGCATCTCAACCCACAATAAACTGACCCAGCCACTAGCTTCTTGGTACTCGTTATATTTTCTCTGGTAACTATGCAATTTTCTTCCTCCGTCTAGTTTCATAGTTCCTTCTAATGTCACAACCATTATGCGTGTGTTTATGTGTGAGTGTGAGTAGGCGTGTGTCTCTGAGTGTAAATAATCAATGCCTTTTTCCACATCATACAAGATCAAAGGGGAGTGAACATCCAGTCCTCTTCATCTAAAATGGAACAAGCCGAAAAAATACTGAATACAACAGAAACACGAGCATGGACGATGCACAGTGAATAACATCTGCGATCTTTCTTTTATTCATTTCAAACTGAAGAAAGTGGAACACAGGAGGTACAAGAAGCAGTAATATAGATCTAGAGAGAGAGAGAGAGAGAGAGAGAGAGAGAGAGAGAGAGAGAGAGAGAGAGAGAGAGAGAGAGAGAGGAACATAAAGTAATAGGGAGAGACATGTGGACACATTACTACAAAGACACAGGGACACAGAGATATTGAGTTACCCTTTGGAACACCAATAGCCCTGGTGTACAACGCACTTTAGCGCGATCAAGCGCGTTAGACATACACAGACTCGCCTCTGCCTGCGTCAACTAAGTCTATAAAATACCTAAAATATATTGTGTGTCACGGCCTAAAAATAAAAGATTTGTGGAAAACCTACACCGAGGGCTGTTATAGAAGCCTTTGTGAAAGCTGAGGTAGTTAGCTGCTGTACTCACCTATTTGTTCTCACTATTTGTGGCTACAGGGGTCGAGTCGCAGATTCTAGCCCTGTCTCGTCGCTGGTCGCTACTGGGTGCACTCTCTCGCTGCTCCATAAACTTTTTCCTATCTTTTCTTAAAGCTATGTATGGATCCTGCCTCCATTACATCACTCTCCAGATTGTTCCACTTCCTAACAACTCTATGACTGAAGAAATACTTCCTAACATCCCTGTGACTCATCTGAGTTTTCAGCTTCCAGTTGTGACCCCTTGTTGTTATGTCACATCTCTAAAACATTCTGCCTCTATCCACCTCGTTAATTCCTTTCAGTATTTTAAATGTTGCTATCATGTCCCATCCCTACCCCTCCTGTGTGTGTATGTGTGTGTGTATGTGTGTGTGTGTGTGTGTGTGTGTGTGTGTGTGTGTGTGTGTGTGTGTGTGTGTGTGTGTGTGTGTGTGTGTACTCACCTAATTGTACTCACCTAATTGTGGTTGCAGGGGTCGAGACTCAGCTCCTGGCCCCGCCTCTTCACTGATCGCTACTGGATCCTCTCTCTCTGCTTCCTGAGCTTTGTCATACCTCTTCTTAAAACTATGTATGGTTCCTGCCTCCACTACTTCACTTGCTAGGCTATTCCACTTGCTGACAACTCTATGACTGAAGAAATACTTCCTAACGTCCCTGTGACTCCGTCTGAGTCTTCAGCTTCCAGTTGTGACCCCTTGTCCCACCCCTGCCTCTGTGTGTGTGTGTGTGTGTGTGTGTGTGTGTATAATGTCTCACTCAATATGCACTCCTGTACACCCGCTTCGTGAACGGATTTGCATGAGTAGGGGGATCGGACACGATCTTGTCGCTGCTGGTTTATGCTGATATGCGCTGAAGTGGCCACTTTGCTCCTCTTTATTTACACATATCCGCCTACTTACATGTAATAAAGCGAACACATTACCATTGTACACATACACACTGACGCTGAGGACACTGTCGTAGGGACACACCAAGGTTGGGAACACCGCCGTATGGAACGACCAAGGCGAAAATCACTGTCGAAACCACCGTAGTCATTCAGACTAGACCAGCCACCAGTCTGGATGTGTTTTGGATATTTTCATGGTTAACTTTAGAGCTGCCAGAGAGGATGGTTCATTCACTGGGAATAAAAAATCGCATCAGATTATCTTCCAGTTCCTGGAGCAGTAAAAGAATCAACCGAGTTGAGGTGTCAAGAATATAAGGGCACAATACCGTGACTGGAACAATACACGAATAATCCGCACATAGGAGGGAAGAAACTTAGAACGACGTTTCGGTCCGCTCTAGTTAATGGTCCAAGTCGGACCGAAACGCTGTGCTGAGATTATTTCTCTTCTGTGCGGGTTATTTGCACATTGATTTCTTTTTTACAATAATGGGCTAAGAAACACCGAGAATTAGACGACTAAAACACATGTACAACACTTGGGAATCTTTATTGTCTAGACGTTTCGTCAGTCACTGGCTTTATCCGTCCAATACAGAGAATTAACGGTGGAAGCTGAGAAGAGGAAATTTCAGGTGATCAGTCCCCTCAGACTTAAGTGGTGTTCAGTCCCTCAGCTCTTCCGAGTCGAACCAAACAGCTTACGGAAGGTAAGAAGGAAGAAAGTCATCTCTTAGAAGCCAGCTAGTCACCCGGCTCAACCAGCCGGTCACCCGGCTCAACCATCCGGTGTGGGAACCACTACCAATTTTACAGGAAATTGGAACTGAAGTGGAAATATATTTCAGCCTCTTCGTCTCAATCATTTTCTGAAGTGTAGACTCGTGATGGGGCTCAAGGGTGAGCCCGGTGGCCCGGTGGCCTGGTGGCTAAAGCTCCCGCTTCACACACGGAGGGCCCGGGTTCGATTCCCGGCGGGTGGAGACATTTCGACGTGTTTCCTTACACCTGTTGTCCTGTTCACCTAGCAGCAAATAGGTACCTGGGTGTTAGTCGACTGGTGTGGGTCGCATCCTGGGGGACAAGATTAAGGACCCCAATGGAAATAAGTTAGACAGTCTTCGATGACGCACTGACTTTCTTGGGTTATCCTGGGTGGCTAACCCTCCGGGGTTAAAAATCCGAACGAAATCTTATCTTATCTTATCTTAAGTGGAAGTCCAGCTTCAGCCCAGTCATCTTGCGGGACCTATCCTGAAATATTCCTTATGTTTCAGACGCCAGAATGACATTCTTTAACCCGCATGTACACACACGCACACGAAGAAGAAAGTCTTCGTCACACGAAGGAGTATTACGTGTGGGTTGTGACATCAGCACGACACCCAACACACACTGAGAGAATACTCTGATATATCGTCCTGGCCAGCCACATGCATAAGCCACAAACATAAACACTGTCTTGAATATTTTGAGAAAAATTACGTTTATGGCCGAGTGAAAAATATGTCCAAGAGGTTCGATTTATTTGCTGTTATGGAAGCCTTGGTACAGATTGCTGTTGTTGTTGTTGTTGTAATCACTGTTGTTATTGTTGTTGTAGTTGTTGTTATTGCTGTTGTAGTTGTTATCATTGTTATTTTTGCTGTTATTGTTGCTATTGAAGTAGTTGTTATTATTGCTGTAGTTGTTATTACTGTTGTAGTTGTTACTGTTATAGTTGCTATTATTGTTGGTGTTGTAGTTATTATTGTTGTAGCTGTTGTTGTTGTTGTTGTAGTAGCTATTATTGTTGGTGTTGTAGTTAATATTTTTGATATTATTGTTGTTGTAGTTGTTATTGTTATTGTTGTAGTTGTTAATGTTATAGTTGTTGTTATTGTTGCTGTAGTTGTTTTGTTGTTTTCGTTGTATTCGTGATGTTGTTTCTTGTGTGTTGTTGTTGTAATGGTGGTATATCTTGTTGCTTTTGTTGTTGTGGTTGTGACGATAGTGGTGGTGATGGAAGTAGCTGTGGGTGGTAGTGGTAGTGGTTGTTATTCGCGTCGTGGTAGTGGTAGTGGTGGTAGTAGTAGCAGTGGCGAGTGGTGGTGGTGGTTATTGGAGTTATGGTGGTGGTGGTGGTAGTGATAGTGGTTGTTATTGGAGTTATGGTGGTGGTGGTGGTAGTGATAATGGTTGTTATTGGAGTCGGTGGTAGTAGTGGAGGATGATAGTGATTGTTATTGGAGTCGTGGTGGTAGTGGTAGTGGCGGGTGGTAGTGGTTGATATTGGAGTCGTGGTGATAGTAGTGGAGGGTGGTAGTGGTTGTTATTGGAGTCGTGGTGGTAGTGGGGGTTGGTAGTGGTTGATATTGGAGTCATGGTGGTGGTAGTAGTGGAGGGTGGTAGTAGTTGTTATTGAAGTCGTGGTGATGGTAGTAGTGGCGGGTGGTAGTGGTAGGGATTGCTAGTGTTCATGGATGTGGTAGACAGAATCACGTATCACAAGTATCATCTTCCTGCATTTTATCAATGTTCATATTGGGGCAAAAATCTACTTTACACTTGTGTTCTGTTTTGTACTGTCAGCAAAGTTACTTTCTCAACCTAAAACAAAACTATTTTTGCCCTGACCGAAACACAGAAGTTTTTCTATAACCCACAGAAACGTTTGAGAATTACATGAACAACGGAATATTGCTTAATATATAAACTACTTCTCTCTCTCTCTCTCTCTCTCTCTCTCTCTCTCTCTCTCTCTATTCAGGGTTTGACAAGGTTAGGATCCCTACGCTTTATTGACAAGCTATTTACAGGTTAAGGATTCCTAACTTTATTGACAAGCTAAGAGCTGTTACCTACATCAGCTCATTTGAAAGCATTTTTTATTGTTATGAGACATACAAGTAGGAAACAGGATGAAGTTGGAGCCATCTGTGGGCCAGCATTTTCATTTGATCAACTGACTTTATCTCGTTGACATCATTATGCTGTACGAATGTGTTCCATACTCGAGTCATCCTGGGTATGTATGATCTCAGATGGAGTGATGTTCTGGAGAAGGATACAGCCAGAGTGAAGTTGCTGCTTTGCCCGTCTTGTAGGCATAAAAGCTTGTTTCACGCTGTCCTCAAAGTGGGTCCAAGTGTGGTATTTTGACAATATTGGCCTTGTACATAACAGTAAGGCCACCCACATCCCTCCTATGTTGAAGGCTCTGCTGAAATGACAGATCTATCCAGCATGGGTCCAGACGAGAGATGAGACGTCTTGCTCTGTTCTCTACTCTGTCAAGCAGTCGCAGATGAGAGGGGGGGCAGGCAAACCAAGAAAGTGGAGCATACTCAAGGTGTGAGCGTACTTGTGCCTCGTACAGGATCTTGCAACCCCTACTGTCAAGCAGATGGGAGATACGGCGAAGTGCTGTAAGCTTCCTGGCTGCCTCTCTCTCTCTCTCTCTCTCTCTCTCTCTCTCTCTCTCTCTCTCTCTCTCTCTCTCTCTCTCTGCTTTTCTATCCTTGACTCATAAAGCTACATAATAAACAAAAGATCTTTATCCAAACATCAGTATACATCTCTTCTCAACAGATAACCTCAGTGTGGACAGCTCAAATTATCTCCTGTCAGTTTTCCCATGTACTCTCTCTCTCTCTCTCTCTCTCTCTCTCTCAGGAGGTGAACATAACTGTATGTCCAGCAATATCAGGGTTGATGGCTCATTTAAAAACTTCTCGACTCATTCTTTGTCGCGGATGAGAAAACTTTACAAAAATATCGCCCCATCCCCAAAAAATATAATGAATTAACTTACTGGAGGTGTTAAAACCTCGTTGTTTAAAGTGCCTATTTTACTCTCCCCGGCACAGTGCCTTTCCTTGGTTACAACTTTATCTAGAAAAAGGCCTTTGTGCTAGTAAACTAGAAAGGTGCCTTCCTTTACAGCCAAACTATGTTCTGCAAGCAGGGCCTTGAATATATATACATGTGTGTGTGTGTGTGTGTGTGTGTGTGTGTGTGTGTGTGTGTGTGTGTGTGTGTGTGTGTGTGTGTGTGTGTGTGTGTGTGTGTGTGTGTGTGTGTGTGTGTGTGTTTGTGTACGTAAAATCTATACGTGTCTCTTAGGAGTGGGGGGAGGCTGTGACTGAGTGGGGTTTTGAGTTTAACTCAGAGGGGTTTTAGTGGGATCGAGTGGGTTTGAGTGTTTGAGTTTGTGTTTTGAGTGCATTTCGATTATGTTTGAGAAAGCTGGAGTGAGGTCAGAGTGTATTTGAGCGTCTTAAGTATATCTTAGCGCATTACAAATGCCGTTCAGTAAGTGTATTCGAGTTGATTTTGAGTGCGTTTGAGTGCATCTCAGCGTTATAAAGCAGTTTAGCAAGTGTGAGTGCATTTGAGTGCGTTGGAGTTGGTTTTTAGAGTGAATGAGTAACTTTTGAACGTGCAGGATTGTGATTTCATTTTCGAACGTGTTTTGAACGTGTTTTGAGAGGGTTTCAAGCAGGTCTGGTTGAATTTTAAGTGAGTTTTGAGTGGGTTAGAATGGGTTCTGAGCATCACCGAGTGGGTTTTGAGTGGGAGAGGAAAAGTACCCAGGCGCGACTTGGTGGGGCCGCTATTAGCCCCTGTTAAACCCATCAAATGCCTTGATTGGGTCGTCAATATCGGACCGATAGTCGCGGTCTGAGGACCGTAGTGTCGGCTGGTCCTCGGTCTTCCAGCGCCAGTATGACCCTTACAGACCAGCGCCTCTCTTCAGTCTCTCTTAAGGACTCTCTCATTGGCTGCCATCAAGAAGGTCAGTCTCTAAGCCAGTGTTGTTTCTAGTAAGTTAAATTCTTATACTAGTTTATCTACATATGGCACTTGGGTTAGATTGAGTAAGGTTATGTGAGGTTTTGTTTGGTCAGGTTAAGTTAATTTAGACTAGGTTGGATTAGTATAGATTAGATTAGGTTAGTTTAGATTAGATTAACTTACGTTAGGTTAGTTTTGGTTAGGTTAGTTTAGGTAAGGTTAGTTTAACTTAGGTTAGGTTAGATTAGGTTAGGTTAGTTTTGGTTAGGTTAGGTTAGGTTAGTTTTGGTTAAGTTAGTTTCGGTTAGGTTAGGTTAGTTTCGGTTAGGTTAGGTTAGATTAGGTTAGGTTAGTTTTAGTTAGGTTAGGTTAGATTAGTTTAGGTTAGGTTAGGTTAGGTCAGGCTAAGGTTACAATGTTACTTAGAGCTCCCTTTCTCTTCCTTGGATCAAACCTGATTAATGTCAAATAATTCATTATTTTTTAATTATTGTTAGTTCTTATGAGTCATACAGCGATTTACAAACGGCAGAAAATCAGGTTTGATCCGAGGGAAGACCATCTTCAATTCCTTGGGTCAAGATCCCTTCGTTGCCATCAAAGAATCATTGATCATCTCTCAACTCACACAGTTAGGTTGTTAGAGTAATGACCTGGAGGTATTTATTGTGAAGAGAAAGCCTGGTAAAAGTTATGCACTCTGCCAGGGTTACTGGTCCTTTCTTTTTAACTGTCTCTTGTGAGAGGGACTTTCTTATAGCTTTATGGCGATGGGCTTCTCAGGTAACGATCCACTCCTAAGTAACCTCGTTACCTCAGTTCATTTGCTTCGGTGATTTCCTCGTTGCACAGTGCTGAAGCCTGGTATTTGCAGGTACAGTCATATTTTGCTCTGAACTCATTCCCTCAGACTCCCAGATTAGCCAGTCATTGCATCCGGAGCAGAGTTGAGCTCTCCGGCTTAAAAACAATACAGACTTTGTACGTATGGCATTCATTAAATATTTCTGCCTCTCTTACGTTTACATATGTGATGATTGTCTACATGTATGTATGTATGAATTCTTCCTTCGTAAGAGGCGACTAAAATGCCGGGATGAAGGGGCTAGTAACTACTATTGTGTATAAATTACTAAATGTGGTGGGAGACGGTGGGAGACGGTGGGAAACGGTGGGAGACGGCCGGTACGTTGAATATACATATACATATATATATATATATATATATATATATATATATATATATATATATATATATATATATTTGTGTGTGTGTGTGTGTGTGTGTGTGTGTGTGTGTGTGTGTGTGTGTGTGTGTGTGTGTGTGTGTGTGTGTGTGTGTGTGTGTGTGTGTGTGTGTGTGTGTGTGTGTGTGCGTGTGCGTGAGAGAGAGTAACCACTGTGAAGAGATAGTGTGAGAAATCACGAAAGCGCTTGGAAATTCACTATCTTTTCACAGTGGTTGTTTTGCACATTATGATATCACCTGTTGACTGTGATCTTACTGCATGTAGTAACGATCTAGCAGTTTTTATTACCAGAGACAGAAATAAATCTTTGCAGACGGTCTACCTCTCCCATGTTAGGACTGCATGAAAGGGAATGATCCTTTGTCTACTTTCTAATTTACTGTCGTGACAGTTACAATCACGTTTTAAACTTCATCATCCCGTGTTACAGTGGCTATTACAGCAGCTGTTACAGTAACTATTACAGCAGCTGTTGCAGCAGTTAGACACGAGGGTCTCGCATGCTGCAGTCGTCTCTTCAATATTAAGATTCTTAGAGGTCCTCTATATCTCGTTGTCAAGTATCAGTCACTCCTTCAGCGTCGTAAACAACGCTTACCATAACTAAATTGATTTCAGACGGTTCCATGAAAGTTTTACTTCTTGTGAGAAAGTTGTCACATTTTATGAAGGGTGAAACGAGTCATTCAGCGTGTCTAGTAAGGCTTGATACTTCCTCCGCTAATAACGAAATGATTTCTAATGGATGAGGTCGCTGTTGACCTAGCTGAAATAACCTGTTAAATTATTTCAAAGATCCAGATACAATGGTGAGTGTTCTTATGATGAATTTTAAGAGCTAGGGTTAGGGCTCAGCCCTAGAGGTCAGGGTACATTGAAAAAAAAATGAAAATCAGTGAATCAGTTCAATGTACAAGACGGAAAATTGTTGAACACACACACAGACACACATACACACACACACACACACACACACACACACACACACACACACAGACACACACACACACACACACACACACACACACACACACACACACACACACACACACACACACACACACACACACACACACACAAAACACACACACAAATACACACACATATATACACACATATATACACATATATATATATATATATATATATATATATATATATATATATATATATATATATATATATATATATACAAACACACTGTATCAATTTTTCTACTTATCTATCTATCTGTCTATCTATCTATCCATGTATCTTTCTTATATCCCTCGCTACATGTATCTCTTCAGTACAGGTACAATATCGGCAGATCTTAGGGGAGAAATAAACAGAAGAATGGGTTAGATGACGGCGATTTAACCAGGATTTATGCTAGGGAATAGTGAGACACCAGACAGGAGAACCGTACTGCCTGGGAGGAGGATCGCTGAGCGAGGCATGATGGCTGATGGGAACCAGACCAGATGGAAAGAAACACTGCAGATGAAGGGAAGGAGCGAGGGAGGGAGGAAGAGAGGGAGGGAATGAAGGTGGGTGGGAAGGTAGTGTGGGTAAGAGTATTACAATGGAGTACATGGGAAAGGTAGACAGCTGAGAAGGTCTGTCTACATCTGACTTTAGATACAATACCTATTGGTGATTAATTAATCTTGATGAGAGTGTTAGAGAGAGAGAGAGAGAGAGAGAGAGAGAGAGAGAGAGAGAGAGAGAGAGAGAGAGAGAGAGAGAGAGAGCGAGAGAGCGAGCGCGAGAGAGACGTATAACATCTTCCCCACAGCAGTGAACGCAGAATTCAGTACGATGCACCCATTTGCTCCCACCTTGAGTATGCCCCACTCACATGGACGGTCTGTATCCTCATCCAATTTCCATCTTATATATGAGGCTGAGGAGACTCTCTCTCTCTCTCTCTCTCTCTCTCTCTCTCAATACCCTTTTTTTTAACAAGCATTACCTTTTACATTCCAGTTTTCTCGTGATTTTCCTCATTTATTTTCCTGCCGCACGACAAACGTTATTGACCTCAGCCTCACCACATTATTTTTTGAAGACTTGAGAGAGATTCACTGCCGGTGATCTTTTAGTCTTTATAATCCATTTTCTGGTCCATTAAAAGGATTCTTGATTTGGTGTAAAACGTCTATAGAATAGATGCAAATGTTGCACATATTTATGTTTGTGTAAATATATGTATATATATATATATATATATATATATATATATATATATATATATATATATATATATATATATATATATATATATATATATATATATATATATATATATATATATATATATGTCGTGCCGAATATGTAAAACTGGTCAATTAGCAAGAACTCATTTAAAATTAAGTCCTTTCTGAAATGTTCTCTTATACGTTTAAAGATATATTTTTGTCATTAATGTTAATGTAAAATTTTTAAAAATTTTTAATTTTGCAAAAGAATCTTAGAAAACTTACTAACCTTATTATAACAAGAGCCATTTATTTTAGCTAACCCTTAACTAAATATATTTTAGATTTGTTTACAGTAATTTAATACTAAACAAACACAGTGAAATTTATTTTTTCGTTAGGTTCAGAATGATTTTGGCAGAAATTATTGCATACACAAATTTTCACTTGTCTTATATGGCAAGATGAGCGTTGCTATTTAAGCCAAGATCATAAGTTCTGCCTATTCACACGACATATATATATATATATATATATATATATATATATATATATATATATATATATATATATATATATATATATATATATATATATATATATATACTCACCTATTTGTGGTTGCAAGGTTGCTGTGTGTGTGTACTCACCTCCTATTTGTACTCACCTATTTGTGGTTGCAGGGTCGAGTCCTAGGCTCCTGGCCCCGCCTCTTCACCAGTTGCTACTGGGCCCTCCTCTCCCCGCTCCATGAGCTTTATCAAACCTCGTCTTAAAACTGTGTATGGTTCCTGCCTCCACTACGTCATTTTCTAGGCTATTCCACTGCCTTACAACTCTATGACTGAAGAAATACTTCCTACTATCTCTCTGACTCATTTGTGTCTTCAACTTCCAATTGTGGCCTCTTGTTTCTGTGTCCCCTCCCTGGAACATCCTGTCTTTGTCCACCTTGTCTAAGGTGTGTGTGTGTGTGTGTGTGTGTGTGTGTGTGTGTGTGTGTGTGTGTGTGTGTGTGTGTGTGTGTGTGTGTGTATGTGTAATTTTAGCCTTGATCACCCTAGAGGTACATTAAACTCAGTCTTGGTCTTGCTGAAGCTTTCTTGATGTCCATCCTAATTACAGTGAAGGTAGTTACGAAGATGGAGTGTTTTATCCTGAAAGCTGGAAGGGCAGCTTCCATCACACTTACACTCACCTGCAACCCCATTCTTCCTTCTTGATTTTATCTCGCTATTTTTTCTTTTTTCTTATCTTCTTTGCAGTCCTGTGGCTCAGTTGGTTGCGCCTTGAGCTCAAACACTGAGGGTCAGTGGTTCGATCGCCGGCACGGGTCGAAACGTAGGGCGTGTTGCCCTACACGAACATCCACAACTAAATATCGCATTAAAGACCTTTAGATACTGTTTAATTGCCAATGCGCTTTTTCAATATATATATATATATATTTTAGGTAGTAGGTTGGTAGACAGCAACCACCCAGGGAAGTACTACCGTCCTGCCAGATGACTGTGAAACAAAAACCTGTAACTGTTTTGCATGATGGTAGGATTGCTGGTTTCTTTTTCTGTCTCATAAACACGCTAAGATAACAGGGATATCTTGCTACTCCTACTTACACTTTGGTCACACTTCACAGACACGCACATGCATATATATATATACATACATCTAGGTTTTTCTCTTTTTTCTAAATAGCTCTTGTTCTTTTTTATTTCTTCTATTGTCCATGGGGAAGTGGAAAAGAATCTTTCCTCCGTAAGCCATGCGTGTCGTATGAGGCGACTAAAATGCCGGGAGCAATGGGCTAGTAACCCCTTCTCCTGTATACAATTACTAAAAAAGAGAAGAAGAAAAACTTTATAAAACTGGGTTGCTTAAATGTGCGTGGATGTAGTGCGGATGACAAGAAACAGATGATTGCTGATGTTATGAATGAAAAAGAAGTTGGATGTCCTGGCCCTAAGCGAAACAAAGCTGAAGGGGGTAGGAGAGTTTCAGTGGGGGGAAATAAATGGGATTAAATCTGGAGTATCTGAGAGAGTTAGAGCAAAGGAAGGGGTAGCAGTAATGTTAAATGATCAGTTATGGAAGGAGAAAAGAGAATATGAATGTGTAAATTCAAGAATTATGTGGATTAAAGTAAAGGTTGGATGCGAGAAGTGGGTCATAATAAGCGTGTATGCACCTGGAGAAGAGAGGAATGCAGAGGAGAGAGAGAGATTTTGGGAGATGTTAAGTGAATGTATAGGAGCCTTTGAACCAAGTGAGAGAGTAATTGTGGTAGGGGACTTGAATGCTAAAGTAGGAGAAACTTTTAGAGAGGGTGTGGTAGGTAAGTTTGGGGTGCCAGGTGTAAATGATAATGGGAGCCCTTTGATTGAACTTTGTATAGAAAGGGGTTTAGTTATAGGTAATACATATTTTAAGAAAAAGAGGATAAATAAGTATACACGATATGATGTAGGGCGAAATGACAGTAGTTTGTTGGATTATGTATTGGTAGATAAAAGACTGTTGAGTAGACTTCAGGATGTACATGTTTATAGAGGGGCCACAGATATATCAGATCACTTTCTAGTTGTAGCTATACTGAGAGTAAAAGGTAGATGGGATACAAGGAGAATAGAAGCATCAGGGAAGAGAGAGGTGAAGGTTTATAAACTAAAAGAGGAGGCAGTTAGGGTAAGATATAAACAGCTATTGGAGGATAGATGGGCTAATGAGAGCATAGGCAATGGGGTCGAAGAGGTATGGGGTAGGTTTAAAAATGTAGTGTTAGAGTGTTCAGCAGAAGTTTGTGGTTACAGGAAAGTGGGTGCAGGAGGGAAGAGGAGCGATTGGTGGAATGATGATGTAAAGAGAGTAGTAAGGGAGAAAAAGTTAGCATATGAGAAGTTTTTACAAAGTAGAAGTGATGCAAGGAGGGAAGAGTATATGGAGAAAAAGAGAGAAGTTAAGAGAGTGGTGAAGCAATGTAAAAAGAGAGCAAATGAGAGAGTGGGTGAGATGTTATCAACAAATTTTGTTGAAAATAAGAAAAAGTTTTGGAGTGAGATTAACAAGTTAAGAAAGCCTAGAGAACAAATGGATTTGTCAGTTAAAAATAGGAGAGGAGAGTTATTAAATGGAGAGTTAGAGGTATTGGGAAGATGGAAGGAATATTTTGAGGAATTGTTAAATGTTGATGAAGATAGGGAAGCTGTGATTTCGTGTATAGGGCAAGGAGGAATAACATCTTGTAGGAGTGAGGAAGAGCCAGTTGTGAGTGTGGGGGAAGTTCGTGAGGCAGTAGGTAAAATGAAAGGGGGTAAGGCAGCCGGGATTGATGGGATAAAGATAGAAATGTTAAAAGCAGGTGGGGATATAGTTTTGGAGTGGTTGGTGCAATTATTTAATAAATGTATGGAAGAGGGTAAGGTACCTAGGGATTGGCAGAGAGCATGCATAGTTCCTTTGTATAAAGGCAAAGGGGATAAAAGAGAGTGCAAAAATTATAGGGGGATAAGTCTGTTGAGTGTACCTGGTAAAGTGTATGGTAGAGTTATAATTGAAAGAATTAAGAGTAAGACGGAGAATAGGATAGCAGATGAACAAGGAGGCTTTAGGAAAGGTAGGGGGTGTGTGGACCAGGTGTTTACAGTGAAACATATAAGTGAACAGTATTTAGATAAGGCTAAAGAGGTCTTTGTGGCATTTATGGATTTGGAAAAGGCGTATGACAGGGTGGATAGGGGGGCAATGTGGCAGATGTTGCAAGTGTATGGTGTAGGAGGTAGGTTACTGAAAGCAGTGAAGAGTTTTTACGAGGATAGTGAGGCTCAAGTTAGAGTATGTAGGAAAGAGGGAAATTTTTTCCCAGTAAAAGTAGGCCTTAGACAAGGATGTGTGATGTCACCGTGGTTGTTTAATATATTTATAGATGGGGTTGTAAGAGAAGTAAATGCGAGGGTTTTGGCAAGAGGCGTGGAGTTAAAAGATAAAGAATCACACACAAAGTGGGAGTTGTCACAGCTGCTCTTTGCTGATGACACTGTGCTCTTGGGAGATTCTGAAGAGAAGTTGCAGAGATTGGTGGATGAATTTGGTAGGGTGTGCAAAAGAAGAAAATTAAAGGTGAATACAGGAAAGAGTAAGGTTATGAGGATAACAAAAAGATTAGGTGATGAAAGATTGAATATCAGATTGGAGGGAGAGAGTATGGAGGAGGTGAACGTATTCAGATATTTGGGAGTGGACGTGTCAGCGGATGGGTCTATGAAAGATGAGGTGAATCATAGAATTGATGAGGGAAAAAGAGTGAGTGGTGCACTTAGGAGTCTGTGGAAACAAAGAACTTTGTCCTTGGAGGCAAAGAGGGGAATGTATGAGAGTATAGTTTTACCAACGCTCTTATATGGGTGTGAAGCGTGGGTGATGAATGTTGCAGCGAGGAGAAGGCTGGAGGCAGTGGAGATGTCATGTCTGAGGGCAATGTGTGGTGTGAATATAATGCAGAGAATTCGTAGTTTGGAAGTTAGGAGGAGGTGCGGGATTACCAAAACTGTTGTCCAGAGGGCTGAGGAAGGGTTGTTGAGGTGGTTCGGACATGTAGAGAGAATGGAGCGAAACAGAATGACTTCAAGAGTGTATCAGTCTGTAGTGGAAGGAAGGCGGGGTAGGGGTCGGCCTAGGAAGGGTTGGAGGGAGGGGGGTAAAGGAGGTTTTGTGTGCGAGGGGCTTGGACTTCCAGCAGGCATGCGTGAGCGTGTTTGATAGGAGTGAATGGAGACAAATGGTTTTTAATACTTGACGTGCTGTTGGAGTGTGAGCAAAGTAACATTTATGAAGGGATTCAGGGAAACCGGCAGGCCGGACTTGAGTCCTGGAGATGGGAAGTACAGTGCCTGCACTCTGAAGGAGGGGTGTTAATGTTGCAGTTTAAAAACTGTAGTGTAAAGCACCCTTCTGGCAAGACAGTGATGGAGTGAATGATGGTGAAAGTTTTTCTTTTTCGGGCCACCCTGCCTTGGTGGGAATCGGCCGGTGTGATAATAAAAAAAAAAAAATATATATATATATATATATATATATATATATATATATATATATATATAAATTACACTATACAGAGGAACTTATTACACTATACTATCTTTACCTCGAGTATTTTCCTGTCTCTCTCTCTCTCTCTCTCTCTTCCATTCTTCTATCTGAGGACCAACTTTCTTTTTATATTTATTTTTTGATGCAGTTTTCTTCTAGTGTGCGTACGTGAGAGCAGAGAGAGAGAGAGACAGACAGACAGACAGACAGACAGACAAAGAATATAAAAAACATAATATCTCATTTTTTAGCACAAACTAGCAGTACTGAACGCGACGGGCTGGAGTTTTGAGACTCTATGACCGCGGGTTCAATCCCGGCCGGGGGTATGGTTTTTTAAACTAGCAGTAATTTAAATAAAAATCGACTTTGTAAGCAACTCTGTGAAAACTAAATTTGTGGGAACCTTAATAAGGAAATGAATGAGGAACTTTGTGTGTAAGTTTTATCTTCTTTTGTCAGTCCATCTGTAAAGTAATGACAATAACACACACACACTACACACACACACACACACACACACACACACACACACACACACACACACACACACACACACACACACACACACACACACACACACACACACATATATATATATATATATATATATATAAAGAGAGAGAGAGAGAAAGACAGACAGAGACAGAGAGAAATAATCACAAAAAGAGCCATGGTGTATAGAGCTCTGAATTATTCCTTGATGTAGATCTTGCATTTGCAAGCCTTGCATATACGACTGACGTTATCCAATTTATGCATACATCGCGAGATAGGTATATGTATTCCTCTGATAGATTCATGTATACCTCAACAGAGAGGTCACACACACACATACACACACTCACACACACACACACACACACATTCTCATACCACGTAATACCAGAAACTTTGTAAGTCAATAGTAACTCGGCAGCTCCTCGTTGCAGCTGGCATAATGTACAAACTTTTCTACTGTTCCTCCCAGCGTTGACAGTTTAGTGTTGGGGTGCAGCTACGATTTTCGGTGTAACAATACAGATGAGCGAGTTCCTGTCGCGGTCTCGCTCTAACTCATTACGTATTCCGACATTTCCCGTAATCATTGTTAAATTTGGTGTTTGGTAATCGCCGGCCTTCCCTCGTGTTCTTGTCCAGGTTTGTCTTATATTAAGCTTAGTGGGAAATGTTAGCAGATGACACGGCTTGTTATCGCCACTTGTCAAGACAAAGACAAAAGCTGCAGGAAAAGCTTTTGTTGGAACGTCGTTTGGTTCTAGAGTTTAATAAAGTCGTGGCTTCATGAAGAGTTAAATGTCGTCTATATTCTGGTTCGTTCTGCCGGGTTTGTCGTTGTGTTCACAGATGATGTTGTTAACACAACGTGATATTGTTAACACAAGGTGATATTGTTAACACAAGATAATATT
The DNA here is from genome assembly GCF_038502225.1 of Cherax quadricarinatus. NCBI lineage: Eukaryota > Metazoa > Arthropoda > Malacostraca > Decapoda > Parastacidae > Cherax > Cherax quadricarinatus. Next base: position 14,974,086 of record NC_091346.1, read on the forward strand.
GTTAACACAAGGTGATATTGTTAACACAAGATAATATTGTTAACACAAGACGATATTGTTAACACAAGATAATATTGTTAACACAAGATGATATTGTTAACACAAGATAATATTGTTAAAACAAGGGGATATTGTTAACACAAGGTGATATTGTTAACACAAGATGATATTGTTAACACAAGATAATATTGTTAAAACAAGATGATATTGTTAACACAAGATAATATTGTTAACACAAGATGATATTGTTAACACAAGATAATATTGTTAACACAAGATGATATTGTTAACACAAGATAATATTGTTAAAACAAGGGGATATTGTTAACACAAGGTGATATTGTTAACACAAGATGATATTGTTAACACAAGATAATATTGTTAAAACAAGGGGATATTGTTAACACAAGGTGATAATGTTAACACAAGATGATATTGTTAACACAAGGTGATATTGTTAACACAAGATGATATTGTTAACACAAGGTGATATTGTTAACACAAGATGATATTGTTAACACAAGGTGATATTGTTAACACAAGATGATATTGTTAACACAAAATTATATTGTTAACACAAAGATTATATTGTTAACACAAGATTATATTGTTAACACGAAGATGATGTTGTTAACAAGGTGATATTGTTAACACAAGATAATATTGTTAACACAAGGTGACATTGTTAACACAGGAGAAGACAAGGGATGGAAGGAACGTAGCTGAGCTACGTATGTGTAAGAAGACAACTGAGTGAACAAATGAATGGGTGAGTGAATGAGTGAGGTGGTGGGTTAGGGTAGTGAATTAATGAGTAAATGAGTACGTGAATGAGTAAGTGGGTGAGGTTTAGCTGGTGGGTATTTCAGTGGGTGGTTAATGAATAAATGAGTGATTGGGTGAGTTAATGGGTAAGTGAATGAGTGAGTCAGTGAATGAGTGAAGAAAATTATTGCCTGAAGTCTTGAAAAATTTCAGTTTGTCAGTTAAGTGGAAGACTCACAAAGCACTTTAGCAGTGGCCTGGAATCCTCTTAGAAGACACACTTAAGACAGGTTCCAAAACGTCTGTGTGTGTGTGTGTGTGTGTGTGTGTGTGTGTGTGTGTGTGTGTCTTTTCCATAAGCAGGACAGCGTGAAAATGCGTCACAGTCCACGTGTCTATAAGGGTAACGAGACACAAAAGTTGAAGAGTCATTAACTAAGTGACGCCTTAAACTGACTTTATCAGGATATGTGGTCAATGGATAATCATTTGCTAGACAAACACAACTCACAGAACTGGTGGGACTTGAACCCATGGCTAAGTGAGTTCTAAAAGTCACAGGCCAGTGAGTTTCAGGAATCACTCGCCATGGGTTCAACTCTCACCTGTTCTGTGATTTGTCTGCAGTCATGTTATTTCGACTTCGTGAGTCTAGACAAACAATATTACCTCTGAAAATTAGCCAGTTATGGAGTAATTTTGCCAATGGCAGATCCCTCGGGTACCAAGAGTCAATAGTTCGGTCAGTCAGTCTGCAAGATAAGTCAGTGCGTCTTTCGGTTACTCAGCTAAAGAATCAGTCGGTTTTTTCGGTCAGTTAATCGTTAAATTTCCGATCCAGCCTTAGACTGCCTCGTATGTATTCACCTCCTCTCTGGTGGCACCGCCGGGATCCTTTCTTCCGTCAAAGACGGCAAAGAGAATAAATATCTGATAAGAAAACAAGTCCAAGTGTCGAGAGTAATAAGTTAGAGTTAACTGCCTTGTTGCGTTTGGTTTTAGGATCGTATGTAAATGCTGCCAAAGTAGAATTACTAACAAAAAATGCAGTGGATTCTTTTATTGCTTTTCCGGGGAGACTATTTTTATGAATAATGTTGAAAGTGTTTGGTTACGGAGGTGGAAAGGCAGGTGGAAAGGCAGGTGGAAAGACAGGTGGAAAAGGCAGACAGAAAGGCAGCGAACCGATAGTTCTATGAAAAGAAATATGAAACAGTTAAAGTTTTTCTTGTAACTACGCTTCGCTCAAAAAAGGAACTCCCTTCCTCGAAACATCGCTGGTATGATAAAGGCTCACGAGGTTTAATGTGTGCTAGCATCCCGCTGGGAAGATGTTGAAATGCTAACATTAACAACACAGAGTCACCCACAGGAGTGATGCTGACCCCATTTTGCTTATTTGCATTGTGTGTTGACAAAAAAAATGTTGAGAGAATTGAGGAGAGGAAATGGCACAATGAGCGAGAGAGGAAAGAGACGAAGAGCAGGGGAGGAGATGCATGAGAGAGAAAGGGAAGAGGACTGGCAGGCAGTGCAATGAAAAATAAATAAAGCGACCCCGATAGCATGAAAGGTACCTTACAAAAACTTGGGATAATAGAAGAAAAATCGGTTTTGTGTCCATTTCCGTCACTGCAGCTCCGCAGTTCCTGGTAACAGCCACAGTAATAAACTAACGACCAACGCCATTGACGCTAAAACATTGTATAATTTTAAAAATAGGTTAGTCAAACATGTGAGTGGGTGTGAGTTGGACGTGACCAACTTGGACCAGTAGGCCTGCTTCAGTGGTCCTTTCTTCTTGAACGGGAGTGATTTGGACTTGCCTAGCATGGGCCAGTAGGCCCGCTGCAGTGCTCCTTTTTATGTTCTTATAGGACATACTTGTATCAGTAAACTGGATGTTGCTCGTCTGATCGGGCCTTACTCAGAGGCTGGAAATCTCTGGAAAAATCCCTCTACTTACTTGTTGATTCCTTCCATGATATAAGAGTTCCCAATTCACCCAACAGATGGAGTGTATTCCAAGCACATCGTTCGAGACTCTGCTGTTAGGAAAGCGCCTCCTTCGTTATTACGCATTTCGTCCTTGAGACCCGCGCTTGTTGAGATGGTTTCAATCGGACCTTTTCTTCTGGCGAGAGAGAGAGGAGAAGCCATCTGCAATGCAGATCATCAATCATCTTCTCGCTGCTGTATCATCCTGTGATAAGCTCCCGTCAGGTTCCATTTTGCTGCAGAAGAAACGCACACACACACACACTGATGATCACAAGAGCAGCGCCAGGCGACACCGGGGACTAAATTGCAACCGTGCCTAGGAGAGAAAGTGTTGATGAAGTGAATATACCCAGAGCATGATCTGACTTTGTAATCCCAAGAAAGGAGCTGAGTGCAGAGTATGTGAGAGACAGTACTGCAGTGAAGCTGCCACTATTGAGATGCAGCGACTGTGCACTTTGTAGCACATGTTGTAAAGCTCTCTCCATGACGCACTGCCGACAATAATGAAGAAAAGACACGCGTTGCAGAACAAGCTTCTGTTGACACAGTGTTTTGCTCTGTGTGAAGTTCTACACAGAACGAAACTATGTAATGTTTATTTTCATCTTCATGTACCACTACTGATGACTCCCTCATGAACTCAGTCATCAAGTGTAAGACCTGCTGCTGAAGACACTAGCACTCAAAACACTTTAAGCAGATGACTTCCGTAGTTTTCCGAGATAGTTCTATCTTCAACTTCTAGACGAGAAACAAACCTCCAAACTGGCCGGCAGAATCTGTCGACCCCGCAGAACCTGGCTTATCAGCAGTGCCACCAACCGGAAACATGACACAGGCCACAATAATTTATACAAATGCATCCAAGGTCCAGGACCTTGACCTAATTCCTGGACGACCAGACAAACGTGACACGCAGTAAATACTCTTAAGGACGACCAATCGTCCCTCACATCACTTTAAATCAATAAATACGTTATAAATATGGAACATTGACACATCTGAGAGGTTAAGATGTGGGAAAAACAATAAAAGTGTAATGAACACTTGTCAGTGCTAAATAATGACTCACGCAGAGACACAAACACGGAAGATAAAGTTGTCTGTATATTTCGACGCCCAGTTGCTGAAGACGGCTCCAGTCGAGGATCGAAATGCACACAGATCTTTTTCTTCCATGTTTGTCACCATGTGAGTCATTACTTAGCATCTGAAGAAAGGTCTATATAGGTACTAGACTTCATCGTTCCTTTGTATATAAATTTTTTCAAATTTGTTTTAAATTAAATGTGAACTCCATTAAAATCCTAACAAAAAATTCCTCTTGAACTGATTCGTTTTAAACAAAAATGTCTTGAATATAGTGAAAAAAAAAACTAAGTGTCCCTTCGGCTTCCTTCAGACATCTGTTCGCCGTAGTAGAACGACTCTACCGGCAACACCTCCTCCTTCTGCTACGCAAATTATACTAATTATGCGAGCCTGAGTAAACAAAGACAGTATGGCGAGCCTGTGTAAACACAGTATGGCGAGCCTGTGTAAACACAGTATGGCGAGCCTGAGTAAACAAAGTATGGCGAGCCTGAGTAAACAAAGACAGTATGGCGAGCCTGTGTAAACACAGTATGGCGAGCCTGAGTAAACAAAGACAGTACGGCGAGCCTGAGTAAACACAGTATGGCGAGCCTGTGTAAACAAAGACAGTACGGCGAGCCTGAGTAAACACAGTATGGTGAGCCTGAGTAAACACAGTATGGCGAGCCTGAGTAAACAAAGACAGTATGGCGAGCCTGAGTAAACACAGTATGGCGAGCCTGAGTAAACACAGTATGTTGAGCCTGAGTAAACACAGTATGTTGAGCCTGAGTAAACACAGTATGTTGAGCCTGAGTAAACACAGTATGTTGAGCCTGAGTAAACACAGTATGTTGAGCCTGAGTAAACACAGTATGGCGAGCCTGAGTAAACACAGTATGGCGAGCCTGAGTAAACACAGTATGGCGAGCCTGAGTAAACACAGTATGGCGAGCCTGAGTAAACACAGTATGGCGAGCCTGAGTAAACACAGTATGGCGAGCCTGAGTAAACAAAGACAGTATGGCGAGCCTGAGTAAACACAGTATGTTGAGCCTGAGTAAACACAGTATGTTGAGCCTGAGTAAACACAGTATGACGAGCCTGAGTAAACACAGTATGTTGAGCCTGAGTAAACACAGTATGTTGAGCCTGAGTAAACACAGTATGGCGAGCCTGAGTAAACACAGTATGGCGAGCCTGAGTAAACACAGTATGTTGAGCCTGAGTAAACACAGTATGTTGAGCCTGAGTAAACACAGTATGTTGAGCCTGAGTAAACACAGTATGTTGAGCCTGAGTAAACACAGTATGGCGAGCCTGAGTAAACACAGTATGGCGAGCCTGAGTAAACACAGTATGGCGAGCCTGAGTAAACACAGTATGGCGAGCCTGAGTAAACACAGTATGGCGAGCCTGAGTAAACACAGTATGGCGAGCCTGAGTAAACAAAGACAGTATGGCGAGCCTGAGTAAACACAGTATGTTGAGCCTGAGTAAACACAGTATGTTGAGCCTGAGTAAACACAGTATGACGAGCCTGAGTAAACACAGTATGTTGAGCCTGAGTAAACACAGTATGTTGAGCCTGAGTAAACACAGTATGGCGAGCCTGAGTAAACACAGTATGTTGAGCCTGAGTAAACACAGTATGGTGAGCCTGAGTAAACACAGTATGGCGAGCCTGAGTAAACACAGTATGGCGAGCCTGAGTAAACACAGTATGTTGAGCCTGAGTAAACACAGTATGGCGAGCCTGAGTAAACACAGTATGACGAGCCTGAGTAAACACAGTATGACGAGCCTGAGTAAACAAAGACAGTATGGGGAGCCTGAGTAAACACAGTATGGTGAGCCTGAGTAAACAAAAACAGTATGGTGAGCCTGAGTAAACACAGTATGGTGAGCCTGAGTAAACACAGTATGACGAGCCTGAGTAAACACAGTATGACGAGCCTGAGTAAACACAGTATGGTGAGCCTGAGTAAACACAGTATGGCGAGCCTGAGTAAACACAGTATGGCGAGCCTGAGTAAACACAGTATGTTGAGCCTGAGTAAACACAGTATGTTGAGCCTGAGTAAACACAGTATGTTGAGCCTGAGTAAACACATTATGTTGAGCCTGAGTAAACACAGTATGGTGAGCCTGAGTAAACACAGTATGACGAGCCTGAGTAAACACAGTATGGCGAGCCTGAGTAAACACAGTATGGTGAGCCTGAGTAAACACAGTATGACGAGCCTGAGTAAACACAGTATGACGAGCCTGAGTAAACACAGTATGGTGAGCCTGAGTAAACAAAGACAGTATGGCGAGCCTGAGTAAACACAGTATGTTGAGCCTGAGTAAACACAGTATGTTGAGCCTGAGTAAACACAGTATGTTGAGCCTGAGTAAACACAGTATGACGAGCCTGAGTAAACACAGTATGTTGAGCCTGAGTAAACACAGTATGTTGAGCCTGAGTAAACACAGTATGGCGAGCCTGAGTAAACACAGTATGTTGAGCCTGAGTAAACACAGTATAGTGAGCCTGAGTAAACACAGTATGGCGAGCCTGAGTAAACACAGTATGTTGAGCCTGAGTAAACACAGTATGGCGAGCCTGAGTAAACACAGTATGACGAGCCTGAGTAAACACAGTATGACGAGCCTGAGTAAACACAGTATGGTGAGCCTGAGTAAACACAGTATGGTGAGCCTGAGTAAACAAAGACAGTATGGTGAGCCTGAGTAAACACAGTATGGCGAGCCTGAGTAAACAAAGACAGTATGGCGAGCCTGAGTATGTAAAGTTTCGCTTAAGTTTGAGGCTTATCAAGTATTATAATGAAGGAAGACTTGACAAAGTTGACACTAGAGCACCACTCTCAAGGGAAGTTCCTTGACGCTGGTGAGGGGCTCTAGATCCAGAGAATCGGATCTGTACTCCAGTTCCCTGAATTAAGCCTGAATACCTTCCTTCCCCACCCCCCAGAGGCGCTGTATAATCCATATGGGTTTAATGCTCCCCATGATTATAATAATAATAATAATAATAATAATAATAATAATAATTAGTAATAATAATAATAACAGTAATAACAACAACAATAATAATAAAAATAAAAATAATAATAATAATTATTATTATTATTATAATGACACTTAAGCAAGGCGACATCCAATTAGGCCTCACTTCGCCATCTAACTATATTTTGCAACATTTATAGGCAGGTGTCCAGTTGGTACACATTACGTTTAACGAGATCGTAACATTTAAACAAACACTCCAAGTAATGTGTTTTATATCACATGACATTATCACCAATTTTTTTTATATAATCAATTTGTTACATCTTTCAGACTAACTCCTCTAATTAGCCACTAACTACTTTCCACTAACTACTATCCACTAACTAGCTGCTAGCTTGTTCCCTATAACAAACCGCTAACTCTTTCCCTCTAACTGGTTGGTAAGTTTCTTCCCCTCAAACTAGCCGCTGCTTCCTACTAACAGGTAAAAACTTCTCCGTGAGGGTCACAACAAACTTCTCGCTCAACATTTCCCAGAGTAACTGAGACATAGTGCTGGTCATCAGCTGTATCAACGAAGTCAATATTACTGTTGCGGAAGCAGTTTTTTTCCCCGGCTTATTAATCCAACTGACATCTTAACTTTCTTGGGGAATTCTTGACTATCTTGCTGGCCAAGAGACTAACTAACTAGCTAAGAAATGAAATGACTAACAAATGAACAAACTAAGTGTCTGTTGCACATACAGACTTCTTAATGCAACCTCCTCGCTTACAAAGAAGAAAGCAGAAGAGGTTTTCTGCCACAAAGCAAACCAAAAATAGAATCACTCAGCTCACTTTGTGGCTCCCTGGTATCTCCCCGGGTGTCTGGAAACTAGAGAAGGAAGATGGAGACAGACAGATAGAAAGGGGAGAGAGGGAGAGAATGAAAAGAGACATAGACAAAAATAGAAATAACAATACAGAGTCTTGTTTCCCTCAAAGGGAGAGTGTAACAACCTTTCCCACCAAGATATAGAACCACAGACTCACTATGACAAGGTGACCCACCATGGCAGGCTGACCTCGGGTCAAGGAAATTTGAGTGACTAAATCATAGCCCATTCAAGAATTTTGTACTAAAACACACATCTATTTTTTTTTCTTTAAAATCCTGGCGTGGGCTTTGATCCTGTACTGTAACTGTGGCAGAATAAGAGATGAAAGCTCTTTCAGGAATCTGAAACAATAAAGACGTAGGGACCAGAAAAAAATCTCACAGTGGATGTTGAAGGAGGCTGCCAGAAGTCTCCAACTCACTAATTGATGTTCAGCGAATACTTCATCATGCTACGTGAAGATTTGGATACAATCTAAACGAAAAGGTTCAACAAGTGGCTACTCGGGGTTCAACTCTTGCGAATTCTGGGTAATGAAGATGACATGAAGAAGAAAGAGGCCAGGGAAAACGTAACGTGTGGGGAGGACACCTCAGAGAATATTACAGTAGTGTACATCACGACGAATCTCTCACCTGAAGCAGATA
>NC_091346.1:14987474-15009974 GCF_038502225.1 Cherax quadricarinatus
ATTGTACTCACCTAATTGTGGCTGCAGGGGTCGACACTGAAAGCCTGTGTGTTTAAGGAAGTGTGTTTGAGTTTGCGAATGCGCTTATTTACATGAAGTGCTAAACCCTTGTAACCAGAGCTGAAGGCTCGATCCTACGTCCACTGTTCGTAAGAAACACGTTACTCTCCCTACCAGAAAAAGCGAATAGTTCTTTTTAAAAGCAATGGCATCGCCAAATGGTCAGTTTCTGTAAAAATTGAGTCGCGATCATAAAGAATAATTCCCTTGAGCAGAAACATTGATGTTAGATGTAAAGTCTAGAAAATATTCTCAATGAAAGATGGAAAAATGAATAAAATGAATGAATTAAAAAATATATACCAGGTATTGTTAGACAAAAGCCAGCAATCATTCACCATATATATATATATATATATATATATATATATATATATATATATATATATACAAAATATATATATATATGTATGTATATATATATATACAAAAACCTGTAACTGTTTTGCATGATGGTAGGATTGCTGGTTTCTTTTTCTGTCTCATAAACACGCTAAGATAACAGGGATATCTTGCTACTCCTACTTACACTTTGGTCACACTTCACAGACACGCACATGCATATATATATATACATACATCTAGGTTTTTCTCCTTTTTCTAAATAGCTCTTGTTCTTTTTTATTTCTTCTATTGTCCATGGGGAAGTGGAAAAGAATCTTTCCTCCGTAAGCCATGCGTGTCGTATGAGGCGACTAAAATGCCGGGAGCAATGGGCTAGTAACCCCTTCTCCTGTATACAATTACTAAAAAAGAGAAGAAGAAAAACTTTATAAAACTGGGTTGCTTAAATGTGCGTGGATGTAGTGCGGATGACAAGAAACAGATGATTGCTGATGTTATGAATGAAAAGAAGTTGGATGTCCTGGCCCTAAGCGAAACAAAGCTGAAGGGGGTAGGAGAGTTTCAGTGGGGGGAAATAAATGGGATTAAATCTGGAGTATCTGAGAGAGTTAGAGCAAAGGAAGGGGTAGCAGTAATGTTAAATGATCAGTTATGGAAGGAGAAAAGAGAATATGAATGTGTAAATTCAAGAATTATGTGGATTAAAGTAAAGGTTGGATGCGAGAAGTGGGTCATAATAAGCGTGTATGCACCTGGAGAAGAGAGGAATGCAGAGGAGAGAGAGAGATTTTGGGAGATGTTAAGTGAATGTATAGGAGCCTTTGAACCAAGTGAGAGAGTAATTGTGGTAGGGGACTTGAATGCTAAAGTAGGAGAAACTTTTAGAGAGGGTGTGGTAGGTAAGTTTGGGGTGCCAGGTGTAAATGATAATGGGAGCCCTTTGATTGAACTTTGTATAGAAAGGGGTTTAGTTATAGGTAATACATATTTTAAGAAAAAGAGGATAAATAAGTATACACGATATGATGTAGGGCGAAATGACAGTAGTTTGTTGGATTATGTATTGGTAGATAAAAGACTGTTGAGTAGACTTCAGGATGTACATGTTTATAGAGGGGCCACAGATATATCAGATCACTTTCTAGTTGTAGCTACACTGAGAGTAAAAGGTAGATGGGATACAAGGAGAATAGAAGCATCAGGGAAGAGAGAGGTGAAGGTTTATAAACTAAAAGAGGAGGCAGTTAGGGTAAGATATAAACAGCTATTGGAGGATAGATGGGCTAATGAGAGCATAGGCAATGGGGTCGAAGAGGTATGGGGTAGGTTTAAAAATGTAGTGTTAGAGTGTTCAGCAGAAGTTTGTGGTTACAGGAAAGTGGGTGCAGGAGGGAAGAGGAGCGATTGGTGGAATGATGATGTAAAGAGAGTAGTAAGGGAGAAAAAGTTAGCATATGAGAAGTTTTTACAAAGTAGAAGTGATGCAAGGAGGGAAGAGTATATGGAGAAAAAGAGAGAAGTTAAGAGAGTGGTGAAGCAATGTAAAAAGAGAGCAAATGAGAGAGTGGGTGAGATGTTATCAACAAATTTTGTTGAAAATAAGAAAAAGTTTTGGAGTGAGATTAACAAGTTAAGAAAGCCTAGAGAACAAATGGATTTGTCAGTTAAAAATAGGAGAGGAGAGTTATTAAATGGAGAGGTAGAGGTATTGGGAAGATGGAAGGAATATTTTGAGGAATTGTTAAATGTTGATGAAGATAGGGAAGCTGTGATTTCGTGTATAGGGCAAGGAGGAATAACATCTTGTAGGAGTGAGGAAGAGCCAGTTGTGAGTGTGGGGGAAGTTCGTGAGGCAGTAGGTAAAATGAAAGGGGGTAAGGCAGCCGGGATTGATGGGATAAAGATAGAAATGTTAAAAGCAGGTGGGGATATAGTTTTGGAGTGGTTGGTGCAATTATTTAATAAATGTATGGAAGAGGGTAAGGTACCTAGGGATTGGCAGAGAGCATGCATAGTTCCTTTGTATAAAGGCAAAGGGGATAAAAGAGAGTGCAAAAATTATAGGGGGATAAGTCTGTTGAGTGTACCTGGTAAAGTGTATGGTAGAGTTATAATTGAAAGAATTAAGAGTAAGACGGAGAATAGGATAGCAGATGAACAAGGAGGCTTTAGGAAAGGTAGGGGGTGTGTGGACCAGGTGTTTACAGTGAAACATATAAGTGAACAGTATTTAGATAAGGCTAAAGAGGTCTTTGTGGCATTTATGGATTTGGAAAAGGCGTATGACAGGGTGGATAGGGGGGCAATGTGGCAGATGTTGCAAGTGTATGGTGTAGGAGGTAGGTTACTGAAAGCAGTGAAGAGTTTTTACGAGGATAGTGAGGCTCAAGTTAGAGTATGTAGGAAAGAGGGAAATTTTTTCCCAGTAAAAGTAGGCCTTAGACAAGGATGTGTGATGTCACCGTGGTTGTTTAATATATTTATAGATGGGGTTGTAAGAGAAGTAAATGCGAGGGTCTTGGCAAGAGGCGTGGAGTTAAAAGATAAAGAATCACACACAAAGTGGGAGTTGTCACAGCTGCTCTTTGCCGATGACACTGTGCTCTTGGGAGATTCTGAAGAGAAGTTGCAGAGATTGGTGGATGAATTTGGTAGGGTGTGCAAAAGAAGAAAATTAAAGGTGAATACAGGAAAGAGTAAGGTTATGAGGATAACAAAAAGATTAGGTGATGAAAGATTGAATATCAGATTGGAGGGAGAGAGTATGGAGGAGGTGAACGTATTCAGATATTTGGGAGTGGACGTGTCAGCGGATGGGTCTATGAAAGATGAGGTGAATCATAGAATTGATGAGGGAAAAAGAGTGAGTGGTGCACTTAGGAGTCTGTGGAGACAAAGAACTTTGTCCTTGGAGGCAAAGAGGGGAATGTATGAGAGTATAGTTTTACCAACGCTCTTATATGGGTGTGAAGCTTGGGTGATGAATGTTGCAGCGAGGAGGAGGCTGGAGGCAGTGGAGATGTCATGTCTGAGGGCAATGTGTGGTGTGAATATAATGCAGAGAATTCGTAGTTTGGAAGTTAGGAGGAGGTGCGGGATTACCAAAACTGTTGTCCAGAGGGCTGAGGAAGGGTTGTTGAGGTGGTTCGGACATGTAGAGAGAATGGAGCGAAACAGAATGACTTCAAGAGTGTATCAGTCTGTAGTGGAAGGAAGGCGGGGTAGGGGTCGGCCTAGGAAGGGTTGGAGGGAGGGGGTAAAGGAGGTTTTGTGTGCGAGGGGCTTGGACTTCCAGCAGGCATGCGTGAGCGTGTTTGATAGGAGTGAATGGAGACAAATGGTTTTTAATACTTGACGTGCTGTTGGAGTGTGAGCAAAGTAACATTTATGAAGGGATTCAGGGAAACCGGCAGGCCGGACTTGAGTCCTGGAGATGGGAAGTACAGTGCCTGCACTCTGAAGGAGGGGTGTTAATGTTGCAGTTTAAAAACTGTAGTGTAAAGCACCCTTCTGGCAAGACAGTGATGGAGTGAATGATGGTGAAAGTTTTTCTTTTTCGGGCCACCCTGCCTTGGTGGGAATCGGCCGGTGTGATAATAAAAAATAAAATATATATATATATATATATATATATATATATATATATATATATATATATATATATATATATATATATATATATATATATATATATATATTGTAGTGTAAAGCACCCTTCTGGCAAGACAGTGATGGAGTGAATGATGGTGAAAGTTTTTTTTTTCGGCCACCCTGCCTTGGTGGGAATCGGCCAGTGTGATAATAAAAAAAATAAAAAAAATATATATATATATATATATATATATATATATATATATATATATATATATATATATATATTTATATATATATATATATATATATATATATATATATATATATATATATATATATATATATATATATATATTATGTGTGTGTGTGTGTGTGTCGGACAGGCAGGAGAGTCTGTCAGTCTGTCATTAGGTCTGTCTGCCTGTGAGAATGTCAGTAAGTCAAAAAGTTTGCTCATTAACTGCAAAGAAGCACAAGCTTGATTTTCTCAAGCTTCTGTTATTATATTGTGCTGCGAGATATGAACTCCTGTTGTCACTGTTACTTTTACTGTTGTGACTGTTGCTACTTTTACTGTTGTCAATGTTTTTACCACTGATACTCTTACTGTTTTAACAGTTATTACTGAAGTTATTGCTTTCACTGTCACTGTTGCTACGTCTATTACTTTCGTCACTGTTGCTATTGTTGCTACTGTTGTCACTGCTGCTATTGTTGTTACTGTTATTGCGTTTCTTTTACTTTTATCAGTGTTGTTATTTTTGCTAATGTTATCACTACTTACCGTTATTACCAATGAAGTCCCTGTTGAAGCCTTACTGTGGGTGATAAAGCATTAATGTGGGTTATAAAGCCTTACTGTGGGTAATAAAGTCTTTCTCTGGGTGAAATAGACTTACTGTGGTGATAAATCCTTACTATGGGAGATAAAGTGGGTAATAAAGCCTTACTGTGGGAGATAAAGTGGGTAATAAAGCCTTACTGTGGGACCAGAAGTGGGTAATAAAGCCTTACTGTGGGAGATAAAGTGGGTAATAAAGCCCCCACAGTGGATAAATAAGGTTCCTGCCCTACATAGTATCTTTGAGGTTCTCAATACATAAGATGTAACTATAACGTTCGTGTTGCTGACAAATTCCGCACATTTTTAACCTCTGTAGTTCTTTTGTGACCTATGTAGTTTGTGACCTCTGTAGTCCCCTATGCGACCTCTGTAGTAATCCTTTTGTGACCTCTTATGTCAGCTTTGCGACGTCTGTGGTCCCTTTGCGACTTCTGTAGTGCCTTTGCTACCACTTTAATGCTTTTGCTGCACCTTTGTAGTCCCTTTGCCGCACCTTTGTAGTCCCTTTGCCGCACCTCTCAGAGGACGAGGTCGGCTGCACAATAAACTAGCCACTCTGGCGACAATAATTAAAAACTCCTGGAGAAAGGTAATTTTCATCTTTCTCAGACCGTGGAGGTCCTTTCCTGGATGCTGAGGAAGTCGGGGGTCTCCGCCCCATCTCTGGATCCTGGGGAAGTCAAGGGGGGTCTCCTCCCCCTTACCTTGACGCTAAGGACGTAAATGGTTTTCGTCCCATCTAACCTAGACACTGAGAAAATCAGGAATCTTATATCCTAAAATGGTCTCTGGAGAATCGTAACTGGTACATCGTAAAGAGGGAAATTTTATTTGTGGTCCATTCAACGGAACGGGGCCCTGTAGGCTCGAACCTCCGTCTAGTTTAAACAAGTAAATACATAAACTAATTATTACGTCATAATAAATAACTGTAAATGAGTAATCCATTTATTACGACCTAAAGGTTGACTTCGAAGGAGGTGAGGAATTCCTGTTCCTGAAGCTGTGGGAAAGAAGCAGTAGGGTTGCAGACGGTGCCGCTGACGGTGACATAAACAGGAATTCTGTTGTTTCTGTATCGATTCCTATTACAAGCCTCGTAGCTCAGCACCAGGACCAGTACCAGGACCAGTACCAGGACCAGCACCAGAACCAGCACCAGAACCAGCACCAGCACCAGGACCAGCACCAGAACCAGCACCAGAACCAGCACCAGAACCAGCACCAGAACCAGCACCAGAACCAGCACCAGGACCAGCACCAGAACCAGCACCAGGACCAGCACCAGAACCAGCACCAGAACCAGCACCAGAACCAGCACCAGAACCAGCACCAGGACCAGCACCAGAACCAGCACCAGAACCAGCACCAGAACCAGCATCAGAACCAGCACCAGAACCAGCACCAGGACCAGCACCAGAACCAGCACCAGGACCAGCACCAGAACCAGCACCAGGACCAGGACCAGCACCAGCACCAGGACCAGCACCAGAACCAGCACCAGAACCAGCACCAGGACCAGCACCAGAACCAGCACCAGAACCAGCACCAGAACCAGCACCAGAACCAGCACCAGAACCAGCACCAGAACCAGCACCAGAACCAGCACCAGAACCAGCACCAGAACCAGCACCAGAACCAGCACCAGAACCAGCACCAGGACCAGCACCAGAACCAGCACCAGGACCAGGACCAGGACCAGGACCAGCACCAGCACCAGGACCAGCACCAGAACCAGCACCAGAACCAGCACCAGAACCAGCACCAGAACCAGCACCAGAACCAGCACCAGAACCAGCACCAGAACCAGCACCAGAACCAGCACCAGAACCAGCACCAGAACCAGCACCAGAACCAGCACCAGGACCAGCACCAGGACCAGCACCAGCACCAGAACCAGCACCAGAACCAGCACCAGGACCAGCACCAGGACCAGCACCAGGACCAGCACCAGGACCAGCACCAGCACCAGAACCAGCACCAGAACCAGCACCAGAACCAGCACCAGAACCAGCACCAGGACCAGCACCAGCACCAGCACCAGGACCAGCACCAGCACCAGAACCAGCACCAGAACCAGCACCAGAACCAGCACCAGAACCAGCACCAGAACCAGCACCAGAATCAGCACCAGAACCAGCACCAGGACCAGCACCAGGACCAGCACCAGCACCAGAACCAGCACCAGAACCAGCATCAGAACCAGCACCAGAACCAGCACCAGAACCAGCACCAGGACCAGCACCAGAACCAGCACCAGAACCAGCATCAGAACCAGCACCAGAACCAGCACCAGAACCAGCACCAGGACCAGCACCAGAACCAGCACCAGGACCAGCACCAGGACCAGCACCAGAACCAGCACCAGGACCAGCACCAGGACCAGCACCAGAACCAGCACCAGAACCAGCACCAGAACCAGCACCAGGACCAGCACCAGGACCAGCACCAGGACCAGCACCAGAACCAGCACCAGGACCAGCACCAGGACCAGCACCAGAACCAGCACCAGAACCAGCACCAGAACCAGCACCAGAACCAGCACCAGAACCAGCACCAGGACCAGCACCAGAACCAACACCAGAACCAACACCAGAACCAGCACCAGAACCAACACCAGAACCAGCACCAGAACCAGCACCAGAACCAACACCAGAACCAGCACCAGAACCAGCACCAGAACCAACACCAGAACCAGCACCAGGGCCACGGTTCGATCCTCCCGTCCATCTCTCTGTGTGTTCAAGTTAACGTGTTTACAAAATACAGAAGATCTCAGGTAACTGTGTCTGTATAATAATGAACTATAATAAGTATTTTTCAAAGGTAGTTGAAGATCCCTCTTAGGTCAGGTAATTCAATGAAGGAAACACATCTACCATTACTCGATCAATAGCCCGTCGTTCCATAAATGCAAAGACATCACAATTGCTGATATTATTATTATTATTATTGTTATTATTATTATTATTATTATTATTATTATTATTATTATTATTATTATTATTGTTTTTGTTAGTAGTAGTTTACTTATCTCCCACAATAGCCTTTCATTCCTTGTATCTTTATTCATTTATCAGTATTACCAAATATTTCTCATTATCTGTACTTATTTCCAATCACAATATTTCCCATTATCATTACATTCTTTTATTTCATTTAATCCCTATTATCTGCACATATTTCAAATTACTTTCATTATTTCGCATTAGCATTCATTATTTCTCATTGTTTCTCATTATATCTCAAAATTTTCCATTATTTCCCATTATCTCCAATTATTCCCCAGTATCTTCTATTATTTCCCATTAACTCCCATTATATCCCAATATCTCCCATTATTTCCAATATCTCCCATTATTTCCCAATTTCTGTCTTTTAATTTACCCATATCTCACCATTATTTCTCAATATATCCCATTATTTCTAAATATCTAATTATTTCCCAACATCTCCCATTATTTCTACACCCATACCACAGATTCCACTCAGGGATGCTAATCAGATTGGCCACTTACTCACCAAAGATTTATTCGTCTTCAGGACTGAGAGACAAAAACGAATCCAGTTAAATTCTGTCTCTGCATTTGCTGAATGTCTCCTGGGGTCTCCACGTCTAATTCTCCTGTATTTTTAAGTGTGGTTTTTCTCTCTTATCTGTTTTATAATAATAATGATAATAATAATAATAATAATAATTATTATTATTATTATTATTATTAGTAGTAGTAGTAGTAGTAGTAGTAGTAGTAGTAGTAGTAGTAGTAGTAGTAGTAGTAGTAGTAGTAGTAGTAGTAGTAGTAGTAGTAGTAGTAGTATGCGAAGTAGTAGTAGTGGTGGTGATATAAGTATAATGGTAGAAGTAGTAACAACAGTAGTTATTGTTGTAGTCGTAATAATACAGTCGTGGGGAAGCGACTAAACCAGTAGGCACAGAATATATACACAGAGGGCTGTTTGTCTCTCAGCGTATATACACGGAAAGGTGTTTCTCCCTCAGCATATATACACGGAGGGATGTTTGTCTCTCAGCGTATATACACGGAGAGGTGTTTCTCCCTCAGCATATATACACGGAGGGATGTTTGTCTCTCAGCGTATATACACGGAGAGGTGTTTCTCTCTCAGCATATATACACGGAGGGATGTTTGTCTCTCAGCGTATATACACGGAGAGGTATTTCTCCCTCAGCATATATACACGGAGGGATGTTTGTCCCTCAGCGTATATGCACGGAGAGGTGTTTCTCCCTCAGCATATATACACGGAGGGATGTTTGTCTCTCAGCGTATATACACGGAGAGGTGTTTCTCCCTCAGCATATATACACGGAGGGATGTTTGTCTCTCAGCGTATATACATGGAGAGGTGTTTCTCCCTCAGCATATATACACAGAGGGATGTTTGTCTCTCAGCGTATATACACGGAGGGGTGTTTCTCCCTCAGCATATATACACAGAGGGATGTTTGTCTCTCAGCGTATATACACGGAGGGGTGTTTCTCCCTCAGCATATATACACAGAGGGATGTTTGTCTCTCAGCGTATATACACGGAGAGGTGTTTCTCCCTCAGCATATATACACGGAGGGATGTTTGTCTCTCAGCATATATACACGGAGAAGTGTTTCTTCCTCAGCACATGTACACGGAGGGATGTTTGTCTCTCAGCGTATATACACGGAGAGGTGTTTCTCCCTCAGCATATATACACGGAGGGATGTTTGTCTCTCAGCATATATACACGGAGAGGTGTTTCTCCCTCAGCATATATACACGGAGGGATGTTTGTCTCTCAGCGTATATACACGGAGAGGTGTTTCTCCCTCAGCATATATACACGGAGGGATGTTTGTCCCTCAGCATATATACACGGAGAGGTATTTCTCCCTCAGCATATATACACGGAGGGATGTTTGTCTCTCAGCGTATATACACGGAGGGGTGTTTCTCCCTCAGCATATATACACGGAGGGATGTTTGTCTCTCAGCATATATACACGGAGAGGTGTTTCTCCCTCAGCACATATACACGGAGGGATGTTTGTCTCTCAGCGTATATACACGGAGAGGTGTTTCTCCCTCAGCACATATACACGGAGGGATGTTTGTCTCTCAGCGTATATACACGGAGAAGTGTTTCTTCCTCAGCATATGTACACGGAGGGTTACTTCAGTCGAATAAGTACCCTTTTAAAACTATTATATAAACTACGACTTTTTTGCAAATGAAGTTAAAAATTCCCATGCAAAATCCTATAGCAAAAAATATACTTTTTCAGTTCTATTTACAAAACATCACTAAATATAGAAAGTTCACAGACGAACTAACTCACTGCAGCTTTGAGTGATGGTGAAGAGGTTACATAGAGCCCTAACGACCCTAGTGTGCCCGAGAAAGGCTTCGAGCCCAATTAATCAACCAATAGGCGTCATGTGGCACCTGGGGAATGGGAGCTAGCCAGGTCCGATGTGAGGAAGGGGGCAAACTAGTTCCAGTTCCGTGAAGCAAGAAAAATTCAGCATAATTCTTGAAGAATATCTTACAAGCTACAAGAATATTTTTTTATTATTAAGTAAAAATAGGATATAACAGCAATATAAAGTTCCTCGAAGAGCTGGGTGAAAAGCTCATCATAGAAACCAAGGACCACAGGGCGACCAGCTTTCTCTTTCAGAGACTCAGTGTTGCGATCCAGAGAGGAAATGCCTGCAGCATTCTGGACACGCGGCCCACCGCAGGCGAGCTGGCCGAAGTATTCGAGACGTAGCTCTGAGTTACCTATGTTGTTTTACTTTCTGTTGTATTTTTGCGAATGTTTGGCCAATGTATTTTGTCTTTAAATAAAACATACTTGAAATATAGGGGGTGGTAGGAGAAAATTCTCAAACAGCTTCAGGGAGAACCTTAAGTTTTCCCTGAAGCAAGTTTATTCTTTTCTCTGAGGATGAGGGTCCCTAGGACAGTTCTAGAGGTGGTACCTCCCTATATTATATATATATATATATATATATATATATATATATATATATATATATATATATATATATATATATATATATATATATAGATATATATATATATATATATATATATATATATATATATATATATATATATATATATATATATATATATATATATACAGGTGTTGTAAGAACCATCTCTCTCTCTGACAACACTACATATAAGTGTAAAGGCGTGTATGAACCTATTTCTGAGAGTCCATCAGTGGTGCTGAACCGAGCGAAGGTGTCGTCTCGCCTTGCACCCGCTAAGAAGTCTTGAGGCTTTTCTTGCGATATGTGAGGAGGAGAAAGAGGAGGAAAAGATGAGGAAGAGTAGGAATAGGAGGAAAAAGAGAGAGAGGAGGAGTAGGAGGAGGAGGGCAAAACTGGAGGAACGGGATTTTTAATGGTAAAAGCCTTACTTAAAGAATCAGGAAGTTGAGACATTGAAAGGCAGGAAGAGGTTTGAAGAGAGGGAAAGGAGTTGCGAAGGGAATGAATCAATGTGTGAAGAGCGACAAGAACAAGAATTGTGTTTATAAGGGAGGAAGAAATACATGACAAGATACAAAGTGCATTAAAGAGAAGAAACAAGCTGAAGGCTTATTTCAAGACCAAAATGAGTTCTGAGGCTTGAAGAAGCAGGGAAACTGCTCGAACGTGAATATTGAAAAGAATATTGATAAAAACAAAAGTTGTAGAGGATATACATAGCCTGTGTGTGTGTGTACTCACCTAGTTGTGGTTGCAGGGGTCGATGCATAGCTTTTGGCCACGCCTCTTCACTGGTCGCTACTAGGTCACTCTCCCTGAACCATGAGCTTTATCATACCTTTGCTTAAAGCTATGTATGGATCCTGCCTCCACTACATCGCTTCCCAAACTATTCCACTTTCTGACTACTCTGTGAATGAAGAAATACTTCCTAACATCCCTGTGATTTATCTGTGTCTTCAACTTCCAACTGTGTCCCCTTGTTGATGTGTGTGTGTGTGCCTAGTTATGGGTTCAGGGGGCCACGTCCCAGCTCCTGACTTCTCCTGTCAGTTACTCGCCGGAGTTACTAACATGTTGGCGAGGGTGTGTTCCTCTATGTATGTTGTGTAGAAAAAATCTCTAGCTAGAGAGAGAGAGAGAGACTGTTCCAATAAAAGCATGTTCCTCAACGTGTGTCGTTTCTTCACTGTTGTTGACAGCACGACGTTAGCATTCAGCATAGTTCGTTGTGTTGGTGTAGTCTGTCTTTCCTGTGTGTCCGTGTATACCCATTCACGTACAGCAGCACCATCACCACCCACACCACCGGCATCTCCCCCACCACCACCACTAACACCACCAGCATCCCCTCCGTATCACGACCCCCACTACCACAATCCTCACTGCCACCAGCATCTCCCGCCACAGCCACCAGCATCTCCACCACTGCCACTAGCATCTCCACCACAGCCACCAGCATCTCCACCACAGCCACCAGCATCTCCATCACAGCAACAAGCATCCCCACCACAGCCACCAGCATCACCAAAATAGCCACCAGCATCTCCACCACAGCCACCAGCATCTTCACCACAGCCACTAGCATCTCCACCACTGCCACTAGCATCTCCACCATAGCCACCAGCATTTCCACCACAGCCACCAGCATCTCCACCACAGCCACCAGCATCTCCACCACAGCCACCAGTATCTCCACCACAGCCACCAGCATCTCCACCACAGCCACCAGCATCTCCACCACAGCCACCAGCATCTCCACCACAGCCACCAGCATCTCCACCACAGCCACCAGCATCTCCACCACAGCCACCAGCATCTCCACCACAGCCACCAGCATCTCCATCACAGCAACAAGCATCCCCACCACAGCCACCAGCATCACCAAAATAGCCACCAGCATCTCCACCACAGCCACCAGCATCTCCACCACAGCCACCAGCATCTCCACCACAGCCACCAGTATCTCCACCACAGCCACCAGCATCTCCACCACAGCCACCAGCATCTCCACCACAGCCACCAGTATCTCCACCACAGCCACCAGCATCTCTACCACAACCACCAGCATCTCCATCACAGCAACAAGCATCCCTACCACAGCCACCAGCATCACCATAATAGCCACCAGCATCTCCACCACTGCCACCAGCATCTCCACCACAGCCACCAGCATCTCCACCACAGCCACCAGCATCTCCATCACAGCAACAAGCATCCCCACCACAGCCACCAGCATCTCCAAAATAGCCACCAGCATCTCCACCACAGCCACCAGCATCTCCACCACAGCCACCAGCATCTCCACCACAGTCACCAGCATCTAGGTATGTATACTGTTAATTACCCACGGTGATTAGGTCACTCAAAGGTCATTAGTTAGATCACACGTAAGTTCGCCTGGCGAATTCCTATCCCTTGCAATCTCCTTCGGGGAATTTACAGCAACTGATATTCCAGCGGCTTCAAGACAATTATAAGGAATTGACAAATAAAAAACTGTTTCATTATTTTTTCGAGTTCTCTTGAATGAACATATTTAACAACAAAATATTTGAAATGTGGGTTAAGCAAGCGGATATTTTTACCACCTGACCAACTCATTACTTAACTAACATTCGTGTCAGGAGGAATCTTCTTTCCTGGCGAACAAAACACCGCCCCCACCACTACCACAAAGTTCCCTTATGATAAAAACGTTTGGTACAACAATACGTTAAATATGATAACGAAACGTTGCGTGCACGATAGAGTAATTATCGTAACAAGAAGATCCCTGACAGGTGGACTGGTATTGATAGTCCCGTCTAATAGTTACTCTCTCTCCCTGTCATACCACATATGTTGGAGACTAACTGGAGTGGAGTATCGATTAGATATGCTACGGGCCGCTGGAGGCTCATGTGATGAGGTTGAATACAATCCCCTCCCTCATTCTTAACGCCCACATTTCCTTACTTCCATCAAATCGCCCCGTTTCCCTATCCCGACCTTCCCTTTCCCACATTCCTCCAACACTTCAGCTTCACATTCCTCTTATCTCCCCATGTCTTCCCCATGTTCCCATCCCCACCATGAGGCCAGAGTCTTGAACGAAGAAAAATGGAATATGACTTCGTTGCAACCCTTGAAGAATTGCTTGAGGTATTTCGTCCTTATTGTCCAGATGCAAGTGTGTCAGTGTGTTTATGTGTGTGTGAGAGAGAGAGAGAGAGAGATAGAGAGAGAGAGAGAGAGAGAGAGAGAGAGAGAGAGAGAGAGAGAGAGAGAGAGAGAGAGAGAGAGAGAGAGAGAGAGAGAGAGAGAGAGAGAGAGAGCGAGCGAGAGAGTTTATGTGCCTGTATGTGTCTGTGTATTCGTGTATGTGTGTGTGTGTGTGAGTGTGTGTGTATATTTGTGTGTTTGTGTGTATTAAGGTGAAGAGACACTTGCAAGTTAATAACACTTTTGTACCAGTGTTAAACTCATTTCTATAGCATTTCAGTCTAGCACGTAACACTGACACTTTAATACCACTGGCGTGAGGATGCCAAAACGTTCTGTATATGTAAAATACGGTTAAAAACGTTTGCGAAATACTGTAATTCAGGGAGATATCTAAGAAGAATTACGTTAAAGGTTGATGAAAGGGAAGCAGTTGTGTGACATGACAGCTTCGCCTCCCAAGAAATGGAACAAGACGAGGCAACAGTTGATGACAACAGGGTCGAAGAAACGCCAATTTCGCGGAGAAAACTCATCAGCATTCAGCATGTGTGGCGCTGATAAGGCTTCAAGGACCGTCTTCTGCACGTGGTGATGACAAAATAAGAAACCGAGGCGAGAAACTCGTGTAGAACCACGATAAATGCATCCACGGAGGACATGCATCAGGAAGACCTTTTCAATAAACCTTGATCAACATTAGACTGCTACCATAGTGGATAAAATTACCTACATATTTCAACCTGCTGATGATATTAAAAGCCATTGTCCCCTGGGGAGGGTCCCAGACCTGACCTAGTTGCTGGTCAGGCTATTTGTCTTGGTCAAAGATACACAAGAAAGCCTAGCTGATCAAAATCTGTCTTTAGGGACTCGTTGAAAAATCTCTCATGATGGGACAAGTGTACTGGTGGTTCCCATTTGCAGGTACAGTACTGCAATTATACAATGCTTGAAAGCAAGCGGGATAAATTAAAAATATTAAGAAAATAGCATAGGGAATATAATATAAATAAGCGTTAACTTTTTTCTGACTGAGAGAAGTAAATAAATTCAGTGCCTGAGAGAAATAGAGAGAGAGAGAGAGAGACGGAGGGAGAAAAAGGGAAGTAGTGGGAGTCAACATAACACACAGATTGTAAACTAGATGTAACAAGGTTCATAGCGAAGGCAGCAAGGGACAGGAGTTAATTTAAGAGCAAAGGTAAGGCCCAAGAGCTGGAGTTTAACCCCGTCTCATTAAACATTTGGTGAGAATTTACACATACACCCTCACACACACACACACAAACCAAAACAGGCCAAGTGTCTATCGACAAGCGCATTTGATAACTAGTAACTACAACTACACACACTATTTTTTTCTCTAATATTTTATCAAATTCCAGAATTATTATATTAATATTATACTTTCTAAACCGGGATAATCCACTGAGACTTACATTAATAATTCTCCTAAGGATTATTTCATATATCTGTCTATTATAGACGCAGGGAACCCGTAGCTTAGTAGTATCACCTTTACGGCATGCCCGAAGGGCTAAGACTTAGTCTCGGGTGAGTAGAGATACACAAATTTTATACCAGCTGCCCCTGTTTACCCAGCAGTAACTGGGTGTTGGTAGAGTGTCGTGGGTTGCACCCTGGAGGGGATATACCTGGAGACTGTTTCGGGGGTCAGCGCCCCAGCGGCCCGGTCCATGACCAGGCCTCGCGGGGTATCATACCTAAAATAACGCTGGGCATTTAAATACCTTAGTGTATACACAAATAACACTCACATAAGAGAAAGAGGCTTTTGACGACGTTTTTTTTGACGACGTTTCGGTCCTACTTGGACCATTGACTGGTCACTCTAACACACGAAGGTAAGGAAGCCAGTATATAAACACTACGTAGGTGTCATCATTACGTTTTCTTAAAAAAAATCTAAATTCTTTTACTAAAACAGGGACGGAACAAAGGAAGAAAGAAGGAAGTGAAGAAGAAACGGTAGAGATAATAATAGTGGAAGTAGTAGTAGAAGTAACAGTAATAGTAAGTAGGAGAAGCAGTAGTAGTCGAAGAAGAGACAGAAATGGGAGTGAAGTGAAGATAATAACATCTCTGAACGAATGATTTTATCTTTAAAAAGAGGAACAAAAATTGACTCGAAATATCAATATTGTTGACTTGAGTAACTCAAAAAAACAAATATTCAAACAATAGTATTCTCCTTTTTCTTCCTGACGTTTTTGAAGTCTATTATTGAAATAAAAACAATACCCTTCGACTCATATTTTTCGTCCTTCAACACGAATGTTGAGAATGCAAAACTGAAATGTGAGTCGCTTGTCTGAGAAACTTGTGTAACAGGTCTAAGATACTGGTGAGGAGAGAATAGTGTTGGATTTCATTGTTCTTGAGTTCTGACTTATATCCGTGGACGTATTCTTGAAGGGAGAGAGAGAGAGAGAGAGAGAGAGAGAGAGAGAGAGAGAGAGAGAGAGAGAGAGAGAGAGAGAGAGCAAATATACGCAATATATACTAAATATTCCTCAAAAATTATCTTTAACATATACAGGATTGATTAAATGCTTCTTGAAAACTAAAACTTCCAGCATACACACACACACACACACACACACACACACACACACACACACACACACACACACACACACACACACACACACATACACACACACACACACACACACACACACACACACACACACACCTGTTTGGAGCCCGCACTTGATCAAGCACGTCAAGAAATTAGAGAAAGTGTAAAGGTTTGCGACAAGGTTAGTTCCAGAGCTAAGAGTAATGTCCTATGAAGAAAGGTTAAGGGAAATCGGCCTGACGACACTGGAGGACAGGAGGGCCAGGGGAGACATGATTACGACATATAAAATACTGCGCGGGATAGACAAGGTGGACAAAGACAGGATGTTCCAGAGATGGGACACAGAAACAAGAGGTCACAATTGGAAGTTGAAGACTCGGATAAATCAAAGGGATGTTAGGAAGTATTTCTTCAGTCATAGAGTTGTCAGGCCGTAGAATCGCCTAGAAAGTGACGTAATGGAAGTGGGAACCATACATAGTTTTAAGATGAGATATGATAAAGCTCATGGAGCAGGGAGAGAGAGGACCTAGTAGCAACCAGTGAAGAGGAGGGGCCAGGAGCTAAGAATCGACCCCTGCAACCACAAATAGGTAAGTACACACACACACACACACACACACACACACACACACACACACACACACACACACACACACACACACACACACACACACACACACACACACACACCAGGAGCTGAGTCTGCGGGGCCAGGAGCTGAGTCTCGACCCCTGCAACCACAATTAGGTGAGTTAGGTGAGTACACACACACACTGACTAGTCTGTTAAGAGCACAGAACACACTAAACTCTCTGTATAATAACAAAGTTCTTGTTCTGGTTGTATGACTGTATAACAACATGGTTTTTGTTCTTTTGTTATATTATTCAGTAAATCTCCGGAACAAATAGTCAGGAGAATTAATAAAGAGTGAGAGAAGATAAATGTTGTGCTGGTAACATTTACTAGGCCAGTGTTTCATTCATTTATTTGCTCATTCATTCATCCAGTCATTCAGTGGGCTATTCATTCATTCATTCATTCATTTATCTAATCATTCCTTCATTAATTCATCTATTCATTCGTTCATTCACTCTTTCATTTATTCCTTCATTCATTCATACATTAATTAGTCCATCCATATATACTGTCATCCATCCATCCATCCATCCAGTCATTCATTTAAATTATTTTTAAATAATTAAGTCAATCATTCATCCACTCCCTCATTCATCAAGTCATTCATTATTCATTCATTACATCAATTAAATCTCATAAAAATGCCTCGGCGTCACTCTGGCAGAAAGAGAATCGAGAATTCAACAATACAAAAAAAAAAAAAATTCCCTCAGCATCCATTTTCAAATTCATCTCCGGAATTCGACTGAGGACATTTTTTTTTTTGCGGGGGACATACATTTTTTTTAATAGTCACTAATAATTTATCATTTTTTTCCCAAATTAACGGTGTTTAGTGATATATTAGATATCACAATGCAATGAGAAGTATGTCCCTTGGGGTGTATATATCTCAGTATGTATGTATACATTTGAGTTTACCTTAAACCCTTGTATTAGAGGTTCATGTATTAGAGGTTCATGTATTAGGGGATCATGTATTCTTGACTGATGGTGTACGAGCGACAGGCAGACTTAATGACCCATGTTCTAGTCGATACACTTTAAACTCCATCCACTAATCATCCATTGTACAGAAGGATGAATATAAATTACCATACTGCGGGCGAAACAATTCACAACTAACCCACAATACCATAACTCTAACAATTCACAACCTACAATACTATAACTCTAACAATTCACAACTAACCCACAATACCATAACTCTAACAATTCACAACTAACCCACAATACCATAACTCTAACAATTCACAACCTACAATACTACAACTCTAACAATTCACAGCTAACCCACAGTACCATAACTCTTACAATTCACAACTAACCCACAATACCATAACTCTAACAGTTCACAACTAACCCACAATACCATAACTCTAACAATTCACAACTAACCCACAATACCATAACTCTTACAATTCACAACTAACCTACAATACCATAACTCTTACAATTCACAACTAACCCACAATACCATAACTCTAACAATTCACAACTAACCCACAATACCATAATTCTAACAATTCACAACTAACCCACAATACCATAACTCTTACAATTCACAACTAACCCACAATACAATGGCTGGACCAATTCGGATGACTTGATAATAGTCAGGGCTGTCCCGTAAAGATTCTCTGGAAAATTGGGTTTAAATCCTATTGACCACACGAGGGTCATTAAGCCTACACGTTCCCTGTTCCCCACCAGTCAAGATTACTTTAATCCTTAAAATAAGGATCAAGTTATACATTCAGTGAATATACACTAAGAGATATACACCCCTGTACGTATATAGTCTCTATGGGTCTTTAACTCTCCTTAAGGATCCTCTACTAAGTTTGGGATATACATGAATCTACATGGGAATATTTCCACTGAATACAGAAGATATACCAACGAATATATAATGGGAATATATTAAGAACAGTGACAAAAAAATATCAGGAAAAATAAGCGAACATATTAGGCAAGATATATTACAAAAACTGGTGTAGACAAATATTACAGTGTTATTAGTAGACGTAAGAGGAAATACAGTAATGAATTGATATGTTAATTAATTTCTTGGTAGCTGTGTACACGCTTGGAATGGGTGAGATTTTGATCAGTGTCAAGCCACTCCTGGAACTAGCAGTCCAGTGCTTGAAAAACTGTAGCACAGATGGTACTCTGTGCTTCACCCGAGGACAGTCTTTTATCCGTGCTAAGTGGTGCTCTGTCTCACACATGAACCATCTCTTTCTCTCTCTCATTTCTGCTGTATAGAGCTTTGTGCCTCGTAGTCTCTCTCTCTCTCTCTCTCTCTCTCTCTCTCTCTCTCTCTCTCTCTCTCTCTCTCTCTCTCTCTCTCTCTCACTCCTGCTGCGTAGAGTCTCACACGGGTTTAACACTTTCTATGAATATAATCACATTATTTTCCCAACTGATAGCCGCGATGTGTACCTTAAGGTCTTCGGATGTATTTCACATGTACTTGTTTGTTCTTCTGCCCACCTCGCCAGTCCCACCCACCTCACAGCCCCACCCTGTGTGCCCACCTCACAGCCCCACCCTGTGTGCCTACCTCACAGCCCTACCCTGCTTGCCCACAAAATGCACCAAAGACAACACCATCCACCTTGGATATACAACTCGCGTCAAGTGGACAACATTAGAGAACTCACAACTATTATTCTCCCTTATTAAATTCCTCCTTGACGGGAGGCAGTTAACACACAGGACGTGGTGACACTAAGAGCTTCGAGGGTCTGCACGCTCACAGGATGGGAGGCACGACGCCCACAGGATACAGAAAGTAGAGGCGCTCATAGACAGACGGAACCTACAGAGGAATGACCTTACATCCCCTGACATATACTTTCCCATCAAATTTAACCCTTTGTACTTGGATAGTAGCTAAAATTCCTTGAATTAAGAGCCTCTAGCCTCACAGCCCCACCTTCTCGATGGCAACTCATAAAAGTTCTTGGAAAATAGTCTATTCAACGAGATCTCAAGGGCCAGGAGTGCCAACTGGCACTGATGGGATCTCTAAATTAACTGCAGGCCAACGTGCCAATGCTCTATGTTAATGTGGTAACTTTTCTATCTTTTTCTGGTCTTTGTCAGATGATTGAAATTGCGTTTAGCTTTAAGTAATTATTCTAATGAGTTTATTGATGGATAAGTAATCAAATTATTATTATTACTATTATTATTATTATTATTATTATTATTATTATTATTATTATTATTATTATTATTATTATTATTATTGTTATTATTATTGTTTTTATTGTTGTTCTTTTTATTGTTATTATTATTATTATTATTATTATTATTATTATTATTATTATTATTATTATTATTATTACTATTATTATTATTATTGTTGTTATTATTATTGTTTTTATTGTTGTTCTTTTTATTGTTATTATTATTATTATTATTATTATTATTATTATTATTATTATTATTATTATTATTATTATTATCACATTTAGAAGCGTAAATATCTCTCTTCCAGATTTCTGTCACTTTATATTTTTATACATTTTGCTAATTTTTTCGTAACAATCGTCAATGAATTTTCAATTTTTGTCAATGGAAAGTCGAGCACTTCCAAGGTTCGGGTGACAAACTCGTTATGGAAATGAAGAGCCACAAAGTAACTAGCTTTTTTCTTTCTTTTTTTTTTAGCCAAATGAAGGTTTTGCAGAAAAAAATAATTGTTTAATCTTAAATCCCAATTTAATATTTTAATAAATTTAGAAGTGGGAGGAAATAAAATACCAAAAGAATACACATTCACCAGCGTTCAGTCAATTGCTATTTTGCCACACTTGAGTGGGCATCACAATTCCATCGTTGAGGGTGACCGCACTCTGCTTCCCACTCCCGCCACTCATGTCTTGCAAATATTATATACGAAACCCCCGCATTATGCGGGATAAATAGCCGCATGCGACCGGCTCCATTACGACGAGCCTATGAATGTCTAATGGAGCTCATGACAGCTGTAATGTGAGCACAGAGCCGCCTCGCTAATTACATCACGTTAATGGCTACTGCTGCAGAATCGCACTGTTTGTTGACACTCTAATGGAAAAATAAGTGTATTGCACCAATGCAGCAGTTGTGTAAAAGATGTGAGTGTGGAAGAGGCGTAGGTGTGGAAGAGACGTAGATGTGGAATAGGCGTAGGTATGGAAGAGACGTAGTTGTGAAAGAGACACAGCTGTGGAAGAGCTAAAGAAATAGAACTGAGACCAGCTTCTTAAATGATAAACAGTTTACATGAAAGACAGCGAGAGTTGACATTAAAGCAGGTGGGAGTTTACACCATACACAGTGAGAGGGGACGGAAAGTGCATGTATTGAACTATTAAATAAAAGAGAGTGAGAGGGCTTGTGTGTGTGTGTATGAAATCGTTAGAGAAAATGCAATGAGGAGGAGGTCGCGTAAATATAGAATCGCTATATACAGCGAGAGAGAGAGAGAGAGGTCGTGTATACAGTAAACTGTGACACATGATACACTGTCGTACGAGGGAAACATAGACACTATAAGTTGAAATAGATTGAAGATGAGTATCTGAAATAATTAGACGGACAGAGATGATGAAAGTGAGGCGATAGTGACTAATGTATAGGAATAAAGAATATAATGTCGGTGAGTATATTGTAAGCGACGAGAGGATGAGAAAGATAACTTTGAAAAAAAAACGCAATAAAACCAAAGAAAAGGACAATTTGTCATGGGTACACTTACTGTTGTATTTTTGACAGGAGAAAGAAATTTTATTAAGTTTCCTTAATTATTTTTCTTGTCAAGTGGAATAGCCTAATGTAGCTTGATGGTGCAGGAGACTGTGTTGAGTTCTTTATTACAGCCTATTATAATCATCGTTATCATCATCATCATCATCAGTATCAGCATCACCATTATCATCATCAGTATCAGCATCATCATTATCACCGTCAGTATCAGCATCATCATTATCACCATCAGTATCAGCATCATCATTATCACCATCAGTATCAGCATCATCATTATCATCATCAGTATCAGCATCATCATTATCATCATCAGTATCAGCATCATCATTATCATCATCAGTATCAGCATCATCATTATCATCATCAGTATCAGCATCAGCATTATCATCATCAGTATCAGCATCATCATTATCACCATCTGTATCAGCATCATCA
>NC_091346.1:15014974-15019974 GCF_038502225.1 Cherax quadricarinatus
GTGGTATCTAGTTCTCTCAGAGAGACTCCCACAGACTTTATGCTGTCAGTAACACTAAAAATGTTTAACGGGAAAGAAAACAATGTATTTTTACAATGGCATTATACATCAGGTGAACGTACAATATCATACGTATATTAGCAATATAAAATTGTGTTGGGAAGTAATGGATGTTAGCCAACACATGGTGTGTTTGTGTGTGTACTCACCTCACCGAGTTGAGGTTGCAGGGGTCGAGTCCGAGGTCCTGGCCCCGCCTCTTCACTGATCGCTACTAGGTCACTCTCCCTGAACCGTGAGCTTTATCATACCTCTGCTTAAAGCTATGTATGGAGTCTGCCTCCACTACATCGCTTCCCAAACTATTCCACTTCCTGACTACTCTGTGGCTGAAGAAATACTTCCTAACATCCCTGTGATTCATCTGTGTCTTCAACTTCCAACTGTGTCCCCTTGTTACTGTGTCCAATCTCTGGAACATCTTATCTTTGTCCACCTTGTCAATTCCGCTCAGTATTTTGTATGTCGTTATCATGTCCCCCCTATCTTTCCTGTCCTCCAGTGTCGTCAGGTTGATTTCCCTTAACCTCTCCTCGTAGGACATACCTCTTAGCTCTGGAACTAGTCTTGTTGCAAACCTTTGCAACAAGACTAGTCCCAGAGCTAAGAGGTATGTCCTACGAGGAGAGGTGTGTGTGTGTGTGCGCGCGCGCACACACACACACATATAAGTACATAAGAACATAAGAAAGAAGGAACACTGCAACAGGCCTACTGACCCATGCGGAGCAGGTCCATGTCATCCCCCCCGGATTAACCCAATGGCCCACCCAGTCTGGTCACCTCCACTCAAGGAAGGAGCACGACACCAGACCCAGCAGCACAAGCTATATATATATATATATATATATATATATATATATATATATATATATATATATATATATATATAATATGAAAGAGGGTGTGAGGTGAAGAGAAACGTCTACAAAGGAAGTAATATATTGGAAGAGCGTTGCTGAGCTTTATCATATCGTGTTTCTCTCTGCGTAGAGCTTTGTTGTCATGCTTCGCTCTGTGTGAAGGAGCTTTACCAAGTCATCATCTGGTCAAGCTCAACACAGAGCGAAACGCTGTAAAAATATTAACCTCTCCTGCAACCTTATCCATTCTCTTAACTGCTGTCGGCAGTGCGATATTTTGGATCTTAAAAACGCTTATTGCCTCCATGGGGAACCACTCTCAGGATCTAATCATTCTTTTGCCTCCTGCACCTCATAAACCTTTATAAAAGGGCTTCGATCCTGAGGATATTGTGAATTCACAGGCGATTTCATTCCACTATTAAAAATACTCATTCGCTGATATGAATATTAAATCCTCTCAGGTGAAAACTCTG
Source organism: Cherax quadricarinatus (assembly GCF_038502225.1). Lineage (NCBI taxonomy): Eukaryota > Metazoa > Arthropoda > Malacostraca > Decapoda > Parastacidae > Cherax > Cherax quadricarinatus. Next base: position 15,016,374 of record NC_091346.1, read on the forward strand.
TCTCTCTTCATCCGATGCTCCTGAACACACTTATGAAGGCTTTGATGCTACGGATATTAGGTCGTAGCGGATTTGAACTTCCATCCCAGATGAGTCCACTTAAATGTGCTTTGATCCTCGGGTTGTTTCAACGCGTGATATGATCCCACTATGGTAAATACTGGTGAAGAATGGGCCTTTCCGGGATCAATTTGTTTCACCATAAATATCATTGCCAGCAGAAGTAATCATGAGGGAAATGATTGTCTCGTGGTAGGTGGGTCAAGATGAACGTCCTTTTTTCGCCTTCCGAGAGAAATTACTGACTGTCTGTTGTAGAAACACATTTGGTACAGAGGTCTTGCCAAAAGGGAAAATCCACGAACTGCGAAACCATTTTCCCCATAAGAAATAATGCAAATCCAATTAATCCGTTCCAGACACCCAAAAGTATTAACAAAAAATATTTTCGTTTAGATTAAATATAGATTTACATACAGAAAACAATGAGATATCAAGTATAAAACAATAATAACATCACACTGCCTCTATTACAGTCTAAGTTTTGCTCTAGGTACAGAGAAATGCTGTCATATAGATCTGCCCCGCGCCTGGTATCTTTCTGCTAGACTTGTTGGCGATTTCTACCATCCTGCCGTAATTGTCGGCAATAAATCCCAGCCTTCCATACTTGCCGACAATTGCTTTCATCCTACTACACTAGTCTGCAGTAGCTGTCATCCTACCATGCTTGTCTGCAGTAGATATCATCCTACTACACTAGTCTGCTGCAGCAGTCATCCTACCATGCTTGTCTGCAGTAGATATCATCCTACTACACTAGTCTGCTGCAGCAGTCATCCTATCATGCTTGTCTGCATATTGCTTGCAGTGAGAACTCTAGCTTTTTCTCGAATATTTATATTTTACAGTTAATCTGCTGAACAAGGTAATACCTTTCATGCTAATATAATTTTGTTATGCATATAACTTCCCATTTTGCATATAACTTAATCAATTATATAAAAATTATCTTATAAATAGGGACATGCGCAACGATAGAACGAAGAGCCATGAATATGATAATCAATTTAAAACATCAGGCAATATTTTTATTATTAAAAATAACACACACAAACACACACACACACAAAAACACACACACACACACACACACACACACACACACACACACACACACACACACACACACACACACACCAGCCTTGTGGCATCAAAACTCAAGAAAGTCAACACCAAAAAACACGGTGGTTAGTTTGAAGATGAAAGAAAATTCTTTTTTTCAAAGCTTAGAATTCAAGACTGAAACAAGTTACCAGAAATGGTCAAAGTTGTTCCTCAGGCCCCGAGGGGAGAGCAAACCACAGGGGATGTAATCGGTCTCCTTGTACTGGGGAATACCAGGAGGATAGGACATACATTTCTGCTTGAGGGATAATCAGATTCGAAGGAATTTAGTGTCTTTCCTCTAGGTAGAACCACGGAGATAAAACCCACTATACTTCTATGGAGAATCAGTAAGACAGAACCAGTAGTCTCTTTCCCATAAGGAATCACAAGACTAGAACGACAATTCTCCCGTCAGGGAAAATAAGCGAGATGGAACCCCTGCCCATTATGAGTACAGGGGTTCAATCAGACCTGACACCGTCCTGTGTCTGTGTTTATAGGAAATAACTCCCTCCAGAGTACTGGAGAGAAGCACTCCCTAGACAGGAGCTCCTGTCTTATGAACAACAGAAACTTACAATTAATCTTGAACCTTTACAGCACAATGAACCACGAGACGGGAACCACTACGTCAGCATTTCTTCGTCTCGGGTATAAATACGTCAATCTCAACTGCTATAATGTATCACCTCTAGCGCCTATGATCTCAAAACTTAAAGCAAAGCAGGAATCTCCAACGCCAGTTCATTCTCAGGCTCCTGATACAAAATATAGTCTGGTAAACGACCACAGACCCTTAGCTCTGATACCGGCATTATGGAACAATCACCTTCCAGGGAAGCTGTGTGTGTGTGTGTGTGTGTGTGTGTGTGTGTGTGTGTGTGTGTGTGTGTGTGTGTGTGTGTGTGTGTGTGTGTGTGTGTGTGGCTGTGTGTGTTTGTTTGTGTGTGTACCTTCTGCCTCGACCTCTTGCCTGCGCTACAAGCACTAACAACAAAGTGTATCAGGTGGCCAATGAAATGTCCCAACGTAAAGGAAGAGAACGCTAATAGCCTTTGTCAAGCCTCGGGTTTCTATTAGAAGGTGCTGCAACGATGCAGTGTTGCAGGGCGGGTGAGGCATCCTGCAGGAGTTAATCAGGAGGGGTGGAAAGAAGGAGAGAGGGAAGTAAGGCGAGAGAAGGAGAGAAGGCGGTAAGGGGTGTGTAGCAAGCTGGGTCCAGTCTGGACACTCTCAAAGCAACGCAGTTACATTAGTATGCTAAGCAAGGAGGGTGGGGTGAGACATAGAGAGAGAATGAGAGAGAGAGAGAGAGAGAGAGAGAGAGAGAGAGAGAGAGAGAGAGAGAGAGAGAGAGAGAGAGAGAGAGAGAGAGAGAGAGAGAATTATGCAAGCATGGAGGAGTGCTCCCATCTCCACAGTAAATACCATTGGATCAAATTCGAGTTTCTTCCCTCCTAGCACTAAGTCCTATGATGGTGTGCAAACAACGTCTCTCCCTACTTCCTCTCATTTTCCCTTCTCTCCCTCACTCCCTCCCTCCCTCCTCTCCTTCCCTCCCTCCCTCCCTCCTCTCCCTCCTTCCCTCCCTCCCTCCTTTATGTTAACTGCTAACAACACAAGCAGAGTAACACACTGTCATCCTTGCAACTGGTATCCCAGTTATTGACAGCAGGAGATATGAGAAACCAGTAGTCAGCAAGAGGTCTGGGAAGCCAGTAGACAACACGAGACCTCGAGGAACTCTTGCACTGAGGCCGCGAGACAGCACGAGGACTGAAAGCCACTGAAGAGCAGATGTCGAGGAAGACTCTAGGCTGAGAGAGTAGACAGCACGAAGCGTCAACGAGGACTCACATAATGTATGCAAAGTGATGAGGGGGGTGTGTACTCTGAGGCGGAGGTGATAAACCGTCCCCTGACAGCTCTACCCATGGCCGTGGTGTGAGTGGGTCTGGTAAGAGTGGGCTAACCTCCAAGTGTCTGGGGTTTTTATTGGTCAGGGACTGAACCCTTACTCTTGGCTACTCCTGATTTTTGATCTCTGATCGGCTTCGTTGGTCACAGACCAGTCCTAGAGTAGACGACGGAGAATCGAACGTTCACAGTTGTCTACACTCAGTGACCCATGCTGTTTTACAGTTCCTCTCTCTCTCACACACACACACACACACACACACACACACACACACACACACACACACACACACACACACACACACACACACACACACACACACACACACACACACAGGGAGTGAACCCGCATGTGTAATTTTTTATACTGTAAAATTCCTCTCTTTATTTTGTTAAAGATTTTTTCCTTCATTTTGTTAAATTCTTTACTTTATTTTATTTTTTCTTCTTATTTACTTTTATTCTATTCACATTTACAACTAATTAAGTGTATTTAAGATATCTTAAATATTCA
>NC_091346.1:15024974-15049974 GCF_038502225.1 Cherax quadricarinatus
AATGCTTCATGTCTGTCTCCTTTTTTAAAGATTGGGACTACATTTGCTGTCTTCCATGCCTCAGGCAATCTCCCTGTTTCGATGGATGTATTGAATATTGTTGTTAGGGGTACACATAGCGCCTCTGCTCCCTCTCTCAATACCCATGGGGAGATGTTATCTGGCCCCATTGCCTTTGAGGTATCTAGCTCACTCAGAAGCCTCTTCACTTCTTCCTCGGTTGTGTGCACTGTGTCCAGCACATGGTGGTGTGCCCCACCTCACCGTCTTTCTGGAGCCCCTTCTGTCTCCTCTGTGAACACTTCTTTGAAACTCTTGTTGAGTTCCTCACATACTTCACGGTCATTTCTTGTTGTCTCTCCTCCTTCCTTCCTTAGCCTGATTACCTGGTCCTTGACTGTTGTTTTCCTCCTGATGTGGCTGTACAACAGTTTCGGGTCAGATTTGGCTTTCGCTGCTATGTCGTTTTCATATTGTCTTTGGGCCTCCCTTCTTATCTGTGCAGATTCGTTTCTGGCTCTACGACTGCTCTCCTTATTCTCCTGGGTCCTTTGCCTTCTATATTTCTTCCATTCCCTAGCACACTTGGTTTTTGCCTCCCTGCACCTTTGGGTAAACCATGGGCTCATCCTGGCTTTTTCATTATTCCTGTTACCCTTGGGTACAAACCTCTCCTCAGCCTCCTTGCATTTTGTTGCTACATATTTCATCATCTCATTAACTGGCTTCCCTGCCAGTTCTCTGTCCCACTGAACCCCGTTCAGGAAATTCCTCACTCCTATGTAGCCCCCTTTCTTGTAGTTTGGCTTCATTCGCCCTGGCTTTCCTGCTTCTCCCTCCACTTGTAGCTCTACTGTGTATTCGAAGCTTAAAACCACATGGTCACTGGCCCCAAGGGGTCTTTCATATGTGATGTCCTCGATATCTGCACTACTCAAGGTGAATACTAAGTCCAGCCTTGCTGGTTCATCCTCTCCTCTCTCTCTTGTAGTGTCCCTTACGTGTTGGCACATGAAGTTTTCCAGTCCCACCTCCATCATCTTAGCCCTCCATGTATCTTGGCCCCATGTGGGTCCAAGTTCTCCCAATCGATCTCCTTGTGGTTAAAGTCACCCATGATCAGGAGCTTTGCCCTGCATGCATGAGCTCTTCTGGCCACTCTAGCCAGTGTGTCAACCATCGCTCTATTGCTCTCGTCGTACTCTTGCCATGGCCTCCTGCTGTTCTGCGGTGTGTGTGTGTGTGTGTGTGTGTGTGTGTGTGTGTGTGTGTGTGTGTGTGTGTTTGTGTGTATGTGTGTGTGTGTGTATGTGTGTGTGTGTTTGTGTGTGTGTGCGTTTGTGTGTTTGTGTGTGTGTGTGTGTGTGTTTGTGTGTGTGTGTGTGTGTGTGTGTTTGTGTGTGTGTGTGTTTGTGTGTGTGTTTTTGTGTGTTTGTGTGTGTGTGTGTGTGTGTGTTTGTGTGTGTGTTTGTGTGTGTGTGTGTGTGTTTGTGTGTGTGTGTTTGTGTGTTTGTGTGTGTGTGTTTGTGTGTGTGTTTGTGTGTGTGTTTGTGTGTGTGTGTGTGTTTGTGTGTGTTTGTGTTGTGTGTTAGTGTGTGTGTGTGTGTTTTTGTGTGTTTGTGTATGTGTGTGTGTGTTTGTGTGTGTGTTTGTGTGTGTGTGTGTTTGTGTGTGTGTCTGTGTGTTTGTGTGTGTGTGTGTTTGTATGTGTGTTTGTGTGTGTGTTTGTGTGTGTGTGTGTTTGTGTGTGCGTTTGCGTGTGTGTGTGTGTGTTTGTGTGTGTGTTTGTGTGTGTGTGCTTGCGTGTGTGTGTTTGTGTGTTTGTGTGTGTGTGCGTGTGTGTGTGTGTTTGTGTGTGTGTTTGTGTGTGTGTGTGTTTTTGTGTGTTTGTGTGTTTGTGTGTGTGTTTGTGTGTGTGTGTGTGTGTGTGTGTGTGTGTGTGTGTGTGTGTGTGTGTGTGTGTGTGTGTGTGTGTGTGTGTGTTTGTGTGTGCGTTTGTGTGTGTGTTTGTGTGTATGTGTGTGTGTTTATGTGTAGGTGTGTGTGTGTATGTGTATGTGTGTGTGTGTGTGTCTGTCTGTGTGTGTGTATGTGTCTCTGTGTGTGTGTATATGTATGTGTATGTGTGTATGGTATGTGTATATATTTGACATATTTCCAAGCAACATTTTATATACAATATATTTAATTCGACCGTAATTTGGTTCACAGTAATAATTATAATTTATTTAGTGCACTTTAGTCGCCCCTGTAAAACAAAACTTTCAACATTAACCAACAACTTTTTCTTGTTTCCAAAAACACATTAACAGCAATGTTTTGTGAGAGAGAGAGAGAGAGAGAGAGAGAGAGAGAGAGACAGAGAGATAGATGATATTATTGATCGTAAACGTAGAGAGACGTGAAGAGAAAGCATAAAAGAAACAAAGAGAAGTTATACTTAACTGAGAGGAATAGCTCCAGGTAACAAGCCATAGAATAAATCTATATTGAAAGTGGGACTCTCAGAGAGAGTCCGGCCTGAGAATTCTTGTAGACTGTCGCTGGACTGGACTCCATGAGTTGACTGCGCGCGGTGTGAGTGATATGCGGTCGGGGAAGCGCAGCGTCTAACAGCCAACATGGATGACATCAACATGACATGAAGCAGGAATTCGTGGTTTGATTAAAACTTTTGGCTTGAGCAGTCACTTTGACCGTCGCTTCTGACGTGGGTCTCGACAGTACTGGCACAATACCCTTAATCAGAGGGTGAAAAGTGGAACCTCCTTCAGGAGACAGACAGGATTTGATCATATTAATGGTATTTAATACTGACAAGTTGGTTAAAACACGTAGGTATCGTTTTGGTATCTGTATTGATGGAAGATTTCGCCTATGCTGTTGCCTTCATCAGGCGAATACAGAGACAATTATAATGCAGCAGTAGGGTGGCCCTGAATTGCTGATTGTTCAAAGGATTCTGAACTTCCCTTCACTTCATCACGACGATTTCCCTGGTAAATGAAACTGCAGTGTATTTGGTAAAGTGATCATTATGAGTGATGAATGGTTTGAAAAACCGACAAGTTGAAGATTGAGACACTTATGCAGCATATGGGAATCTTTATTCAGGAAACGTTTCGCCACACAGTGGCTTCATCAGTCCAATACAAAGAGGAAGGCGTAAGGAGAGGAGGAGAATGAGGTAATCAGTCCCTCAACCTGGAGTCGATGTGTTCAGTCCATCAATCTTGTAGAATGTACAGCATAGGGCCGTAGACGTGGCTTATATACTGTAGTGAGGTGAGGTGACCCCGCCTCCGCCTGCTTCACCTCACCTCACTACAGTATATAAGCCACGTCTACGGCCCTATGCTGTACATTCTACAAGATTGATGGACTGAACACATCGACTCCAGGTTGAGGGACTGATTACCTCATTCTCCTCCTCTCCTTACCCCTTCCTCTTTGTATTGGACTGATGAAGCCACTGTGTGGCGAAACGTTTCCTGAATAAAGATTCCCATATGCTGCATAAGTGTCTCAATCTTGATCATTATGAGCAGAAGTATGTTTATGTGGGAGAGATGACCCTGTAAGAGCTACACAACACCTGTAGCGGGAAGATAATCAGGTTTAATTCAAGGAAGGTAAAGGGTGATTCATTTCCTGGAAATAGTGGATATAAGAAAGTGTTGTCTGGAACAGCCTGCTAGTTTAACTCTACTAACTCAACGTTTACATGTCTCTGATAAGATTTTATATACAGTATTTCTCTCAGTTTTTCTCCCAATGTGTTTCGATTTTATGTCATTTGGCCACCTTAACATGTTTTAAGTCATTATTTCACAAGCTACTTTCTATTACATGTACCACACATGTTCACAGAATTAATTTTACTGTCTAAAATATGTTATCCATCTGTACGTCACCTCAAAGCCGGTCCGCATCTAAGGTACATTACCGTCAACTTTTTTTCCCAAAAACTGCTACCCGCAACAGTCCACTAACACCCGGGTACCTATTTAGTGCTCGATGAAGAGAGGTAGCAGGTGTAAGGAGCTTTGTCAATAAGTGTCTCTCTGCCCAATCAACTAGCACTCAGGTACCTTCTTAAAGTGATTGGAAAATGAATAGTAGGTTTACGGTAGTAGGTCTGAGATTCGAACGTAGGCTCCTTTAGTTATGACCGGAACGCTATTCCAATATACTACTGGTCACATTCCTAAGAACATCGAAAGAACGCATATCATTTGCTTTCATTATCAAAACAGCAGTCAAAAAAGGGGGATATCAAAGCTATTATGAACACCCTTAACACCAGACCTTCGCAGCCAAAAAAGGGGGATATCAAAGCTATTATGAACACCCTTAGCACCAGACTTTCGCAGTCAAAAAAGGGGGATATCAAAGCTATTATGAGCACCCTTAACACCAGACTTTTCGCTACAAGCAGAGCAAAACGTATATTTGCTCTAGAGATTACGTCTTCATACCATACGAGAACCTCCATGTGTAGACTCTAAACATTTCTTTTCTGGCGTACTGGAGCCCACGCAAGGAATTTCAAGACGAAGTAATCAGAGTGGAACACACAGCCTGGCTCAATACACTGCAATTGCCATAGTCTCAGTAATATCCTGTTGTGAGAAAAGTTGGAATTGGTAAAGTCAAGGATATGTAACTCTTCCACTTATTCTAAAACAATATAGGTGAGTCCTGATTGTATTGGCTGGGGAATGGATTCCGGTGGTAAAGAGAGAGAGAGAGAGAGAGAGAGAGAGAGAGAGAGAGAGAGAGAGAGAGAGAGAGAGAGAGAGAGAGAGAGAGAGAGATGTAAGTAACAGCGCTTACATAGCAAATAAAGTTAGGATCCCTTAATCTATCCTCGTAAAACTGTACATTCTCTATCACTAAAAAATATACGTACAGCTCTGTATATGGTGAATAATCAACATAACCCGGATATGCTCGTATATAAAACATAAACTGAGATTGCGTAAACCAGAATTATTTATCAACCTTATAAATGCACTGTTTTTTCTCCACATTATTTCATGACCAGAACATGACATGAACTCGTTATATAAAGTTTATAATAAAGTTTACGGATCCTAACTTAATCTAGCCTAACCCAACCCAACCTAACCTAATCTAACCTAACCCAACCTAAGCTAACCAAACCCAACCTAACTTAACCTACCCTAACCCAACCTAAGCTAACCAAACCCAACCTAATCTAACCTACCCTAACCCAACCTAAACTAACCTAACCTAACCTGACCTAACTTAACCTAACCCAACCTAACCTAACGTAACCTAACCCAACCTAAGCTAACTTAACCCAACTTAACCTAACCTAACCTAAGCTAACCTAACCTTGACGCCCAGGAAAACCTCATAATGCAAGAAATTAAACCTACGCTTCCAAACGTGATTACCTCCCATTAGCAACCACTGCATGAACCTTACTGATTTACCGCTCCCCCATTAACGTAGTAATAATTTTAGTACAGAATGTGTAACACATAACATATACGCCAATTCATTAGCAAATATAACAAATTTGATTTACGAACATGGTAGACTAATCCGATAAATAATAATTTCGTAACAATTTCGTGAAATTTACAACGAATATATTCGTTCCCCCTCACGAAACAGATATTTGCTCGACGGAAATATATTAACTTGAGAAGCCAAAGGGAATCAAAATACGTTAATTTATCTGACTCACGAAATCGTAATGACATGATTGCAAACAAACCATACCACGGGTGGGGTTTGAACCCGCGGTCAGAGAGTTTCAAAACTCCAGACCGCGGGTTCAAACCCCACCCGTGGTATGGTTTTTTTTTTACGTTAATTTATGCATAAAAAAATGCAACGTCGCCAGGATGAGGGACTGACTACCTCACTATACTACCTCAAGGCTGATGGACTGATCACGTCATTTTTCTCTCTCCACTGTTTTAGTTGTCTCTTTTTAAACACGTTTCGCTCTGCAGGAGCTTTGTCAAGCTTGACAGAGCTCCTGGAGAGCGAAACGTTGCCACAGTAAAATGTCACATTAGTTGCACTTGTGTCCATTTATCTCACATATTGTGGGAAATTATTACTAGTTCTTCCTGTAGAAGCCTATCGTGTAGGCGATACGTTTCGCCTACACGTTTCTCACTTATTTTATTAATTTTAGTGATGATATATAGCGTTAATGATAATTATAACTAATAATAATAGTATTTGTAATAATAATAATAATAATAATAATAATAATAATAATAATAATAATAATAATAATAAGAAGAAGAAGAAGAAGAAGAAGAAGAAGAAGAAGAAGAAGAAGAAGAAGAAGAATTATTATTATAATCAAAGGGGAAGCGCTAAACCCGGCGGATTATACAGCGCCTGGGGGGGGGGATGTGGAAGGCATTCAGGCTTAATTCGGGGAACTGGAGCACAGATCCAATTCCCTAAATCAAGAGCCCCTCACCAACATCAAGGAACCTTCCTTGAGGGGAGAAGAAGAAGAAGAAGAAGAAGAAGAAATAATGAAGCAGAGAGACAGAGATTTTCTATCACTAGAGAGACAAAGTCTCACTCAGACTAGACTAATTTCCTAATTAAATGAACTGACTCACCAAACAAATTATTTTACAAATCAGTGAGAAACAGAACGTTTTGATGTGAAAACTTTACTGTTTCGCCCGGGACTGGACTTTATTACGACGTTTCGTCCTTGGTTCAAGACCTTGGTTCAAGACCTTGGTTCAAGACCTTGGTTCAAGACTTTGGTTCAAGACCTTGGTTCAAGACCTTGGTTCAAGACCTTGGTTCAAGACCTTGGTTCAAGACCTTGGTTCAAGACTCACGAAATCGTAATGACACGATTGCAAACAAACCATACCTCGGGCGAGGTTCTATCCCCGTCCGTGATATGGTTCGCTTACTTTGGTTCAATCCAGCCAATCACAAGGACGCCCACCAAAGTTGTGAAGCGATGTGGTACACTTCTGGGTCAACTTTGGCAGACTTTAGCTCCAAGTCTGGTCGTAGACGGTTCTCACTGTGTCCTTCGCTTGGAAAATTGCCTATGTGTTCATATCCTCTGTACATGTACATGTACATTGTACATGTAATTGCTTGCTGTTTGTTGAAGGAAATATATAAGTACTCTCTCAGCTGCCTTTTGCTCGTTCCTACTTTCTACCATGGTTACCGTGTTACAACCAGGTGTGCAGGCCATTAGACTAAACCTGTGTTCGCAATATACACACAGAGTAAACACTGTATTACCTCACGAAACACAAGAGAGTAATCAACACTTTTGGAAGCCTATTGGATCATACCAAGCAGATACCAATGACACAGGTGTAACACATGTCTTAAATGAGTAACTGGTGGGTACTGTATGCCATTAACGTGATGATACAGGCAGATGTTGTTTATGTTCAGTCACTGAACTCATAAATATTAAGTGTTGTAGTAAAAGAAGAGAAATTGCAGGTGGAAAAGGGGACAATTTACTTGCTAAATGCACAAATTCCTCTTGGAACACATGATCGGACTCTTGCCTACATTACACGAGACGAGAAAACAAATTACGCTTTGCCTCTCTCTCTCTCTCTCTCTCTCTCTCTCTCTCTCTCTCTCTCTCTCTCTCTCTCTCACTGCCAGCAAGGGTCGGGACCATGACCAGAAAAATTCCTCACTGAGACACAAGCTCCTTAGGAAGCGAATATAAAAAGTGAGAAAGGAGAGAGAGACACACACACACAACTTAGAACACACAGAGGATGACGAAAGGCTTAACAATAAAGGAGAGAAACACACAAGGAAGGAGAAGAACACGAGAGAGAGAGAGAGAAAGAGAGAGAGAGAGAGAGAGAGAGAGAGAGAGAGAGAGAGAGAGAGAGAGAGAGAGAGAGAGAGAGAGAGAGAGAGAGAGAGAGAGATACAGCACACAACTAAGGTGCTTAGTAGGAAAGTGTCAGGAACTGTATGCATGACGGAAGATCCTTTCCCTTAACAGCACCTAAGACATACACACTAGTCAGCACCTCAGACAGACTCACTCGTCAGCACCTAAGACAGACAGAGACACACTCTCCCACTTCCCTCTTTAATCCCTTCATCTTCCTCCTTCTCTTCATTCTCATCTTCCTCATTTTTCTCTTCTCCCTTCTTCATCCTTCATTTCTTCCTCTTATTTTTCTAACATTCATTAATCCTTCTTTCCTCCACTTTCCTTCTCTTCCCCATTCAGCATTATTGTCCTCCTGCTTCTCTTCCCCATTCAGCATCATTGTCTTCCTGCTTCTCTTCCCCATTCATCATTATTCTCGTGCAAGAAAGGTATAAAATACCGACAATTTGAAAGTTAAGACACATGTGCAACATCTGGAAATCTTTATTGTAGACGTTTCGCCATCCAGTGGCTTTATCAATACAGATTCTTGGACATAATTAAAAGACAGTAGAACATTGTCGGTATTTTATACCTTTCTTGCACGACTTGTCAGACACTGCAACATCATGGAATCTTGGTTCAGAGGGCATCTACAAGACCTTCTTCACGGCTGCTGCAGCTAACCCATCCCTTTGGGAAGGACCTACTTCCACTGGGTAATCCCACCTACCAGTGACTATGCCCTCGTCTGCTACACGTCCCTACCCACTGACGCCTATGTAACCGCCAGTCTTCTTGCCTTTGCTCCAGATTCTCCTCCACCACGATGCTGTCAACACTAACTCCAAGGCTGAGGGACTGATTACCTCATCTTTTGTATATAGTTCTACTGTCTTCTAATTATGTCCTGGAATCTGTATTGATAAAGCCACTGGATGGCGAAACGTCTACAATAAAGATATCCAAATGTTGCACATGTGTCTTAACTTTCACATCATCATTCTCCTCCTGCTCCTCTTCCCCATTCATTATCATTCTCCTCCTACTCCTCTTTCCCATTCATTATCATTCTCCTCCTGCTCCTCTTCCTCAACGACCACTAATATCTAATGCGCGAGGTAAATACATTCCGTTGATAGCCAATCAGATGTTGTTTCTAGATAGGAATGTGAGTGTTTATTCAGAGTATCTACTGACAGTAATGAGGAGTTTTTTTAGGGTATCCAGTTGCAGAAGACAGGGAACGCTGCCTCTCTCTCTCTCTCTCTCTCTCTCTCTCTCTCTCTCTCTCTCTCTCTCTCTCTCTCTCTCTCTCTTTCCTCATCCAGTTACTGCACCAATCCTTTCACACACACACATACATACGTACAGTATAGGTGGACAAAAACTGCAAACCTCACTGAAGGAGAGAGATCTTGGGGTGACCATAACACCGAGCATGTCTCCGGAGGCACACATCAACCAGATAACTGCTGCAGCATACGGGCGCCTGGCAAACCTAAGAATAGCGTTCCGATACCTTATTAAGGAATCGTTCAAGACACTGTACACTGTGTATGTCAGGCCCATACTGGAGTATGCAGCACCAGTTTGGAACCCACACCTGGTCAAGCACGTCAAGAAGTTAGAGAAAATACAAAGGTTTGCAACAAGGCTAGTTCCGAAACTCAGGGGAATGTCCTACGATGAAAGATTGAGGGAAATCGGACTGACGACACTGCAGGACAGGAGGGTTAAGGGAGACATATTAACGACATACAAAATACTGCGTGGAATAGATAAGGTGGACAGAGTGAGGATGTTCCAGAGAGGGGACACAGAAACATGGGGTCACAATTGGAAGCTGAAGACTCAGACGAGTCACAGGGATGTTAGGAAGTATTTCTTCAGTCATAGAGTCGTCAGGAAGTGGAATAGCCTAGCAAGTGATGTAGTGGAGGCAGGAACCATATATAGCTTTAAGACGAGGTATGATAAAGCTCATGGTTCAGGGAGAGTGACCCAGTAGCTACCAATGAAGAGGCGGGGCCAGGAGCTGAGTCTCGACCCCTGCAACCACAATTAGGTGAGTACAATTAGGTGAGTACACACACACACACAAATATCTACGACAACACCTTACACAATATTGCAATGGCAAACGAGTGTGTGTGTGTGTGTACAAGTTCCCTGTGCAATAACCTCTAGCAATTAGTGCCGCCCACGTGTCCCTGAGCCAGGTTAAGTAAGGCTGAGGGAAAACAATTGAAGACACTAATTGCTGAACATGTCGTCAACAAGATCCCCGTGAGGACAATTGTCTCTGCTTACACCCACCTCATTCACTAACGTTTACAAAGTCTTTAAATAGAAAACCAAGGATTATGATTGACCTGTGTAACAACGTCTTCAAGGAGGATAAAGAAGGGGAACAAGAAGAAGAGAGAGAAGAAGAAGAAAACTTTCTTTAAATTAATAGCGGAGGAAGGTTATTATCCAGATAATCCAAGAAAGCCGGTGGGCTTTATATACCTCGGGGTAAATATTGCTGTCTGTGTATATACCCCCTTCTGTGTATTTTCCTCCTGTCAAGCAACAGCACTTATCTTCGTCATATTTTTCTGAAAACTAATTGCTGGCGACCCTCAGAGGCTAGTTTTTATTTTTCAAGTTTATGTAAAACTGAGGGGGAAAATAAAGAGTCCTGTTAGCCCTAGATTAGGGCTAGGAGAACCGCCTAGCAGCTAGGCGGAAAGAGTCCTCTCACTTGACTCTTAGGCTGAGTGAGTTCATGATAGGGAAGGGAAAGTCTCTTAAAATAAGGAAGGGGCCCTACCCTTCCCTGGCTTGGATCGAATTTCATTATCTCCCATTTCCCTAGGGGTGAGAGCCCCTTGTATGTTTAGCGCTTTAATATGGGGTAGAAAGTACACACACACACACACACACACACACACACACACACACACACACACACACACACACACACACACACACACACACACACACACACACACACACATTACAGTACACAAATAGGGCCAAGCGGGAGAAACTTTAAATTGCTTGACAGTAAAAGAAAAATCTTTAAGATCACATTTCAGTTTACATATATTTTATTATTTTCCGCCGTGAAATTGGGCTTTGCATCAAGTTGCCCTATTTATTAAACCTTCAAATTGGCCAAAAGTCTGTACTAAGATTCATATTATTCAGCCTGGTCAAAATAACCTTGAAATTGTGGCTAAAAATTCTGTCCTAAGACAACCTGGTCAAAACAATGTCCGATATTCATTATAATTCAACATTTTTTTTCAGCTTTATGACCAATAATGAATTTAAAACTTATTGTAGGAACAATATTTTTTTTTTGTGACTAAAACGTATTTTTTCATTAAAACAATAAATATTTTCAAGACTTTATCTTAAAAACAAGAAAGTTTCTAGACTTTTACGTCCGTAAGAAAAATCAAAAGATATCGAGACTAATTGAAATCAAGGAATAAATCACTTTTCACAGTTTTTAAATCATGAGAATAATAAAGATAACAAGATTTATTAATGAGAATAATAAAGATAACAAGATTTATTAATGAGAATAATAAAGATAACAAGATTTATTAATGAGAATAATAAAGATAACAAGATTTATTAATGAGAATAATAAAGAAAACAAGATTTATTAATGAGAATAATAAAGATAACAAGATTTATTAATGGGAATAATAATGATAACAAGACTTATTAATGAGAATAATAAAGATAACAAGATTTATTAATGAGAATAATAAAGATAACAAGATTTATTAATGAGAATAATAAAGATAACAAGATTTATTAATGAGAATAATAAAGATAACAAGATTTATTAATGAGAATAATAAAGATAACAAGATTTATTAAAGAGAATAATAAAGATAACATGATTTATTAATGAGAATAATAATGATAACAAGATTTATTAATGAGAATAATAATGATAACAAGATTTATTAATGAGAATAATAAAGATAACAAGATTTATTAATGAGAATAATAAAGATAACAAGATTTATTAATGAGAATAATAAAGATAACAAGATTTATTAATGAGAATAATAAAGATAACAAGATTTATTAATGAGAATAATAAAGATAACAAGATTTATTAATGAGAATAATAAAGATAACAAGATTTATTAATGAGAATAATAAAGATAACAAGATTTATTAATGAGAATAATAAAGATAACAAGATTTATTAATGAGAATAATAAAGATAACAAGATTTATTAATGAGAATAATAAAGATAACAAGATTTATTAATGAGAATAATAAAGATAACAAGATTTATTAATGAGAATAATAAAGATAACAAGATTTATTAATGAGAATAATAAAGATAACAAGATTTATTAATGAGAATAATAAAGATAACAAGATTTATTAAAGAGAATAATAAAGATAACAAGATTTATTAATGAGAATAATAATGATAACAAGATTTATTAATGAGAATAATAATGATAACAAGATTTATTAATGAGAATAATAAAGATAACAAGATTTATTAATGAGAATAATAAAGATAACAAGATTTATTAATGAGAATAATAAAGAAAACAAGATTTATTAATGAGAATAATAAAGATAACAAGATTTATTAATGAGAATAATAAAGATAACAAGATTTATTAATGAGAATAATAAAGATAACAAGATTTATTAATGAGAATAATAATGATAACAAGATTTATTAAACAGAATAATAATGAAAACAAGATTTATTAATGAGAATAATAAAGATAGCAAGATTTATTAACGTGTAAGATCTAATTAAGTCTCAAGATTTATTTAACCTTGAAAACAATAAAACTAACAAAGTTTTAAAAGATTTATTTATTTATAAGAAAATCACATCTCAAGATTTATTAAATGTTAATGGTAATTATGGTTTGAAAACTTAATTATTAAAAAAAATAATGGATACTTCAAGTCTTAATTTTACTGAATATTGAAAGAAAAAGTTCCAAGACTTTTGAAGACTTTTGTATTGTATATGCAATAAAAGATTTCTAAAATATTTTTTTTTTTCAGTCTGCAAAGGAATACATTCATTTTTGTTATGTATATTTCTTTCGCCTCTGTATTTGTCACATATCGATTTCGTTGTTTATTCAATCTTTCCAGATTGAAAACCTGACGAAGGGAGGGAGAGAATCATGAATTTGAATCATAAAATTGCAAAAAAAAAAAAATGAAAAAAGATATGTGAGGGAATTTTACGATTTAGAAATTTGATGAAGCCTATTACAGCCTCTCCTCACTTAACGACGGAGTTACGTTCCTAAGACCACGTCGGTAAACGAATTCGTCGCTAAGTAAGGAGCAAGCCATAACGATAGTGGGTTTGTGTCAACCGTCTTTGATATTGTTTTAATGTCATCTTTGCACCATTTATAACAATTTTAGTATATCATTAAATGTTTATACAGTGGTTTACTGTATATTGTAATAAACAGAATAAAGGAAATTAGCTCTAATATAAACTATTTAGGTTTGCATACTGGCCAGAGAGCCCGTTGTAAGTCCGAGTCGTCGGTAAACGAGTACGTCGCTAAGTGAGGAGAGGCTGTACTCTCTGTTATATTAAGACACTCTCCAAGAGCCACCCAGCCTTTTCAGCCTTCCCGAGACACAAGATATTTCAAATTACATTTCAGACACATTTCCTTTATGCGAAATTGAGAGAAAAATCACCACGATTAGTCTTCTATTTAAATTTACGTAAATCCTTCAAGGGTGATATCGACCGGGTGAAAAATGAATGACGGAATAAAATACAGATAAATGCCGTGTAATGGAAATAAATGAGAGCAAATTCATGAAGTACACTGTGTGACAAAATATTGACAGGATCAGAGAGAGAGAGAGAGAGAGAGAGAGAGAGAGAGAGAGAGAGAGAGAGAGCCTGTAAAGAGGTTGTCAATAAAGCTAGGGATTCTTAACCTAATCTTGTCAAACCCTGTGTAAAAGAGAGAGTGAAAGAGAGAGAGAAAGAGATAGAAAGAGCGAGAGAGAGAGAGAGAGAGAGAGAGAGAGAGAGAGAGAGAGAGAGAGAGAGAGAGAGAGAGAGAGAGAGACAGTAGGGGTTGCAAGATTCTGTACGAGGCACAAGTACGCTCGCACCTTGAGTATGCTCCACTTTCTTGGTTTGCCTGCCCCCCTCTCATCTGCGACTGCTTGACAGAGTAGAGAACAGAGCAAGACGTCTCATCTCTTGCCTGGACCCATCCTGGATAGATCTGTCATTTCAGCAGAGCCTTCAGCATAGGAGGGATGTGGGTGGCCTTACTGTTATGTACAAGGCCAATATTGTCAAAGTACCACACTTGGATCCACTTCGAGGACAGCGTGAAACAAGCTTTTATGCCACAAGAAGGGCAGAAAGCAGCAACTTCACTCTGGCTGTACCCTTCTCCAGAACTTCACTCCATCTGAGATCATACATACCCAGGATGACTCGAGTATGGAACACATTCGTACAGCATAATGATGTCAACGAGATAACGTCAGTTGATCAAATGAAAATGCTGGCCCACAGATGGCTCCAACTTCATCCTGTTCCCTACTTGTATGTCTCATAGCAATAAAAATGCTTTCAAATGAGCTGATGTAGGTAACAGCTCTTAGCTTGTCAATAAAGTTAGGAATCCTTAACCTGTAAATAGCTTGTCAATAAAGCTAGGGATCCTTAACCTTGTCAAACCCTGTGTAAAGAGAGAGAGAGAGAGAGAGAGAGAGAGAGAGAGAGAGAGAGACAGAGAGAGAGATCTAGGATTTATCAGTATGAATTGTCACCGGAAGACCATGCGGCTGACAAACACCTGTCAGGTAAATGGATACAGAAATGTTAATGGTTATTTTCAACATCTGTTAAGCTAACAACAAACTTTATTTCGTTCTGCAATATACAATATATAATAAAATATTCTTAAACACATAAAGAAAGCCACTGGTATGCAGTGTATTTCGGACAGACTGCATTTCTGGCAGACTGCATTTCTGGCAGACTGCATTTCTGGCAGACTGCATTTCTGGCAGACTGCATTTCGGGCAGACTGCATTTCTGGCAGACTGCATTTCGGGCAGACTGCATTTCTGGCAGACTGCATTTCGGGCAGACTGCATTTCGGGCAGACTGCATTTCGGGCAGACTGCATTTCTGGCAGACTGCATTTCTGGCAGACTGCATTTCTGGCAGACTGCATTTCGGGCAGACTGCATTTCGGGCAGACTGCATTTCGGGCAGACTGCATTTCGGGCAGACTGCATTTCGGGCAGACTGCATTTCTGGCAGACTGCATTTCTGGCAGACTGCATTTCTGGCAGACTGCATTTCTGGCAGACTGCATTTCTGGCAGGCTGCATTTCTGGCAGACTGCATTTCGGGCAGACTGCATTTCGGGCAGACTGCATTTCGGACAGACTGCATTTCGGGCAGACTGCATTTCGATTAAAAGTAGGAAAAGAGAAGACATGACAACCGTATAGAAGGTTACAGAAGAAAGTAATAAAGAAGAAGAAGAGGACATGATTGATAACTGAGAAAAAGAAAAGGGAGTCGATGGAATAGAGAAAAAAGAACAGTTACACTGTGGTAGACCAAAGGAATTAATTAAACTTGGAAGTTGTTAGTGCGTCGGCCATTAGAAATTTAAATAGTTTGGTGAAAAAAATTTAGTGATTTTTTTTCAGGTAGACGTAGTGGTAGACCTAGACCAAGATGTAGACTTGGATGTAGTTACGAATATATAATTATAAATCAATAATACACACACACACACTGTTCATTCTCTCTCTCTCTCTCTCTCTCTCTCTCTCTCTCTCTCTCTCTCTCTCTCTCTCTCTCTCTCTCTCTCTCTCTCTCTCTCTCTCTCTCTCTCTCTTATAGTAATGAGAATTAAGTTTTGGATTATCATTATTATTATTATTATTATTATTATTATTATTATTATTATTATTATTATTATTATTATTATTATATTATCATTATTATTTTCATTATTGTTATTACGAGTAGTAGTATTAGTAGTAGTAGTAATAATAGTAGTAGTAGTAATAGTAGTAATGGTAGTAGTAATAGTAGTACTAGTAGTACCATCGGTAGTAGTAGCAGTAGTAGTAGTAGTAGTAACAGTAATATTAGTAATAATGAGATTTAACAGCTAAAGTAATACTGATAAATTAGACACATGTGCAACTCTTGGGTATCTTTATTGAGGAAACGTTTCGCCACACAGTGGCTTCATCAGTCCATACATAGGAGAAACTTGAAGAACAGGAGGAGAAAGAGGTAATCAGTCCCTCAACCTTGAGTCGATGTGTTCAGTCCATCAATCTTGAGTAGAATACGGCAGATGAGCGGAGAAGCAGCTTATAAACCGTATGGCAGGAGAGGTGTAGCAGTCATAGGTAGTGTCACATTTGTTCAATGTGGAAGTAGGTTGTGCCCAAGAATTAGGCAAGCGAAGAATTCCTAAGTATTAAGATCCCAAGAAGTTGCAGTGTCTGACAGGTTTGTAGATGAATGGTTCAGAGAACCGACATGTTGATAAATTAGACACATGTGCAACTCTTGGGTATCTTTATTGAGGAAACGTTTCGCCACACAGTGGCTTCATCAGTCCATACATAGGAGAAACTTGAAGAACAGGAGGAGAATGAGGTAATCATGTTTGCTGACACTTATGTTTGCTGACACTTATGTTTGCTGACACTTATGTTTGCTGACACTTAAGTTTGCTGACACTTATGTTTGCTGACACTTATGTTTGCTGACACTTATGTTTGCTGACACTAATGTTTGCTGACACTTATGTTTGCTGACACTTATGTTTGCTGACACTTATGTTTGCTGACACTTATGTTTGCTGACACTTATGTTTGCTGACACTTATGTTTGCTGACACTTATGTTTGCTGACACTTATGTTTGCTGATACTTAAGTTTGCTGACACTTATGTTTGCTGACACTTATGTTTGCTGACACTTATGTTTGCTGACACTTATGTTTGCTGACACTTATGTTTGCTGACACTTATGTTTGCTGACACTTATGTTTGCTGACACTTATGTTTGCTGACACTTATGTTTGCTGACACTAATGTTTGCTGACACTTATGTTTGCTAACACTTATGTTTGCTGACACTTATGTTTGCTGACACTTATGTTTGCTGACACTTATGTTTGCTGACACTTATGTTTGCTGACACTTATGTTTGCTGACACTTATGTTTGCTGACACTTATGTTTGCTGACACTTATGTTTGCTGACACTAATGTTTGCTGACACTTATGTTTGCTGACACTTATGTTTGCTGACACTTATGTTTGCTGACACTTATGTTTACTGACACTTAAGTTTGCTGACACTTATGTTTGCTGACACTTAAGTTTGCTGACACTTATGTTTGCTGACACTTAAGTTTGCTGACACTTATGTTTGCTGACACTTATGTTTGCTGACACTTATGTTTGCTAACACTTATGTTTGCTGACACTTATGTTTGCTGACACTTATGTTTGCTGACACTTATGTTTGCTGACACTTATGTTTGCTGATACTTAAGTTTGCTGACACTTATGTTTGCTGACACTTATGTTTGCTGACACTTATGTTTGCTGACACTTATGTTTGCTGACACTTATGTTTGCTCACACTTATGTTTGCTGACACTTATGTTTGCTGACACTTATGTTTGCTGACACTTAAGTTTGCTGACACTTATGTTTGCTGACACTTATGTATGCTGACACTTATGTTTGCTGACACTTATGTTTGCTGACACTTATGTTTGCTCACACTTATGTTTGCTGACACTTATGTTTGCTGACACTTATGTTTGCTCACACTTAAGTTTGCTGACACTTATGTTTGCTGACACTTATGATCGCTAGAAAGTCTTCCAACAAATTCAACTATTTTACGGCATCAGTTTGTTTTACCTTCCTCTGAGGCACCAACTTTAATGGGATAATTCACCGTCAGATAGCGTGCCTGGCTATCGTGTTAATTATTCTTTATGTGTTGTATCTGGAAGGGAAAGTTGAAAGTCCATCCACGTCTCCCTCACTGCTTATTACGAATCGTTAGCTCCTTATTACGAATACTTTACTCCTCTTATATCGTTCTTGTTTCTTACTTTGCCTCTCAATATTTGACGCGTCTTGTTTTGCCTACTTTTCGCTCCTCTAGCTCCATATATTCCTAATTTTTCTTTCGTGTATAAGTGTTTTTTTTCCAAAAAAAATTGAGGATCTTACCAGTCCCAGGAAAAAAATATCAGAATATTTGAGGGAAGTTTTGGATATTGGGTTCTAAAATCGAACACACACACACACACACACACACACACACACACATACGCACACACACACACACACACACACACACACACACACACACACACACACACACACACACACACACACACACATACACATACACACACACACACACACACACATACACACATACACACACATACACACACATACACACACACACACACACACACACACACACACACACACACACACACACACACACACACACACACACACACACACACACACACACACACACACACACATACACACATACACACACACACGCACACACACACACACACACACACACACACACACACACACACACACACACACTGCAGCATATGGGCGCCTGGCAAACCTCAGAACAGCATTCCGACATCTTAATAAGGAATCGTTCAGGACCCTGTACACCGTGTACGTTAGGCCCATATTGGAGTATGCGGCACCAGTTTGGAACCCACACCTAGCCAAGCATGTAAAGAAACTAGAGAAAGTGCAAAGGTTTGCAACAAGATTAGTCCCAGACCTAAGAGGTATGTCCTACGAGGAGAGGTTAAGGGAAATCAACCTGACGACACTGGAGGACAGGAGAGATAGGGGGGGACATGATAACGACATACAAAATACTGAGAGGAATTGACAAGGTGGACAAAGACAGGATGTTCCAGAGATTGGACACAGTAACAAGGGGACGCAGTTGGAAGTTGAAGACACAGATGAATCACAGGGATGTTAGGAAGTATTTCTTCAGCCACAGTGTAGTCAGTAAGTGGAATAGTTTGGGAAGCGATGTAGTGGAGGCAGGATCCATATATAGCTTTAAGCAGAGGTATGATAAAGCTCACGGTTCAGAGAGAGTGACCTAGTAGCGATCAGTGAAGAGGCGGGGCCAGGAGCTCGGACTCGACCCCCGCAACCTCAACTAGGTGAGTACAACTAGGTGGGTACACACACACACACACACACACATACACACACACACAAGTATGATACAGATCATGGAGCTGGGAGAGAGAGTGGACCTAGTAGCAACCAGTGAAGAGGCGGACCCAGGAGCTATGAATCGACCCCTGCAGCCACAGTTAGGTGAGCACAATTATGTTAGTGCACATACACTAAACAAGAGTTCAGAGTCTACATAAAGAGAATATTTCGCATCTTCCGGTCAAGGTTTAGAAAAACGAGACCAGTTCCTTGAGTTCAACCTCCCTGCTAACTTACCAACTTACAGATTACTAGTCACACACACAACTACTGTCGAAAAAAACAAACCATACCACGGGCGGGGTTAGAACCCGCGATCAGAGAGTCTCAAAACTCCAGACCTTCGCGTTAGCCACTGGGCAAGCTAGCTTCAAAAAGACTTATTCAACTAGGTATATTTCTACACCATAGGAATGTTAGCATAGGCCACCACTTTGACCACAAATGCCACGCTAAGTGGAGATCCGTATGTAAAAACTTGCATTTGTGGTCACAGTGGTGCCCATGCCAACCTTCCTATGATGTAGAAATATATTTAGTTGGATGAATCTTATTGAAGCCAGCTGGCCCAGTGGCTAACGAGACGGTCTGGAGTTTTGAGACTCTCTGATGGCGGGTTCTAACCCCACCCGTGGCATGGTTTGTTTGCAATCGTGTCATTACCGTTTCATGAGTCCTACTGTTGAAATCTTGTGTATATTAGTAAGGTCATTAAGCCTGCATGTAACCTGTTAACCACCAGTAAAGAATACTTTGTTCCCTAATGCAGGGGTTCAAGCAAACTCTCAATGTATGTACAGTATATATATATATATATATATATATATATATATATATATATATATATATATATATATATATATATATAACTCTAGGGATATATACATTGAGATATATACATCTCTGTGTGTATAACCTTGTTGTAATACTCATATTTCGTATTAATTAAGTCTGTGCTTATTAGTAGTTGAGAAAATATTGTATATCGCGTTTAAAAGTGTAAATAAATTAAGATATTTAAATTTTCACGATATAATAATAATAATAATAATAATAATAATAATAATGATAGAAAAAATTCAAAATATGGAAATAATATGTCATAGAGCGTCTTGGGGGAGAAATAGGAGGTAATTCAATTGTAATCCAGGAAGGGGAGGGTAGCTCCGACTCCCTGGATCAAGAGCCTCTCACCAGCCTTGAAGGAAATATTCACCATGTGGTTACTTTCCCGAATTTTCATACCTCAATGAAAAAAAAAAAAGAGCGACTCTACTGGAAAAAACTCACAGATATAGTCAGAGTAAATTTTTTAAATCCTGGTTGACGGGGAAAGCGTAGAGCAAGGCTCTATTTAGAGTAAATCACGCTCTAACACAGTTTTTTTTATTTGCGTTTATTTTGTTTTGGTGACGCAATTCAGTGTGGGTCATTTCAACTCCAGAAATATTGGAGGTTTGACCTTCCGTTCACTGGTGGTGAGATACACTCCCTGTCAAACGTGGCAGCATGTTTAGACTCCCTGTCAAACGTGGCAGCACGTTTAGACTCCCTGTCAAACGTGGCAGTACGTTTAAACTCCCTGTCAGACGTGGCAGAATGTTTAAACTCCCTGTCAGACGTGGCAGCATGTTTAGACTCCCTGTCAAACGTGGCAGCACGTTTAGACTCCCTGTCAAACGTGGCAGCACGTTTAAACTCCCTGTCAGACGTGGCAGCATGTTTAAACTCCCTGTCAGACGTGGCAGCATGTTTAGACTCCCTGTCAGACGTGGCAGCATGTTTAGACTCCCTGTCAAACGTGGCAGCATGTTTAGACTCCCTGTCAAACGTGGCAGCACGTTTAGACTCCCTGTCAAACGTGGCAGCATGTTTAGACTCCCTGTCAAACGTGGCATCATATTTAGACTCCCTGTCAAACGTGGCAGCACGTTTAGACTCCCTGTCAAACGTGGCAGCATGTTTAGACTCCCTGTCAAACGTGGCAGCACGTTTAGACTCCCTGTCAAACGTGGCAGCATGTTTAGACTCCCTGTCAAACGTGGCAGCATGTTTAGACTCCCTGTCAGACGTGGCAGCATGTTTAGACTCCCTGTCAGACGTGGCAGCATGTTTAGACTCCCTGTCAGACGTGGCAGCATGTTTAGACTCCCTGTCAAACGTGGCAGCATGTTTAGACTCCCTGTCAGACGTGGCAGCATGTTTAGACTCCCTGTCAAACGTGGCAGCATGTTTAGACTCCCTGTCAGACGTGGCAGCATGTTTAGTCTCCCTGTCAAACGTGGCAGCATGTTTAGACTCCCTGTCAGACGTGGCAGCATGTTTAGACTCCCTGTCAGACGTGGCAGCATGTTTAGACTCCCTGTCAAACGTGGCAGCATGTTTAGACTCCCTGTCAGACGTGGCAGGAAGTTTAGACTCCCTGTCGGACGTGGCAGCATGTTTAGACTCCCTGTCAGACGTGGCAGCAAGTTTAGACTCCCTGTCGGACGTGGCAGCAAGCTTAGACTCCCTGTCATACGTATCAGCAAGTTTAGACTCCCTGTAAGATGTGGCAGCAAGTTTAGACTCCCTGTCAGACGTGTCAATAAGTTTAGACTCCCTGTCAGACGTGTCGACAAGTCTTGTCCCTCAAACGAAACAATCGTCTTGAGAATTTCGTAAACTATCCCTCGAGTGAGGTTCTCTAGATCCAAGGAATTGAGCTTGACCTTCCCTTCCTTGGATCAAACCTAAATACTCCCCCCGTGAGCGTAATATAAAATCGTAAATGACTCCAAATCTCCAAACTTGAAGTTTAAACAAACATAAAAAAAAGACTAGTGCCTGGGACTCACATAAGTGTGGACGTTAATTAGTGAGTACTTACCTGCTGAGTGTAGGCCCTCCAGCAGAGCCAGCAGCAGCAGTAACACCAGCAGACCCCACTGACGATGTAGCCAGCTGGCTGACATGTTCCACCGTCTCTGGAGGACTCTAGTAATCGAAAATTTTCGGCTTAAAAACTGACTGCTGAGTCTTTTCTCCCTATTATTAGCTGGAGGAACGAACCTCCAACTCTCCTGGTCTTTTACTTATATATAATAATTATAGCGTAATAATACAGTCAATTTTTTTTCTGCCTAAGGATTGTCTGGGAGTTCGATACGTATCACTTTTTTCAGTAATTTGCAACGAAGAAAGTTTTCTGGCGTTTGGGGATTACGTGAGTTGAAGGAGCGGGATGGATGAGTTGTTTTGGAGCTGTGAGACCATGCATCACGCCCACACACCACCAAACTTTTCCCCAAGTCTCACTGGAATCAGTCACTTCCTGAGGTACGCATTTCACTCTCACGACAAGATAAAAGAATAATCGACTCTTTCACTTTGTCACCAGGTTTGTGGAGACTTCTGTTGTTGGTTTATCATGATTGGGTCAATAAAAGATAGGTAATATATTTTTTTAGTAACACTTTTGTCACTTGCGACAATGGTCCAGGCTAGACCGACACGTCATTCGTTTCCTTTCGTAAGTGCGGGTTATTATTTTTTTTTTTGTTCCAGGCACGGTGTCGTGACTTTAATTCTTCAACACTGTTGGCGTTTACTCTATCTTACTTAAGGTGTTAGAACCGCTTCAGAGGTCACAAATGCTTCATGAGACGAGTCAAGAGAATTGTAATGACCTTCACTTCTTCATAATTCTCACCACTCATCGATCCCTTCCAGGAGATCGTTTCCAGACTACGAACTTCACTAGCATCCCTGTGTGACACAACACCAGATTCTTTACAACTTTCTTTAACACGCCCATTTACGCTGCTCCATGAGCAGTATTTGATGGAATATTTTCTTCCGTATTATATAACGCCAGCCACCCGACCCTTCTAGCACAGAGGATTATACCAGGAAGGTTCAGGATGGTAGAGTTCGCGGCCGGGAGAAGTTCAGTGAGCGAGAGCGATCGTGTGTGTGTGTGTGTGTGTGCGCGCGCGAGTGTCGGCTCTTGCGTGTAAGGCAGAAGTACCAGCCTGTGCAGGATCACATCCAGCACTGAGAGAACCACCGCCACCACCGCCAACACCACCATTACCACCACCACCTCCACCCTGCCCCCACCACTTCCACCACCGCCACAACTACTACAGCCTTACCCAACCACCACAGCATCCACCCTGCCCCCCGTATCTTGCATCACCACTACCACCACAATAACTTACCCAACACCCACCCACTACCACAAACAGTACTACTACCCCAACCACACTTCGCCCACCACCACCTGCACCACAAATAGAACTGATGGTAACTGGAACCAGATCCACTGGTACTTACAGTTATGTGCGTAGTAGTAGTAGGGTAACACAAGTAATTACGATAGAAACAACACTAAATCAGACGATCTCCTTTGCATACCTGGCCATTTCTGTGAATATGGAATGGTGCATTCCCTCCCCCTTGATTCATGTAGGCAGTGACCGGGGGGGAGGAGGGGGGAGAGCGCCTTCTGCTTTACCATCATTGCCTCAAAAATCTAGAAAATACATGATAGTCCTTCGTATAGGTAGAAACAGATAGTTCTTCTCAACAAATAGATTCGGGGAAGACTGTTAGATCCCCTACTGTGATTTGCATGAACTCCCAAGAGCTGTGCCACAACTATCACCACTGCAGTTACCACCACCACTATTACCACTCCCATCAGTACTACCACCTGTACCACTACTCTCGCCCTATCACCACCATCCCCCACAATCATCACCCCCCATAACCCCCCACAATCACCATCTCCACCCACAATCACCATCACTTCCCCACAGTCACCTCCCCACCATCCCGGCAGACAGACAGGGGTCACTCGAACAAAATATCGTGATACGCTATCGTCCTCACGAGGTATTGTGTGCGCTATCATTTTTTTCTATCACCTCTGTGAATTATCGCGCAGACGTTATCGCCTCTACATTAATGCGATCATTATGACCCTTCACCCTTCCTAGCAATATCTTACGCTATCGTCGATACGAGGTTCTTAGTGCTATCGTGTATCTGATATCATCCGTACGATACAATTTGAATGCTTGAGCTAACGAGATTCACAAGAATCTCTCTAAATACCTTATTGCTTATGCACCATCAACCTCTCCCTCCCTCTCTCTCTCTCTCTCTCTCTCTCTCTCTCTCTCTCTCTCTCTCTCTCATCACCATTACAGTGGCCTTGCAAGACCACTTCAAAGACTACCTCTCGCAGTAGTCACACCAGACCTCTACAGTTGTTTTGGTGGTGGACCATTCTGACCACTTGGTGTGACCCTGGAGTCAATTTCAGGCGTCAACGCCTCCGCAGCCCGTTCTCAGACCAGGCCTCCCGGTCGCTGGCCTGATCGACCAGGGTCTTGGTGCCCACCAGCCCTTTCTAAGAGGATTTAGAGGAAGTTACAGGAATATACCACTGTTGTTTTGATATGAAAAAACAATAGCCTGACTCAGAGTTTAAAATGCCTTTGCGTTTCCATGTATTTCATGTATACATTCATGCGTGCATACATACATATATACAAATGCATACATACATACATACATACATACATACGGTTCGTAACATGTGTTCAGTGTAAAGGCGAAGGAGATACACACACCATCAGTAATATGAATAATGGAGAAGCAGGGAAAGGGAGAAAGAGAGAGAGAGAGAGAGAGAGAGAGAGAGAGAGAGAGAGAGAGAGAGAGAGAGAGAGAGAGAGAGAGAGAGAGAGAGAGAGAGAGAGAGAGAGAGAGAGAGAGAGAG
>NC_091346.1:15052474-15072474 GCF_038502225.1 Cherax quadricarinatus
CGACATCTTAATAAGGAATCGTTCAGGACCCTGTACACCGTGCACGTTAGGCCCATATAGGAGTATGCGACACTAGTTTGGAGCCCACACCTAGCCAAGCACGTAAAGAAACTAGAGAAAGTGCAAAGGTTTGCAACAAGACTAGTTCCAGAGCTAAGAGGTATGTCCTACGAGGAGAGGTTAAGGGAAATCTACCTGAAGACACTGGAGGACAGGAGAAATAGGGGACATGATAACGACATACAAAATACTGAGAGTAATTGACAAGGTGGACAAAGACAGGATGTTCCAGAGATGGGACACAGCAACAAGGGGACACAGTTGGAAGTTGAAGACACAGATGAATCACAGGGATGTTAGGAAGTATTTCTTCAGCCACAGAGTAGTTAGGAAGTGGAATAGTTTGGGAAGCGATGTAGTGGAGGCAGGATCCATACATAGCTTTAAGCAGAGGTATGATAAAGCTCAAGGTTCAGGGAGAGTGACCTAGTAGCGACCAGTGAAGAGGCGGGGCCAGAAGCTAGGACTCGACCCCTGCAACCTCAACTAGGTGAGTACAACTAGGTGAGTACACACACACACACACACACACACACACACACACTGTGCTCACCACAATTATGTTAATACAATTAGGTGAGACACACAACAAGCCAAGTATTCATAAAAAAGTGCCTTTGACACATGATAAATAAGACACACACACGGGTACTCCAGCGACCAACGGGTACCAGCCACCAT
The DNA here is from genome assembly GCF_038502225.1 of Cherax quadricarinatus. Classification (NCBI taxonomy): domain Eukaryota; kingdom Metazoa; phylum Arthropoda; class Malacostraca; order Decapoda; family Parastacidae; genus Cherax; species Cherax quadricarinatus. The sequence continues at coordinate 15,053,216 of NC_091346.1, forward strand.
GCACAGAACGGGTACTCCAGCAACCAACAGGTACTCCAGCGATCAACAGGTACCAGCCACCATGCACACAACGGGTACTCCAGCAACCAACAGGCACTCCAGCGATCAACGGGTACCAGCCACCATGCACACAACGGGAAAAAGAGGTAAAATAATAACAGAAATGTGTGAAACAGTTGGATACAACGGCAGAAGTGAAAGCTAAAGAAGTGTTAGCGTCGATTCTGCGAAGAGCTGAAGCACTGGCTAAAACCTACAAGACAGTAGATACGGTATAATTGTTAGGGATCTAGATGACTCTGAATGTAACCAAAAAAATTAAAACAATAAAGACAGATGTTAGCACTTGAGAAAAGTGCCACCGACATTCACTCTGTATAGTTCTTGTATGTAGTTCTACTATCTTCCAGTTATGTCCTGGAATTTGTATTCATAAAGCCACTGGATGGCGAAACGTTTACAATAAAGATTCGTAGATGTTGCACTTGTATCTTGTTTTTTTTATCTTGTCTGTATAGTATATCATACATATACAACTTCATATAGAAGGTTAGGTCGGAATTCGTCAGGAATCAGGACAATTGTTTCCTAGTGTGAGTCTTAGGGAAAATTTATGGAGATTATAATCAGAATAAGGCTGGTAGAGCACAGGAAAAGAAGTGATTTCCTAAGCAATAAACATGATTTTAGAGATGACAAATCATGTCTCACGAATTTACTGGATATTTTTTGGCAAGGTTACAGAAGTGAGGTTGAAGAGGGATTGATAGACTGCATATTCTTGGACTGGAAGAATGAATTTGCTAATGTACGTGACTGGAAGCTAAGACAGAAACTTCAGAAGCTGCCAGGAATAACAGGAAGCTAGGACAGAAGCTTCAGAAGCTGTCAGGAATAACAGGAAGCTAAGACAGAAACTTCAGAAGCTGTCAGGAATAACAGGAAGCTAAGACAGAAACTTCAGAAGCTGTCAGGAATAACAGGAAGCTAAGACAGAAATTTCAGAAGCTGTCAGGAATAACAGGAAGCTAAGACAGAAACTTCAGAAGCTGTCAGGAATAACAGGAAGCTAAGACAGAAACTTCAGAAGCTGTCAGGAATAACAGGAAGCTAAGACAGAAACTTCAGAAGCTGTCAGGAATAACAGGAAGCTAAGACAGAAACTTAAGAAGCTGTCAGGAATAACAAGAAGCTAAGACAGAAACTTCAGAAGCTGTCAGGAATAACAGGAAGCTAATACAGAAACTTCAGAAGCTCTCAGGAATAACAGGAAGATAAGACAGAAACTTCAGAAGCTCTCAGGAATAACAGGAAGATAAGACAGAAACTTCAGAAGCTGTCAGGAATAACAGGAAGATAAGACAGAAACTTCAGAAGGAGTCAGGAATAACAGGAAATGAGTTCCTGTAATTCCTGAAAAGATAAAAAAAAAGAATGATTGTCCGTCAAGAGAAGTGAGAATCGGTTCCGCAGGGAAGAATTTTGGGACCAGTGTTCCTTCTTACCAGAAGAGACAGATTCAGATGCTAATATATTTCTGGAATTTATGTGGAATCCAAAGTAAACAAATGCAAATCTAGGGAAGTTTGCCTCAGTAATTAACCAAGGAGTGAGTGCCTGTCCTCGAAGACGCTGAGAGTGACAATTAATCTAGAGCAGTAAGTCATATGTTACCTTCCAGCAGTGTGTGTGATGTCGCAGATATATGCTGAGGCTTATATGAGATTCTTGCTCGTGTTTCCTATCTGATGTGAATAATTGCATATTGCTTTTGTGTGAGAAGCAATATGAGAATATGACAAAGGCACAAATTGAGAGAGAGAGAGAGAGAGAGAGAGAGAGAGAGAGAGAGAGAGAGAGAGAGAGAGAGAGAGAGAGAGAGAGAGTTAGAGAGAGATAGAGAGAGAGAGAGAGAGAGAGAGAGAGAGAGAGAGAGAGAGAGAGAGAGAGAGAGAGAGAGAGAGAGAGAGAGAGAGAGAGAGAGAGGTGCTGGTGAAAGGGGAAAGTAGATGCTTAGAAAGTCTGAGAGTCACCTCTGACATTATTAAGACCAAGGCAGATTATGGAAAGGTTCAGAAAGCAGACTGACAAGCAGGAAGGAATACCGGTTGACAGACAGACACAAACTGGATGACATACAGACACAGTCTCTCTCTCTCTCTCTCTCTCTCTCTCTCTCTCTCTCTCTCTCTCTCTCTCTCTCTCTCTCTCTCTCTCTCTCTCTCTCTCTCTCTCTCTCTCTCTCTCTCTCTCTCTCTCTCTCTCTCTTTCTCTCTTTCTCTCTTTCTCTCTCTGATCTGCTTATATCTGACTAGCAAAATCAGAAAGTGGCCACTTCTCTCTCTGGCCACACCACTGGCTGACCACACCAATGACTGACCCCACCAGAGGCTGGCCATACTACAGGCTGGCCACACTAGAGGCTGGCCACACTAGAGCCTGGCCACACCAGAGGCTGGCCACACCAGAGGCTGGTCACACAGAGAAGAGATGAGGAGGATGCCACATCAAAGTGAACAACAAAGTGCCATTGATCTGTGGACTGAGACATTGCGGGGCCACTCAGTGCCACCTTCTACCAGGGCCACAATACATAGAGAGAGAGAGAGAGAGAGAGAGAGAGAGAGAGCAAACAGCCTTTTCATTACATATTCATATTTGTTGAGGATTAATTCGTCTCTTACTTACCACTGCCTTTGGCTATACAGATAATGTAATGAAAGCATAGCAGAAGGCTCTCTCCCCACTCTCCGTCCCCCCCCCCGACTTCACCTCCAAGATAATTACGATGCCGTGGTAAATATAGGGATTTGTGGGTTCCTTAGCTGTTTATGTTGCAGCTACAACTAATTTAATACGACAACAGCAATAGTAACAACATCTTCTGTTGCTACTACTGCTATTACAACAGCTATTATTATTACTATTACGAATATTATTATTATTACTACTATGAATATTACTGCTCTTAATTCTATTACGATTACTCTGCAAAATAACTTCTACTACTACTACTAGTAGTAGTAGTAGTAGTAGTAGTAGTAGTAGTAGTAGTAGTAGTAGTAGTAGTAGTAGTAGTAGTAGTAGTAGTAGTAGTAGTAGTAGTAGTAGTAGTAGTAGTAGTAGTGTGCTTCAGTTAGTCCAGGAACTGACGGGAGACCGAACTGCTGTCATGTTTATCTGGCCTGACTGACAGTATATGAGCACCTCACAGCTTCGTCAGGGTTAAACTGCCGTACTAGCACCAATATATACTGCTACAGAAAGTGACGGTATACACTCAGGGTCACGCTCACTATATACCGTTATAGATAGAGAGAAAGTGAGAGGATATACTGAGGGTCATGTTCACTATATTTGTTACAGTAGAAAGTGAGAGGATATATTGAGGGGTCATGTTCACTCTGTAATTACAATAGAGAGAAAGTGATAGAGGATATACTGAGTGTCATATTCACTATATACTATAGCAGAGAGATAATGATAGCAACTGACATAGAAATTGTAGCAATACTAGTCCATTGAATTTCATTTGTCCTCAACGTTTCGCCCAGAGAGGTAATATCAGAGCGGTCTCAGTGTGCATGCATAATTAATTCTTCCTCTTTTTGCAATAAGCATCGTATATTTGCTAATAAGCTTCGCGCATTCTGCAATAAGCTTCGTGCATTATGTTCGACTGATGATTGGCAGGAGAGACTCTGGCACCTGATAGTTTACCCTCTGCAGGAGTTGCCACAATTTTAATGGGTAAAGTGTTGTCCTGTCAGTCAACTGAGAGAGAGACAGAGAGAGACAGAGACAGAGAGACAGAGTACATACCAAGTCTATACTAAGACTGTCAGCAGAGGGGAACTATTTATTTTTATCTAGAATCTAAATTCCAGATTAAGGATTATCGTGTATTATCTAGGTGTATGAGTCAAGAGCAAAAGAGAGAAAGAGAGAGAGAGAGAGAGAGAGAGAGAGAGAGAGAGAGAGAGAGAGAGAGAGAGAGAGAGAGAGAGAGAGAGAGAGAGAGAGAGAGAGAGAGAGAGAGAGAGAGAGAAATTTGACAGTTTCCAAATGCTCTTCCTATATCTTAATAATGACCTTCATAAGCCTAATAAAAATATAATGAAATTTAATCAAAAGTCCCTAAATAGCCTTTGCAAATGCCCCTTAAACGACATCTTGAAATGACCATCACAAGAGACATGTTTAAATATCTTTTGCATAAATGGCTTAAAGTACTGACGATTGAAAATAGACTCAACTAATTCACAACATATATTGCTACTCAGAAAGAAAAAACCCTCTAATGATTCCTCTCACAAATGTGTGTAAATTGTGAATTGTTCCAACTTCGGAATTGTGTTTTCATTTAGCCACTGTAAATTTTCTGTCGTCAATAATCGTTGCAAAACTGACTTAGGAATCCTAGACATCTTTGCTGATAAGGAAAGTGACGGAACACTGAATTATCACACTAACAATTATCGCCAATTATTGTTCTAGTTACGACTGTTAATTATACGTCATAAAAGTAGCATGTTCCAGGTGACTGAAAAAAAACGAAAAAAAAGTTGATTATTCACTTTTTTGTGGCTAATTTGGGTTGATAAATTGACTGGTGATGTAGACAGGATGGTGTAAACACTGACTGGTGATGTAGATAGTGTAGGATGGTGATGTAGATATAATTGTGTAAACATTGACTGGTGATGTAGATAGGATGGTGATGTAGGTAGGATTGTGTAAACATTGACTGGTGATGTAGATAGGATTGTAATTTAGGTAGGATTGTGTAAACACTGACTGGTGTTGTAGACAGGATGGTGATGTAGGTAGGATTGTATAAACATTGACTGGTGATGTAGACAGGATGGTGATGTAGGTAGGATTGTATAAACATTGACTGGTGATGTAGACAGGATGGTGATGTAGGTAGGATTGTATAAACATTGAGTGGTGATGTAGACAGGATGGTGATGTAGGTAGGATTGTATAAACATTGACTGGTGATGTAGACAGGATGGTGATGTAGGTAGGATTGTGTAAACATTGACTGGTGATGTAGACAGGATGGTGATGTAGGTAGGATTGTGTAAACATTGACTGGTGATGTAGACAGGATGGTGATGTAGGTAGGATTGTATAAACATTGACTGGTGATGTAGACAGGATGGTGTAAACATTGCTCGTTTAGGATGCTGTGTAATATTATATACCTGCCTAGCGTGGGGCCAGTAGGCCTGCTGCAGTGCTCCTTCTTATGTATAGATATGCAGAACATCTTCACTGAGGGAGGGAGGAAGGGAAAGTGAGAGATAAAGGAACGGAAGAATTGGATATGAAGAGAAGAAAATAGAGACAAAGGAGAGAATGGAAGAAAAAACAGGTATTAAAGTGGGAAATTATGAAAGTGTGGAATGGGATAAAAGAGTGGAAGCTTGAAAGAGGGAGAGAGGAGAAGAAAAGGAAGAGACATGGAGAGAAAAAGGGGACAGTTTAAAATAATGTGAAGATGAGGGGAAAGATAGACAGCAGAAAAACTGCTAAATATATGGAAATTATCTGTCGAGAAATGCTATGTACAGTCTACTTATCTTTTGTCTTCATCATTGAAGTCAGGAAAGTATAGCAGAAGGCTCTCTCCCCACCCTTCACTCCCTTGTTAAATACGACTTTTGCCCCCCAAAAAAAAATGTAATTAATTCATAAAGAAGTTCAGAAGGCAGTCTGCTCCATATTCTTGAACTCTGGAAAAAAAAAACACTTGTCCACATTTGGGTTGCACCTCCTACCTAGGAGTTTCAAAGAGTCGTTTCATGTTATTGAATATCTGTGTAATTAAAATTGTTCTTCGTGTTTGAGGTCACAAAATTTAGTAATTAAAAAGTTTGAATGAGATCTCTTCGTAGTCTCCTGAAGGAGTCTTTCTTTGTCTTGTTTCTTTCTTAATGGAGACTCTCTTTGTCCCCCTTTCCTCTAACCCTCTTTAGCTGTATTTCCTCACTAAGAAAGAAAAATACAGAAAGGCAGAAGGAAAGGGTAAGCAAGAGACATTATATATATATATATATATATATATATATATATATATATATATATATATATATATATATATATATATATATATATATATATATATATATATATATATATATATATATATATATATATATATATATATATATATATATATATATATATATATATATATATGCAAGGAATTCATGAGAGCATGCGAAATATACATATATATATAAATATATATATATATATATATATATATATATATATATATATATATATATATATATATATAATATATATATATATATATATATATATATATATATTCTGAAGGAGGGATATTAATGTTGCAGTTTAAAAACTGTAGTGTAAAGCACCCTTCTGGCAAGACAGTGATGGAGTGAATGATGGTGAAAGTTTTTTCTTTTCGGGCCACCCTGCCTTGGTGGGAATCGGCCAGTGTGATAATATAGATATATATATATATATATATATATATATATATATATATATATATATATATATATATATATATATATATATATATATATATACATATATATATATATATATAAAACACTTCTATTAAACACGCTCACGCATGCGTGAGCGTGTTTGATAGGAGTGAATGGGGACAAATGGGTTTTTAATACTTGACGTGCTGTTGGAGTGTGAGCAAAGTAACATTTATGAAGGGATTCAGGGAAACCAGCAGGCCGGACTTGAGTCCTGGAGATGGGAAGTACAGTGCCTGCACTCTGAAGGAGGGGTGTTAATGTTGCAGTTTAAAAACTGTAGTGTAAAGCACCCTTCTGGCAAGACAGTGATGGAGTGAATGATGGTACATAATAAGCTAGTCATGATTGCAAAGATTAACATATTGATAATATTTCAGGAAGGGCCGAAACGTCGTTTAAGGATTTCTCTCTATATTGTGAGTTATTCACAACAGTGGTGGAACTGTTTGTAAATTTATAATATATTGTGTCATATTACACGGTAGATAATAGATACAATTATTATGAACCTTTTTCTTTTGGTTATTTCAGATTATCACGAATTATACCTGATTTAATATTACTCTATTGAATATTACCCTATTTAATATTACCCTATTCTGAGAAAATCTGCACAAATGGACCTTTTCGTGAACTTCCTTCAGCATTTTAAAAAAGTTGAAAATTATATACATCAAGGAAGAAATTAATGTCACAGGGAAAACCTGTCTAATATAACACGAATTATTATCATTACAGATTTGTATTAATAAGTCCAGAAGCTTTTACTGCGAGAACACTGTGTCTTTTGACCTTTATGGTGCATGGGGATCCCTTTGAAACTTTAGAAATATTCGTGGAACCCCACTTGCTAATATTTGCAATTTTAGGCTCCATTGGTCGATAAAATTAAGTCCTTGGGATGACTAAGTGGCTACCTAGGGGTCCGCGACCCACTGTTTGAGAACCTGTGTTCTTTCACACGGCTAATTTTTGTTGACACAAGTTAAATCAGAGACTTATTATACTGAAAGGGTTATAGAGCGCTTTGGCAATCAGAAATAAAATTGTGGGTTAACTGTGAATAACTTAGTAGCTAACGTCGTACCAGAGCCGAAAGTATTTATGAATCAATGTGTTGAACAAGTTTTTATTGGGGAAACGTTTTGTTCAGGGTGGAACAAAACGTTGCTAGCTCTGTATATTGTCTTTATGCCTTGTATTTATGTGTATCGTACCTGCACATACAGTACCTGGTGCTGGTACGAGCGAGCTTCCCTGAGAGTATCGATCACAGTGGAAATGCCAGGAGTGTGGAGTGAAGGGGTGGATAGGGAAGGTGGATAGGGAAGGTGGATAGGGAAGGTGGATAGGGAAGGTGGATAGGGAAGGTGGATAGGGAAGGTGGATAGGGAAGGTGGATAGGGATGTAGGTGATAAGTGAGGTGTGGGAGAAAGGGATGAGGAACAAGGGTGGTGGAGGAAAGGTGAGAAGGTAGGTGTCTAGTGGATGAAAGGAGAAGAGGGGTAGGGGTAGATCTTTCTCTGTGGATGGAGTTTATTGGAGAAAGTGTGTTGGAGAGAGTGTTGGGGAGAGAGTGTGTTGGAGAAAAACTGGGATGTAATGAGAGAAACAAGAAGACGAAATATTTAGAGGAAACTTGAAAGTGAATAAGGGAACACGATTACACACACACACACACACACACACACACACACACACACACACACACACACACACACACACAGCATTCCGATACCTTAGTAAGGAATCATTCAAGACACTGTACACCGTGTATGTCAGGCCCATACTGGAGTATGCAGCACCTGTTTGGAACCCGCACTTGATCAACCACGTCAAGAAACTAGAGAAAGTACAAAGGTTTGCGACAAGGTTAGTTCCAGAGCTAAGGGAATGTCCTATGAAGAAAGATTAAGGGAAATCGGCCTGACGACACTGGAGGACAGGAGGGTCAGGGGAGACATGATAACGACATATAAAATACTGCGTGGAATAGACAAGGTGGACAAAGACAATTGGAAGTTGAAGACACAAATGAGTCAGAGAGATAGTAGGAAGTATTTCTTCAGTCATAGAGTTGTAAGGCAGTGGAATAGCCTAGAAAATGACGTAGTGGAGGCAGGAACCATACACAGTTTTAAGACGAGGTTTGATAAAGCTCATGGAGCGGGGAGAGAGAGGGCCTAGTAGCAACCGGTGAAGAGGCGGGGCCAGGCCAGCTAGGACTCGACCCTGCAACCACAAATAGGTGAGTACAAATAGGTGAGTACACACACACACACACACACACACACACACACACACACACACACACACACACACACACACACACACACACACAAACACACACACACACAAACACAACCAAATTTAATACAAACTTGACAAACTTGTATATAATTCAGGCCACATTTCGACAAAAGAAAATCAAAACATATGCGAGTTATTTAAAAGGATTATGAGAGCTAATCAACACATCTAAGTATAAAAACACCCGTCCTCTCCCTCCTCCTTCTCCTCCACCCTCCTTGTCCTCTCCTTCCCTCCATCTCTCCCTACTTCCTCCTTCCCCCTTACGGTGTCAAACAAATGTTAAGTGATGGTCACAACGTCATCACTCACGAAATCGTAAGAACACGACTGCAAACAAACCATGACATAGGTTCAAACTCAACCCGTTCCGTGGTTTGATGGCCACCGGGACTACGACTCACCACACACTCAGATAAATAACCCGCAGTAACAACACACTACAGATCCAACTGAATTCACTTTATCTTGGCCTCCTTTCTCACCTAATTACCTTCCCATCCACTGTCTCCAGTATATGTTCACTGTACAGCAGTGAAAAGAGTCACTGGTTGTTAACACGTGTTTATAAAGATACCCAGGTGTTGTACTCTTGTCTTATATATCAGAGCAGGAAATGTCTTGGCTGCCTCTTACGACAAAGCCAGAAATATCCGAGATAAAAAGCGACTCTGATATAACTTGAATCCTTCAAAGGAGAGGCTTTGATGCTGAAGAAGGACTCTTGATCTAAAGAATATCAACTACCTTTTGTTTAATTACAGTGAATCTAATTCCCTCTCGACCTTTAGCAATTCTGCTGGCCATCTCCCTACAATGAGGAAATGTAACTGTCCTCTCTCTCTCTCTCTCTCGCTTTGTTCAACTGAAAGATGAAAAAAACTTAACTACACGAGGACAGCCAGGTATTATAGGCAGATGAGCTGGAATTTCTGACTCGCAGATCAAAGGCATGTATTTTTACATATTCTGGGTTGTGTGTGTGTGTGTGTATGTGTGTGTGTGTGTGTGTGTGTGTGTATGTGTGTGTGTGTGTGTGTGTGTATGTGTGTGTGTGTGTGTGTGTGTGTGTGTGTATGTGTGTGTGTGTGTGTGTGTGTGTGTGTGTGTGTGTGTGTGTGTGTGTGTGTGTGTGTGTGTGTGTGTGTGTGTGTATGTGTGTGTGTATGTGTGTGTTGTGTGTGTATGTGTGTGTGTAAATGAATTACAGCTATATTCCGAATCCTTGGATCAAACCTGATTACCTCTGGTTCCTCAGGCTATGTTTTCCCCATGTGACTACTGTAGCTTTTTTCCATACATATAATATTAATAGGTCTCTTTCTCTCTCCTCCTCCTCCTCCTCGTCCTCCTACTCCTTCTCAGTCTTTAACGCTAGAGATAAATCAGTCTCCTCAGTACCACTGGTACCACCTTCAGATGGGAGTAATGTACAAAGGTTTCCCAGGAATCAACGAGGCACAGGTTACGTGAGGTGAATTCAGGACTGGTCTCTGAGAGTAGCCTCTCCCAGCCCTGATTACTGCTACAAACAGTGTCAAAATAGGTGAATTCACAAAATAATTTCAGTTCACGCGTCTTAGAACATGAGCAATGTGTATCTCTCTCCATCAAGTTCATTTTCCAGAGAGTAAGTTTAAATACGCTCCTGTCACACTGTGTTTTCACGAAATACAACAACATCTTGCTTGAAGAATTAGACATATGAACAACATCTGGGTATCTTTATTTGTAGACGTTCCGCCATCCAGTGGCTTTATCAATACAAATCCAAGGACACGATAGGAAGACTGTCGAACTATATACCAAAGATGAGGTAATCAGTCCCTCAACCTTGGAGTTGGTGAAGAGCACCATAATAGTCTTGATTCTTCAAGACTATTGTACTGTTCAGTTAACGGAGGTTTTGTGACGAGGAATCTCTTACGTTGGGGGAAGAAGAAGAGGTAAAACAATGTACAGGAATAAAGAATGAAAGCAATAATCAAGGTTGAAGAGTACTAGGAAAATTACTCACGCCAGGAGGAAAAACGAGAGAACAAAGAAGAGAGAGAGAGAGAGAGAGAGAGAGAGAGAGAGAGCAAGAGAGAGAGAGAGAGAGAGAGAGAGCGAGAGAGAGAGAGAGAGAGAGAGAGAGAGAGAGAGAGAGAGAGAGAGAGAGAGAGAGAGAGAGAGAGAGAGAGAGAGAGAGAGAGAGAGAGAGAGAGAGAGAGGTGAAAGACCGTGGTAACTGCAGTTCCTGTACCAAACAAGACTCCCGGGTGCATTCAGCCGCCGTCCACAACAGTTGACAGAGACCTGCCTCTAACTGGTACAAGTTTTATAGAGGTATGTTTTGCCTGCCAATGTGGCAGATGTTGCCTAGGGTGGGTCAGCTCAGGGCTAACCCACCTCAAGGTCAACCCACCTCAAGGCCAAGCCACTTCAAAGCCAACTGTAACATAAAAGTACATCTGTACATTATTTGATGCTTCCCTATTTGTTTGGTTTTTAATTTTCATTGTTGTAGGTTAGTGTTATTATTTTAACAATGAATTCTTATTGTTGTTTATTGCTGAGATAATGTAATGGAACTCTGTTAATATTTACTATTTTGTATATTTTTGAATGAGGGATTTGATATGTGCCAGACTGAGCTGGAAGACTTCAGTGTTATCAGTTTGACCTGGGAGACTTCAGTGTTGTCTTGCAATACACTGTCTACATAACGAGCGTGAACGGGGTTTACCTGCCAGGTGGAGCCTTCCACCCTACGCTTGCTCAGAGGATCAATAGCTCTTTGGCACTGACCAGGAAAGATGTAAAGCAGTTGCTCTGCCTCCACCAACGTAGCCTCACACTCAAACAGTTTATGCAGTGTCATATTTCTGAGTGTTGTCTTGTGTCTGCGGGCTATGTACATAGTGAGGAGAGTATAGTTTTAATTACATTGTTGAACATAGGCTCTAAGAGGAAGAGCCATCACTTTAAATTTCGTTCAGAGTCTTCATAAAACACTGCTACACTGTCACAAACACATTTTGTCGTAGTGTGCACCTTGTTACGTTTAAACATAGTTTTAATGAATAGTATCATCACTGCATCGTGTACCAGTCTGGGACTTTATCTTTTTGATGTCTCTATCCCGTGTGGACAGACTGTGTGCTTCACTGGCGCAAACGGTAGTTTTAGATTGACTTTGACTCGTCTGGATGTTAACTTTCAATTATATTTGCTGTACTGTACTCTAATTATGCACTGTCTGTTGTGGACTCAAGTAGGGGCTAGCTGCAAAATACTAAGCAGCGAGTGAGCTTAGATTTAGCTCGGTTTTGTGAACTCAGGCTATGACAGGATTAAATGGGTTTTGTCTCTGATTGCCTTGTTGGTGTCTTCACAATGTATTATGTGATCTTAGGATGGTATGTGCACACACATACTGTGTGAACCTAGGGTCATGTGTACATCTTGATACGTACGTGGGTCTTCAAGTTTAATTTGATGTATTTTTCATACAACTTGTCCAATGCTGTACTTGGAATAATTATCATTTATGGGTTAATTAACCCTCACCTGGCAAAGGAGTTGATATAATTCTTATCAGGAATTATTTCAGTAATGTTCTGTACGGTGATAATTGTATTAATAAAAACGAAGAGTTAGAACAAACGAAGGGAAATAAAGACGAAGTGTAATCCTATAAATTCCCGCTTCTCTTTTTCTCCCCTTGAACATAAAAACCAATTAACAATAAACTTCAAGTTAAGAGAGACAAAGCTGAGAAATAGAGAGAGAAATGCGAAAACGGTCGCTGGAGAAAACGCTCGCCGGTCATTGATTTTCATCACAGCGAACGTTCCCCAGCGATCAACTCCCCAAGGTTGGACATTAATGGGTGAAAATTGAGCCTCTGTGGATGCCAAGACGGTCAGTAGCATGCGAAGTGCATTTCGACTTTGTAATATAAAAAAACAGAGACACCTCCGTGAAATGCTTCCTCAACACGAATAATAAGGAAAAATTTTGAATAAGATTTTTATTTCCAAGAAATAAGAGATAAGAAATAAGAAATAAGAGAGTAAAGGTTGAGGGACCCGCCATGTGTGTCTGCTGTGGTGTCACTGGTAATTACTTATTTTGTCCTCTATTTGGCTTTTTCAAATTCTTCTATTACTCATGATTATTATTATTATTATTATTATTATTATTATTATTATTATTATTATTATTATTATTATTATTATTATTAAAATGCTAATAAATAATAATAATAAAAAAAAAAAAAAAAAATAATAATAATAATAATAATAATAATAATAATAATAATAATTATTATTATTATTATTATTATTATTATTATTATTATTAAAATGCTAATAAATAATAATAATTATTATTATTATTATTATTATTATTATTATTGCTGTTGCTGTTATCATTATTATTATTTTTATTATTATCATTATTATTATTATTATTATTATTATTATTATTATTATTATTATTATTTTTATTATTATTATTATTATTATTATTATTATTATTATTATTATTATCATCATCATTATCATTATTATTATTATTTTTATTATTATTATTATTATTATTATTATTATTATTATTATTATTATTATTATTATCATTATCATTATTATCATTATTATCATTATTTTTTTTATTATTATTATTATTATTATTATTATTATTATTATTATTATTTTTATTATTATCATTATTATCATTATTATTATTATTATAATTATTATTATTATTATTATTATTTTTTTATTATCATTATTATCATTATTATCATTATTATTATTATTATTATTATTATTATTATTATTATCATTATTATCATTATTATTATTATTATTATTATTTTCATTATTATTTTCATTATTATTATTATTATTATTATTATTATTATTATTATTATTATTCCTAGATTGCACCTTCTCCCTCTTCTTCATTATATTTATCTACACAATCGTTTTCTAGTTTACGTCACTTATCTGTAACTCAGAAATCCCGCAAAACATCACAAAGTGATACTAAATCAGCAACTGATATATTGCAAATATTGCTGCTGGGAACTGAATCAACGACCTGAGAAAACCACTCAGTATATTGCTAGAAATACTGTAGGAAGAAGAAGCAGCTCTATGCAAGCCGAGAGTATATTAACAATTTGTCAGAAGGTGAGAAGGTTTAATGGAAACACGATAAGAATGTGTAAAACACTTAGAGGACGTGAGAGGGGAGACACGATAAGAGCGTGCAAAATACTAAGACGTGAGAGGAGAAACACGATAAGAACGTGCAAAATACTAAGAGGACGTGAGAGGGGAGACACGATAAGAACATGCAAAATACTAAGAGGACGTGAGAGGGAAAACACGATAAGAGCATGCAAAATACTAAGAGGATATGAGAGGGAAGTCACGATAAGAACGTGCAAAATACTAAGAGGACGTGAGAGGAGAGACACGATAAGAACGTGCAAAATACTAAGAGGATGTGAGAGAGGAGATACGATAAGAACGTACAAAATACTAAGAGGACGTGAGAGGGAAGACACGATAAGAACGTACAAAATACTAAGAGGACGTGAGAGGGGAGACACGATAAGAACATGCAAAATACTAAGAGGACGTGAGAGGGGAGACACGATAAGAACATGCAAATTGCTAAGAGGACGTGAGAGGGAAGACACGATAAGAACGTGCAAAATACTAAGAGGACGTGGGACGGGAGACACGATAAGAACGTACAAAATACTCAGAGGACGTGAGAGGGAAGACACGATAAGAACGTACAAAATACTCAGAGGACGTGAGAGGGAAGACACGATAAGAACGTACAAAATACTAAGAGGACGTGAGAGGGAAGACACGATAAGAACGTGCAAAATACTCAGAGGACGTGAGAGGGAAGACACGATAACAACGTATAAAATACTCAGAGGACGTGAGAGGGAAGACACGATAAGAACGTACAAAATACTCAGAGGACGTGAGAGGGAAGACACGATAACAACGTATAAAATACTCAGAGGACGTGAGAGGGAAGACATGGGCAGACTCTTTAAGTTGAAGGAATACTGAGTTAGGGAGATATGAATGGAGAAAGTGAACTGCCAAATTAGCCACAGAAAAGCTAATATATACATCTTCAACCACAGAATTCCAAGTAATGGAAGGAGTCAGACGAGATGGTGCAAGTAAACACATTGCACAGTTTTAGGGACAGCTACGACAGGACTCAGACAGCAAGAAATTAGCATAAACCTGAGGAATAACAATTCAGATATATGTGAATACACACACGTTTGGGACAAGATTCTTAACAGTCCACGAAGCACCTCTGGTCGAGTGTTTCGGGGGTCATTCCTCAACTAACAACCCAAACGAACCGACCAAATAATCCGATTAAACGCATAACGAACTCTAGGGCGGGTCATAATTACCCTGGTCAAGGCTGTAACGAGCGCAGAAGCGTTCCAGGCGAGGTAAGTGCCTGTTGTAACCAGCCAACCTGCCACGGGAAAATTATGAAGCAACGTAATGACTGTATCTGTAGTGGGGCTAGTGAGAGAGAGAGAGAGAGAGAGAGAGAGAGAGAGAGAGAGAGAGAGAGAGAGAGAGAGAGGTACAGAGCGTAAACAGTGTCTTGTAAGCCACCTGTGTCCAGGTAGGGAATTGATATGATTACACTTACTGAAGCAAGAGAATATTAGACTGGGTATATGGCTCTCTCTCTCTCTCTCTCTCTCTCTCTCTCTCTCTCTCTCTCTCTCTCTCTCTCTCTCTCTCAAATCCTCCTTTCCTTTTCGACCGTTCTTAACCCCTATTCTCCTCCTCCTCTCCCCTCTTCCTCACCTCTCTCTTCTCCTCCATCCCCTCTAAACAAACCCTTATTCACTGGTCTCTCTTCAGATATTTTCCCTTCCATAAACTTACTGTTTCCCGCGCAAAAAAAAATTATGAGTTTCAACCCTCCCCCAAAAAAAAAAAAAAAAAAAAAAAAAAAAAAAAAAAAAAAAAAAAAAAGAATTCGCGTCAATTGTATCACTTGTTTTCCCGTCAATTCATCAGATGATGCTAACTTACGAACACAAAAAGTTCCTGTCTTCCTTACTTACGAACATTACACAGCTGCACTACGGACCAACAAGAAACAGAAAATAAAACTTTATTCCATTATTTTTAACGCAACAACAATTTTTTTTAAAACCTGGGAAGGAAACCTGAGTGCATAATATATATATATACATATATATATATATATATATATATATATATATATATATATATATATATATATATATATATATATATATATATATATATATATATATATATATATATATATATACAAAACAACCACTCTGAAAGAATAGAAATTCCAAGCGTTTTCGTGACTACTCACATTATCAAGGAACTATGAAAGTAAAGCATCCAAGGAAGCTATATAAGGGGTCCGGCCAGCACCTCACTATCAGATCCCACAACGGTTAAACACCTGACGCGCGCCGACCCAACTTGGATAGGTCCTTTGCACAACTCACCCCCAAGCTATTCTACCCAAGAAAATTTAAAAATTATTTGTCCAGTGTATTATTAAATTCTTCCCAAATTCTATTAATTATAAATGGATGTAATTTATATAAACCAAAGGAAATATTCATATTATTGTCAAAACTGCTTTTTATGAAACAAGATTCAATTATATTCCTGTCGACCATGGACTTGCTTGATACTACTTTCTCAACTTTTTGAAAATCAATTGGATGGTTAAAATCTCTTACATGAATAAATATATATATATATATATATATATATATATATATATATATATATATATATATATATATATATATATATATATATATATATATATATATATATATATGTCTGCCGAATAGGCAGAATTTATGATCTTGGCTTAAATAGCAACGCTCATCTTGCCATATAGGACAAGCAAAAATTTGTGTATGCAATAATTTCGCCAAAATCATTCTGAACCTAACGAAAAAAATATATTTCACTGTGTTTGTTTGGTATTAAATTACTGTAAACAAATATAAAATATATTTAGTTGGGTTAGGCTAAAATAAATTGTTCTTGTTATAATAAGGTTAGCTAAGTTTTCTTAGATTCTTTTGGTGCAAAATTAAAATTTTTTACGTTAACATTAATGAAAAAAATATACCTTTGAACGTATAAGAGAAAATTTTTGAAAGGACTTAATTTTAAATGAGTTCTTGCTAACTGACCAGTTTTACATATTCGGCACGACATATATATTTATATATATACATATATATATATATATATATATATATATATATATATATATATATATATATATATATATATATATATATATATATACATATATTCCTAGATTGCACCTTCTCCCTCTTCTTCATTATATTTATCTACACAATCGTTTTCTAGTTTACCTCACTTATCTGTAACTCAGAAATCCCGCAAAACATCACAAAGTGATACTAAATCAGCAACTGATATATTGCAAATATTGCTGCTGGGAACTGAATCAACGACCTGAGAAAACCACTCAGTATATTGCTAGAAATACTGTAGGAAGAAGAAGCAGCTCTATGCAAGCCGAGAGTATATTAACAATTTGTCAGAAGGTGAGAAGGTTTAATGGAAACACGATAAGAATGTGTAAAACACTTAGAGGACGTGAGAGGGGAGACACGATAAGAACGTGCAAAATACTAAGAGGACGTGAGAGGAGAGACACGATAAGAACGTGCAAAATACTAAGAGGACGTGAGAGGGGAGACACGATAAGAACGTGCAAAATACTAAGAGGACGTGAGAGGAGAGACACGATAAGAACGTGCAAAATACTAAGAGGACGTGAGAGGGGAGACACGATAAGAACGTGCAAAATACTAAGAGGACGTGAGAGGGGAGACACGATAAGAACATGCAAAATACTAAGAGGACGTGAGAGGGAAAACACGATAAGAGCATGCAAAATACTAAGAGGATATGAGAGGGAAGTCACGATAAGAACGTGCAAAATACTAAGAGGACGTGAGAGGAGAGACAACGCAAAATAGGAACGAAGCAAAATAACTCAAGAGGACGTGAGAGGAGAGACACGATAAGAACGTGCAAAATACTAAGAGGACGTGAGAGGAGAGACACGATAAGAACGTGCAAAATACTAAGAGGACGTGAGAGGGGAGACACGATAAGAACGTGCAAAATACTAAGACGACGTGAGAGGAGAGACACGATAAGAACGTGTCGTGCCGAATATGTACAACTGGTGAATTAGCAAGAACTCATTTAAAATTAAGTCCTTTCCAAAATTTTCTCTTATACGTTTAAAGATATAGTTTTTCATTAATGTTAATGTATAAATTTTTAATTTTGCACCAAAAGGAACTAAGGAGACCTTATTATAACAAGAACAATTTATTTTAGATTAACCCAAGTAAATATATTTTAGATTTGTTTACAATAATTTAATACTAAACAAACACAGTGAAATACATTTTTTTCCTTAGGTTCAGAATGATTTTGGCGAAATTATTGCATACACAAATTTTCACTTGTCCTATATGGCAAGATGAACGCTATATATATATATATATATATATATATATATATATATATATATATATATATATATATATATATATATATATATATATATATATATATATATATATATATATATATATATATATATATATATATATATATATATATATATATAATCACATTATATATATATATATATATATATATATATATATATATATATATATATATATATATACAATTATATAGTATATATATATATATATATATATATATATATATATATATATATATATATATATATATATATATATATATATATATATATATATATATAAATGTGTGTGTACACCCTTCTAAGTTTCCTGTCCAACTCTTTCCCTTTCTATATTTCTTTTATTCATTTTTATTCTCTCTCTCTCCATTCATTTCATCTCACTAGTTGTAGTGTTTCTTTCTCTCTCGTCCGGAAAAACTACAACACTGGAACTTTTAATCTGCCTCTCTCTCTCTCTCTCTCTCTCTCTCTCTCGTTTCTGCTTTATTTTTGCAATTTTTATTCTATTTTCCTTTCTGTTCATGTTCTTTATATATGTTTTCACTTATAGTTCTTATTCCTCTTGTTTCATTTCCTTTTTCTCTCCTATTATTCTCTCTCTCTCTTCCCTTTTCTCTAATTGGAAGACGAAGTTAATGTGTGAGTGAAGTTTTTGGATGATAAATAAGGGTGAACATCTCTCTCTCCCTCTCTCTCTCTCTCTCTCTCTCTCTCTCTCTCTCTCTCTCTCTCTCTCTCTCTCTCTCTCTCTCTCTCTCTCTCTCTCTCTCTCTCTCTCTCTTTCA
>NC_091346.1:15077474-15082780 GCF_038502225.1 Cherax quadricarinatus
TTTCCCTATTTTTGGGATGAAAGTATTCTTTGTAGATGGATGGTTCAGAGAACCGACATGTTGATAAATTAGACACATGTGCAACTCTTGGGTATCTTTATTGAGGAAACGTTTCGCCACACAGTGGCTTCATCAGTCCATACGTAGGAGAAACTTGAAGAACAGGAGGAGAATGAGGTAATCAGTCCCTCAACCTTGAGTCGATGTGTTCAGTCCATCAGTCTTGAATAGATTGATGGACTGAACACATCGACTCAAGGTTGAGGGACTGATTACCTCATTCTCCTCCTGTTCTTCAAGATTCTCCTTTGTATGGACTGATGAAGCCACTGTGTGGCGAAACATTTCCTCAATAAAGATACCCAAGAGTTGCACATGTGTCTAATTTATCGAAAGTATTCTTGTCCATCCACTACCTCTAATTCTTCCATCTCCTCTTCCTCTTCCTCCTCCTCCTTCTCCGACACCACTCCCCCAAATTTATTTCCTTCCTATTACCCCCACTAAGCAGACTTTAATCCTTTCCCCGTAAAAAAAAGACAGGTCTCCAATTACCAATATTTTAATGGACAGTAAAATATGTATAAATTGCGCTCTGGCTTCTGTTACAAAATCCGGGATTTTATGCCACTCCCTGAAAATCCGTGGACAGGTAAATCCTGCAGGAATCCTGGAACAGCTCTCCCTGGCCTTCCACTCATTTCCTTTGCTTCATTATCAAACCTGTTTTAAAAAAAAGTCTTTATCACCGCGTGAAAAAATGCTGCCGTGACGACACTGCGGGAAGATAATGTAACACCAATGGGATTTCTAACTTTTTTTTACGAAGCAGAGGGATTTTTTTCTATTGAATTTTCTGTTTTTAAACGAGAGGGGTTATTTTTTTTACTGTTTATTTTTCGATTTACCAACGAGAGGGATTCTTGCTGTTTTCTTTTGTTTACCAACGAGAGAGATTCTTGCTGTTTTCTTTTGTTTATCAACGAGAGAGATTCTTTCCGTTTTTTTCTGTTTGTCAACAAGAGTAATCCTTACTGTTTTATTTTCTTTACTAACGAGAGGGAGTCTTTCTGTTTTTACCGTTTACCAAAGAGGGATTCATACTATTGTTTTATCTGTTTACCAACGAGATATTCTGTCTGTTGTTTTTTATCTGTTTACCAACGAAAGGAATTCTTCCTGGGATTTTTTTTACGATTATCAACAAGAAAGATTCTTACTGTTTTCTTCTGTTTACCAACGAGAAGGATTCTTACTGTTTTCTTCTGTTTACCAACGAGAAAGATTCTTACTGTTTTCTTCTGTTTACCAACGAGAAAGATTCTTACTGTTTTCTTCTGTTTACCAACGAGAAAGATTCTTACTGTTTTCTTCTGTTTACCAACGAGAAAGGTTCTTACTGTTTTCTTCTGTTTACCAGCGAGAAAGATTCTTACTGTTTTCTTCTGTTTACCAACGAGAAAGATACTGTTTTCTTCTGTTTACCAACGAGAAAGATTCTTACTGTTTTCTTCTGTTTACCAGCGAGAAAGATACTTACTGTTTTCTTCTGTTTACCAACGAGAAAGATACTTACTGTTTTCTTCTGTTTACCAACGAGAAAGATTCCTACTGTTTTCTTCTGTTTACCAGCGAGAAAGATTCTTACTGTTTTCTCCTGTTTACCAACGAGAAAGATTCTTACTGTTTTCTTCTGTTTACCTACGAGAAAGATTCTTACTGTTTTCTTCTGTTTACCAACGAGAAGGATTATTACTGTTTTCTTCTGTTTACCAACAAGAAATATTCTTACTGTTTTCTTCTGTTTACCAACGAGAAAGATTCTTACTGTTTTCTTCTGTTTACTAACAAGAAAGATTCTTACTGTTTTCTTCTGTTTACCAGTTAGAAGGATTATTACTGTTTTCTTCTGTTTACCAACGAGGAAGATTCTTACTGTTGTCTTCTGTTTACCAGCGAGAAGGATTCTTACTGTTTTCTTCTCTTTAACAACGAAAAAGATTCTTACTGTTTTCTTCTGTTTACCAACGAGAAAGATTCTTGCTGTTTTCTTCTGTTTACCAACGAGAAAGATTCTTACTGTTTTCTTCTGTTTACCAACGAGAAAGATTCTTGCTGTTTTCTTCTGTTTATCAACAAGAAAGATTCTGCTGAAGAGGATCCCAGAAGAGGATTGAAATTTACAGATCAATTAATCTCCTGAGTTTCTCTCTCGATATGAGTTATTCTTGAGCATTATATATTATATTTATAATAATAATAATAATAATAATAATAATAATAATAATAATAATAATAATAATAATAATAATAATAATAATAATAATAATAATAATAATATAAACCTCACCACGTCAATTTTTTTCTAGCTATTTGTGATTAAAACTCAGACAGGCCCTTGACATCTCAGCAGACTTTCCCTTCTTTTCCTGGGCCACTGTGAGCATCGGCTTGTGAGATGTGAGTCGTTCCCGGGACCATATGAGTTGGGTTAACGTCTCTGGCTGACTTTTATTGTTGGTTAAGGTCCGGTCCGGCTAATTCACAGCCTCCCTCTCTCCCCCAGCATGAGAGAAATGAGGGTAGAGCTAATGTTTTTTTTCTATTTATATTCAATTTTCAAGAAAGAAATGATTTTCATTATTTATTTTTCATAATTTTCTTGTTTTTCTGTGTCTGGTTTTTATTTCTGGGGGATAATTCCCTATTGTTTATGATCTATTGTTTGTTGGGTATTGTCTATAGGCTATTGTTTGCTATCTGCAGGATGGATGTAGAGGATTTTATCGAGGAAACGTTTCGCTCTCTATAGAGTTTTCCATGGCTTGATAAAGCACTATAGAGACCTTTATCAATATATGATAGAGTTCTGTGTAGAGCTCTGTCGACTCTAATTCTTTTTGAAGGGCAATATATTGTTATTTATTAATGGCTAGATGCTTAAATGGGAGTGCATGTACTCCCATGCACTCCCATGCACTCCCATGCACTCCCACCAACATGCAATCTCTGTTGTCTGCGACACAACACAAGTCACGAAAAAAAGGAACTAACACAAACCTCAAGATGGAAAAATAACGAAGTCTGTTATGTTAGAAGCAAAACTGCGTCATGTAGACGCTTCATACGCATATCAACGTTATGCGTTAGTGTCTCAAGTATAGCGGAAGGACGTAAATCACCGGTGATTAAATGTTATGCAGCTTGCGTATGCATTATATTTTCCCATCGTATTTCGGTATAATGTTGATAACTATTAACTTTAATTTATACTTAATACAATACATGATTGTACTGTATAAATTCTAGAATTTATACATGAATATGGAAAAAATAAACACATTAGCAGTATAATGGGATCCTTTATTGACAACGTTTCGTCCACACAGTGGACTTTATCAAATCAGATCTGTTTGTGACTAGATAAAGTCCACTGTGTGGGCGAAACGTTGTCAGTAATCACATTATTATGCTTGTGTGTTTATTTTTCCATTGTGTCGGTATTTTTTACCATTTATTTCCATACATGTTTATGTTGTATAAATACTGGCATTTAGTCGGCACATTATGTGTTCTGACCGAAATTTTGAGCTGTATTCCAGTACCTCAAAAAGTGGAAGGAAGTGCGTGCCCATTTTCACTTGACCTTGTATAATCCCATGTATCTCATAACTATACATACACAGAGAGATGTATGTATCTCTGTGTGTGAGGAGAATTTACCCTAATCCCTAGTTCAAGGACTGAAGAATCGTTGGCTGGTGGTGAATAGGTTACAAACCCCATTATAAGTTTTAAACCCCATTAAGTAACTAGCCAAGTAGGTATTTGCTTGTGTTCTATGAATCTAGGTGAGTGTGAGAGAGCACAATATTAGCTAGTATTGACCTAAGTGTGTGTGGAAAATAATTGTGACAGTATGGACTAAGTGTGTGTATGTGAGCACTGTGATAGTTATTAAGAGCCTACGTATGTGTGTGAGCACTGTGACAGTCATTAGGAGCTTAAGTGTGTGTGAGCTCTGTGACAGTCATTAGGAGCCTAAGTGTGTGTGTGAAAGCACTGTGACAGTCATTAGGAGCCTAAGTACGTGTTAGAGCACTGTGACAGTCATTAGGAGCCTAAGTACGTGTTAGAGCACTGTGACAGTCATTAGGAGCTTAAGTGTGTGTGTGAGCACTATGTGAAAGACTGACATGTAGTTGATATACCTATTATCTGGGATAAAGATAATTCTGCTGTTCGGGCATTACCAAGCTAACTTTCACTAAATACTGCAAGTATTTATTAGTTGCTAGCATAGAGCACATATACACTATTACTCTGGAGGAATTATTTCTCCCCTACTATGTATCTTTATTGTCGGTTCTTGTACCTTTTAAGTACATAGTTATTGATTTTTTTTTGTCCCTGCCATGAACCAAGTAACGAAATAACTGTGCTTGAAGATAAATGTTATCAGTAACGTTATCTGTTGGCCCTCCAATCACTGGTAACGTAAACAAAGAATTTTTATTTATACTCGCGATCTCTCTCCCAGAACACACAAACAAGACCGGTAAAAAATATACGTAGAGAACAAACAAGAATAGTTTACACAGAGGCAAACATCCAGCTACAAGGAAAAACATGGAAAATAAAGACATTTCGCCCATTATTATTAGATGATTGGTTAATAAAACACGCAACACGTATGGTTTATGTTTTGTTTGTTAGTAAATGTCGAATTAGACAATCAAGTGTGAGGAAAAATAAGGGAAAATTGGAACACACATCTTCTTTCCCCTTCCCAACATACACATACACACACACACACACACACACACACACACACACATACACACACACACACACACACACACACACACACACACACACACACACACACACACACACACACACACACACACACACACACACACACACACACACACACACACAAGAAGGCGTTTGACACAGTTCCCCACAAGAGATTGGTGCAAAAACTGGAGGACCAAGCAGGGATAACAGGGAAGGCACTACAATGGATCAGGGAATACTTGTCAGGAAGACAGCAGCGAGTCATGGTACGTGGCGAGGTGTCAGAGTGGGCACCTGTGACCAGCGGGGTCCCGCAGGGGTCAGTCCTAGGACCAGTGCTGTTTCTGGTATTTGTGAACGACATGACGGAAGGAATAGACTCTGAGGTGTCCCTGTTTGCAGATGACGTGAAGTTGATGAGAAGAATACACTCGATCGAAGACCAGGCAGAACTACAAAGGGATCTGGACAGGCTGCAGACCTGGTCCAGCAATTGGCTCCTGGAG
>NC_091346.1:15082880-15105380 GCF_038502225.1 Cherax quadricarinatus
TTTTTTTATTGTGTATGCTTAGAGTTTACATTAATTCCTGTTTTCCACGGATTATAATAGTCTTGACTTGGGGTGAACGGGTAACACCCAGTCGACAGGCGTAATCGACAGGCGTAGTCGACAGGCGTAGTCGACAGGCGTAGTCGACAGGCGTAATCGACAGGCGTAGTCGACAGGCGTAGTCGAAAGGCGTAGTCGACAGGCGTAGTCGGCAGGCGTAATCGACAGGCGTAGTCGACAGGCTTTAACTTCCCCGAGGTATAAGTCATATATATATATATATATATATATATATATTTGTTTTTTTTTTCAACAAGTCGGCCGTCTCCTACCGAGGCAGGGTGACCCAAAAAGAAAGAAATCCCAAAAAGAAAATTTCATCATCATTCAACACTTTCACCACACTCGCACATTATCACTGCTTTTGCAGAGGTGCTCAGAATACAACAGTCTAGAAGCATACAATATAAAGATACACAACATATCCTCCAAACTGCCAATATCCCAAACCCTCCTTTAAAGTGCAGGCATTGTACTTCCCATTTCCAGGACTCAAGTCCGACTATGAAAATAACCGTTTCCCTGAATCCCTTCACTAAATATTACCCTGCTCACACTCCAACAGATCGTCAGGTCCCAAGTACCATCTGTCTCCATTCACTCCTATCTAACACGCTCACGCACGCTTGCTGGAAGTCCAAGCCCCTTACCCACAAAACCTCCTTTACCCCTCTCCAACCCTTCGAGGACGACCCTACCCCGCCTTCCTTCCCCTATAGATTTATATGCTTTCCATGTCATTCTACTTTGATCCATTCTTCTAAATGACCAAACCACCTCAACAACCCCTCTTCTGCCCTCTGACTAATCACTTTATTAACTCCACACCTTCTCCTAATTTCCACACTCCGAATTTTCTGCATAATATTTACACCACACATTGCCCTTAAACAGGACATCTCCACTGCCTCCAACCGTCTCTCGCTGCTGCATTTACCACCAAGCTTACACCATATAAGAGTGTTGGTACTACTATACTTTCATACATTCCCTTCTTTGCCTCCATAGATAACGCTTTTTGACTCACATATACCTCAACGCACCACTCACCTTTTTCCTCATCAATTCTATGATTAACCTCATCCTTCATAAATCCATCCGCCGACACGTCAACTCCCAAGCTATCTGAAAACATTCACTTCTTCCATACTCCTCCTCCCCAATTTGATATCCAATTTTTCTTATCTAAATCATTTGACACCCTCATCACCTTACTCTTTTCTATGTTCACTTTCAACTTTCTACCTTTACACACATTCCCAAACTCATCCACTAACCTTGCAATTTTCTTTAGAATCTCCCATAAGCACAGTATCATCAGCAAAAGTAACTGTGTCAATTCCCATTTTGAATTTGATTCCCATAATTTAATCCACCCTCTCCCAAACACCCTAGCATTTACTTCCTTAACAACCCCATCTATAAATATATTAAACAACCATGGTGACATTACACATCCCTGTCTAAGACCTACTTTGCCGGAAGTAGTCTCCTCTCTCTCACACCCAACCTGAGCCTCACTATCCTCATAAAGCTCTTACAGCATTTAGTAATCTCTACCACCTATTCCATATACTGCAACATCTGCCACATTGCTCCTCTATCCACTCTATCATATGCCTTTTCTAAATCCATAAATGCAATAAAAACTTCCCTATCTTTATCTAAATACTGTTCACATATATGCTTCAATGTAAACACCTGATCTACACATCCCCTACCCACTCTAAAACCTTGCTCATCCGCAATCCTACATTCTGTCTTACCTCTAATTCTTTCAATTATAACCCTACCGTACACTTTTCCTGGTATACTTAGTAAGTTTATTCCTCTATAATTTTTACAGTCTCTTTTGTCCCCTTTCCCTTTATATAAGGACTATACATGCTCTCTGCCAATCCCTAGGTACCTTCCCCTCTTTCATACATTTATTAAACAAAAGTACCAACCACTCCAACACTATATCCCCCCCTGCTTTTAACATTTCTGTCATGATCCCATCAGTTCCAGCTGCTTTACCCCCTTTCATTTTACGTAATGCCTCACGTACCTCCCCCACACTTACATTCTGCTCTTCTTCACTCCTAAAAGATGGTATACCTCCCTGACCAGTGCATGAAATTACTGCCTCTGTTTCTTCCTTAACATTTAAAAGTTCCTCAAAATATTCTCGCCATCTACCCAATACCTCCATCTCCCCATCTACTAACTCCCCTACTCTGTTTTTAACTGACAAATCCATATTTTCCCTAGGCTTTCTTAACTTGTTTAACTCACTCCAAAATTTTTTCTTATTTTCATTAAAATTTCTTGACAGTGCCTCTCCCACTCTATCATATATCTATATATATATATATATATATATATATATATATATATATATATATATATATATATATATATATATATATATATATGCAACCTGCTCCAGATATACATAACCTACCTCATCTGTATCGTAATACATATACACGCTCTACCTTGCAAGTATCATGATGTATATTTTTATTCATATGAATTTAGTAGCTCTGAGCTGCCATCTAGTGCCATGCTAGCTGAAAACCAAAATAAATATATGGTATATTTCTACCACCAGCATGCAACATACAGTAGTATACTAACATTCGAATATTTGTTGCTAGTTGACCGGATGTTAAGACAGTATACACGCAGAGGTATATGCCTCTCTGTGTATATACGAGAGTTTGCTTTAAACTATATTTTGGGAGGATTAAACTATTCTTGTCTGATAATGAATGTCCCTCGTGTAGCCAAATAAAGACATCCATATATATATATTATATATATATATATATATATATATATATATATATATATATATATATATATATATATATATCTCGTACCGCCTGATTTTCGAACCCAGGTACTCTGCATTGTGAGCGGTGCCATTGAGCTGCAAATCCCTTATAAATACATGGAATATACACTGTATATTCCATGGCGTTATAGATACACTGCCGTGTCAATAGTTCACCACCACACACATCACTCCACGCTGGGAGACAACAATGGAAGCATGAGCCAATAATATATTCGGTGCAGACGGAGCCGTCGGCATCACCCCCGGGAATATTTGCACCTAAATCACCAGATATCGAAGGAGGATCGGTAGAGAGCAAAAATTACGTTCCTCGGCTGGCAAAATTGTGATTCTTGGTTCAACTCAACTATGACAGGCAGGGTATGATTTATCTGCTCTATCGGGGAAAGAAATAGTAAGATTTTTCTACGTGGTGGAACACTTAGCGCCATCTATGGGTGAGATTTCCAAATCCTAAGGAAAAAGACGAAGAAGGAGAAGAATAAATAATGTCTAGGGGAGATTGTTATCCAAAGATAATTCAATAAAGAGATAAAATGGCTTATTTCCATTGTGTTTCTTACCTAGGATGCCACCCAGCATATAGCTTTCATATACCGTTGATTGATCTGAAGAGTTTTCGCAGACCCACAGCCCGTCCCTGGGCCAGGTTTGTCTGGTCAACCAGACTGCTCTAAACCTTATAAATATATTCAGTGGAGACGTCGAAACAAACGCTATTTTTGAGTCAACTTGTTGTCAGTGGTATGAATTACCGATTAATATAGCGAAAAGTCCCCATTAAATGAAGATTCCCTTTGCACATAATGTCATCTTAACATCTGCATCAGCTCACGTCTTGCATATGTTGAAAACAAGTTTGTGTTTATTTCCTGAACCCTGCAGGAAAGTTCAATAAGACTGGACTGCCTTAGAAGCTGGAGTGCTTAATTAACAGGCGTTCTTATTGAAGGCGTCCTTACTGAAGATATTTTTATTGAAGAGGTCCTTACTGAAGGCGTCCTTACTGAAGAGGTCGACTCAGGCGCCGTCACTACTCTGGGTTCTCACCGCCGATGCCTCCGCTATACATCGTCAAGTCTCTCTTCACCAGTAACACTGGCATCTACTGCAAAGATTCTCACTGTCGATAACTGGAGAGGGTTTGGGAAGTTAACGCCCCCGCGGCCCGGTCTGTGACCAGACCAAGATTCTCACCATCGACGCTACGGCCATCTGCTGAAACGATTCTCGAAAAAAGAGAAATCTTCCTCATCTCTCGGCTTTTGGTCAGCTCGGCAAAGAAGAGAAAGAATGCCTTCCTTCAATCAGAACTAATTGCATCGCGGATTCCACTTGGCCATTTTTGAGGCCCAAGTGCACCTCCGTCTCGTTGGAAGTTTTCACTGGGTATATTTAGAGAAACTTTATTCCGAGTAGTTGAGGTAATTAAGCTGTGTAATTATATTAACTATTTTTGGGGGAGGTTAAAGGTATCATTATTTTTTGGTAATATTATTTGCATTCTGATTAGCGTTGCAGTCGTTTTTATATATTTTGTATCATTAATATTGTTACTAATACTGGTGAATGATATTATTATTAAAAATAGTAAATTGTTAATAATAATAATAATAATAATAATAATAATAATAATATAATTATTATTACTATTATTATTTCTTACCTCTAACCACACTTGTCTCCTATAGTGTGACCTTAGCGTTTCAAGAAGAAGAAAAACATTCACCATCACTCGTCCAACTGCTGTCTTGCCAGATGTGTGCTGACATCACATCTCAAATGACCCTCCGAAGTGACACATACCCCCCCCCTTCCTTCAGAGTGCCGGCACTGTACTTCCCACCTCCAGGACTCAAGTCAGGCTAATCGGTTGTGTGTGTGTGTGTGTGTGTGTGTGTGTGTGTGTGTGTGTGTGTGTGTGTGTCTGTGTGTCTGTGTGTGTGTATGTTTTCCTCCCCTTAGGTCCCACATGTATGAATATTAGAAGAACATTGGGAATTAAAAACAGAGAATTTTCCTTCCTTTCTTCTGATATTAAGTGGTGTGGGAATAACCAGATAAGGGGAGAGAGAAATAGTGCGAGACGCAGTGTGGGAGGCAAAAAGAGACATTGACAGAATGAGAAAGAATGGGTAGGGAGTGATAGAATGAGAAACCGATGGGTTAAGGAGTATCAATGTGTGTGTATGTTTGAGTAAATTATTATTATTATTATTATTATTATTATTATTATTATTATTATTTATCCATTTATTCAAAAATTTCATTATTGCAATATATTTTTTTTCACGTTGAACCAATTGCAGTTCATTAATGAATGTACTGTGGTGCTCATTCAGATCCTTCTCACTAATTTGTTAATAATGTATAATCAGTCCCCCGGAGAAATACTGATATTATTCCAGTGTGGCGATCTATCTATACAGAGGCAGCAAATTGATTTTTTAAAGTGATTTAGTGGGTTGATTTGCACAAGCGAGCAGTGAATCACAAAGTTTATGTGGGGTGAGGAGAGGGAGAGGGAGAGGGAGAGAGAGGGAGAGAGAGGGAGAGGGAGGGAGAGGGAGAGGGAGAGAGAGAGAGAGAGAGAGAGAGACTTACAATGCGCTGTTGTAGGTAACAACTTTTAGCTTGTAAATAAACTAGGAACCCTTAACCTAACCTTGTAAAACCCTGTGTAGAGAGAGAGAGAGAGAGAGAGAGAGAGAGAGAGAGAGAGAGAGAATTAATAACTAGGAAGTCGTACGACTGAGAACTGTATCAGGACAATCTGTCCTGACGAGTTTAAGAAACTTTGGTGTTTATGGTGCTTAAAGACGAAAATAAAGGCAGGACAGTATGCCCCATCCTCATCATTTTAGGACATCTAAGGCTCTATTTAGATTTGTCAGCCTCGAGGGTAATTAACCGAGAATTACCTAAGAAAGTCTATCTCTGTGGCTAATTTACACTCTAAACTTGGTGTGTGTGTTAGCAGTGTGCCGACTAGTTAAATGATTTACGTAATTCCATTGCACTTATTTTGTATTGATCTCTTTTTAATTTTAAATGTAAATAGCTAAGTCACGTAATGCAGTAATGTCTTATTATATGTGATCTCACTCTGCCATGATAAGTAATGGTAAAGAATGAATGAGGGGAGTTAGTATGATCTTAATGTGAACCCATCACGTGTGTACTCATCATGTGCGTACTCATCACGTGTGTACTCATCACATGTGTACACATCACATGTGTACCCATCACATGTGTACCCATCACATGTGAACCCCTCACATGTGAACCCATCACATGTGTACCCATCACATGTGTACTCATCACATGTGTGCACATTACATGTGTACCCATCACATGTGAACCCCTCACATGTGTACCCATCACATGTGAACCCCTCACATGTGAACCCATCACATGTGTACTCATCACATGTGTACACATCACATGTGTACCCATCACATGTGAACCCCTCACATGTGTACCCATCACATGTGAACCCCTCACATGTGTACCCATCACATGTGTACTCATCACATGTGTAACCATCACATGTGAACCCCTCACATGTGTACCCCTCACATGTGTACCCCTCACATGTGTACCCCTCACATGTGTACCCCTCACATGTGAACCCATCACTTATGAGCCCTGAGAGTGAAAGCTTTGGGAATATCCCCCACTTGGGGATATCCTATTAACCTGCTTGTTAGGAAGATGAGTCTGCCATTCATTTAGATGCAAATCTATTATGATGTCTGAGAAAGACATGTATGAGAGTATTAAGACATGTATTGTGGACACGTTTCGCCCACCAGAGGCCATCTTCACTCCAGTACAGAGAATTAGAAACTGAGTTTATATATTGGCGAGGTCAGAAGCGTTGTTAAGCTCGGAATTTTTCATAACTGTCAGCAGTTTTTACCGTGAAATTTAGAGCGGTTTTAATAATTTAACTGTCGTACTATGATTTTAATTTACCAGAGAACAACAAGTAATGTCAAAATCTTGTTCCTGCACAGTACCGTAACTGGAACAATACACAAATAATCTGCACTACCACTATTACTAGTACTATTACTACAACTACTACTACTACTCCGCTACCACTACCAGCATTACCACTTCTTGTTCTTCCTCTCTTGGTCCCGCCCCTGTATTCTCTCGCTTATATGTACTGTCCCCCTCACTATAATTTTTAACGGGGTGGACTGGTAAGCCAGTGGAAAGCCTCGGTCAGATGACCAAAAGCTCCAGGTATGGGTCATCACATGACTAAGACCCGCATCAGGAAACACTTGTCCTGTTTCCTGACAAACCTAACGTAACCTTTGGGTTAATGTGATTTTGTAAATGGTCCAAGCAGACCGAAACGTCGTCGTAAGATTGTCTCTCTCCTACGTACGGGTTATTTGTGTCTTGTTCTTTTGTTTACTAAAATATAATTTTGTGCGTGGTCTCTCTCTTCATACTTCTCAGGTCTCGTCTGGTCGGGTCTTAATTTCTTTCATAAAACAACAGTGTCAGCGCCTCTGTTTACTTTCCGGTCCAGGTGAGCGTGAGTCGACCTTGATAGCCAATCAGCGCAGAGAGATGAGTTGCGTCCCAAGCCCAGTCGACCTAGATAGCCAATCAGCGCGGAGAAATGAGATGCGTTCGAAGCCCCGCAAGCCCATTTCCCTGCGCTCCCAGGGCTCAAAGGTGCTGCCTTAAATGTAATCACATTATTGTCAGGTTATATTAGACGCCACAGACGCAGATTCTCTTTCAAAATATAATGTAAATTGAGAAATAAGCACATCATGAAAATGAGTGAAAAAGACACTGGCCTAATGGGTAATATATCTGAATACAAAAAATGTTTTCGGTCGAGGTAGAGACCCTCTTCATGAACCTGAGAGTCTCCAGTAGACCGAAAATATTCAAATTATTTCTGTATTTTGCGAATGTTCGTCACTCCAGTAACCACATATCCAGAACTAAATCATTCGTATTAAAGCTTCATAAACGATGGTGGTGCGTTGAGATTAGCTACGATTTAATTACTCCATGACTCTAGTGGGTTTAGCGCTTAGTTACGATCGTAATAATAACGCAGTTTAAATTGATGACCTTTAAAAATGAACACAAATGCGGTGAAAATATCCAGGGGAAAGAATATAACAAGTTAAATTAGCACTATTTAGTAATTATGTTTTTCTCTCGATCCAGACTGTTTACTCCAGTAATTTAAAGATATGATAAAAAAAATTTTATTTTTGGCTTTGTTTGCTGTCTGATAATTTACTGAAAAAATCGCCAGCGTGTATACACAGAGACGTATATCCTTCATGTGTATGTATGCACAGGGGCTTGTTTCTCTTGGCGTATATACACAGAGAGACGTGTATTTCTCAGTGTATATACACTGAGAGACGTGTATCTTTCAGTGTATACACACTGAGAAACGTGTATCTCTCGGTGTATATACACTGAGAGACGTGTATCTTTCAGTGTATATACACTGAGAGACGTGTATCTCTCAGTGTATATACACAGAGAGACGTGTATCTCTCGGTGTATATACACTGAGAGACGTGTATCTCTCAGTGTATATACACTGAGAGACGTGTATCTCTCAGTGTATATACACTAAGAGACGTGTATATCTGTGTATATACACTAAGAGACTTGTATATCTCAGTGTATATACACTGAGAGACTTGTATATCTCAATGTACATGCACTTAGACGCGTATCTCCTATCCTAGGTCCTTCAACACCCAGCCCAGCCCACGTCTGCCCCACGCCCACCAGCACCCACGCCACCTCTACCCCACGCCCACCACTATCTTTACCACTCAATAAAACAACAATGTATCTTCTGTTATTGCTGAAACATGAGTTAAATGGCCAGAAAACTCTTGTTCAGACCAAATAAGGAACTTTTGTCAACAAGAACATTAGTGTGTTTTTGAGGGAAGAGGAGGAGGAAGAGGAGGAGGAGGAGAAGGAAGAGGAGGAGAAAGAGAGTAAGGAAGAGGACAGATGAAGGATGGATATGATGGAAGAGAACAATAAGAAAAAAACAACAGTGCGGAAGGCGAGGAAGGGAAGGAAAAGACAGAGGAAGAGGAGGAGGAAGTAAGGGGAGAAAAGAAGGAAGATAAGCAAAGAACAAAAGAGTAAGTGAAGGAGAAGGAAGAAAGGGGGGCCTTTCAGGAGGCTCCTTTGTTTTGTTGCAACAATGCTACCGTGAAACAGGGTACAGTGTTACCCTCTATGCCTCTTTGTGTATTTACGAGAGTAATAAAAAAATAACTTGAAGCTAAAACTGTTAGTGCATAATAGATCATTTAACTTTTCAGTGCATAAATTTTTTTAGGGGGAAATGATAATTAGATATGGAGAGAGAGGAGATGCACAGAGTGTTTTTTTTTTGTTTTTTTTTTCTCTCGGTATTAAAAATCTGACTCTTTGTAGGATGGAGGGAAGAAAAGGAGGAGGAGGAGGTGGTGGCCCTTGTGGGTTTATCGCGTCCTCTTGAATATAATAATTCGAAATTCGAGGAAAGAGATGTGCTCTCTGTGTGTTACTAAACGGTTTGTTTTATTTTGCTCTGATGTGCTCAGATTTGATCGAAAAATTGTGTCACAGGAATAAATAAAGGGATGTAAATAGTGTGCTAAAAATATCTAGGCTAGACAGGACTCGCAGGAATGGTTTTAAGCTGGGAAAAATTCAGATTCAGGAAGGATATAGGAAAGTACTGGTTTGGTAATAGAGTTGTGGATGAGTGGAACAAACTCACGAGTACAGTTATAGAAGCTAAGACGTTGTGTAATTTTAAAAATAGGTTGGATAAATACATGAGTGGATGTGGGTGGGTGTGAGTTAGACCTGACTAGCTGGTGCTACTGAGTCAGAGGCCGTGCTCCTTCCTTAAGTGAAAGTGACCTGACTGGGTGGGCCATTGGTCTAAGCCAGGGGTTAACATGGACCTGCCCTGCATGGGCCAGTAGACCTGCTGTAGTGTTCCTTCTTTCTTATGTTCTTATATTCTTACTACTTGACAAAAATCACTCCTTTCTAACTCTCCCAAAATTGTCAGAACACTTAACCTTTCTAACTTCTATCTTCCTGTCTACCTACATCATTTATCTCTCTCTTCCTGTCTACCTACAGTCTTTCTTATCTCTCTTCCTGTCTACCTACAGTCTTTCTTATCTCTCTTCCTGTCTACCTACAGTATTTCTTATCTCTTCCTGTCTTCCCACAATCTTTCTTACCTCTTCCTATGTACTCTCAGTCTTACCTCTCACTTCCTGTTCTCCCTCCCATTCTATTCGTCTCCCTCTCCCTCTCTCTCCCCCTGAACAAAACACTTGCAAACTCCTCCTTATTTCACCACTATCACCTTTCTTTTGTTCCAACAAGCGCTCTTTCACTTACCCGAAAATTTACCCCTTTGTCCCTCAGCCGTCTGCCTGCGACCCTCCAGCACTGCCATCACCTGCAGTGCCGCTTTCATCGTTATAGAGCTTATTTTAGTAACTGTATTGCTTCATAGTAACTGTATTGCTGTAGTTCTTCATTTTGTGGCTGTAGTGATTGTAGTATTTATTTTAGTTACCATAGATCTTATTTTAGTGACCATAGTGCTTATTTTAAGGACCATGATGCTTATTTTAGTAAATATAGTGCTTACTTTAGGATCATAGTGCTTATTTTAGTGAATGTAGTGCTTCATTTAGTCATCGTAGTGCTTATTTTAGTTGTTGTAGGGACGATGGGTATTGGACAATAGGAATGTCGTAAAGATAATTGAGGGGAAATTGATGGTGGGGCTCAGAACAAGCTGTTTGTTATACGAGGAGAGAGACATGATACATTGGCTGGTAAAGACGTATTGTATTGTATTGTATTGTACTGTAGACAGTGCAATGATTCCTTGGCTGCCATGCATCACTGATGGCAGCTATACACCAAACGTATTGTATTGCATTGTAAACAATGCAATAAGCTTTTAGCTGTCATAAAGCACTGATGACAGCTAAAGACGTATTGTATGGTATTAGACAATACAATAAGTCTTCAGCTGCCATGCAATACTGATGACAGTTATCATGGTGTAATAGCACACAAAATACGTTCTAAAGGAATAATTGGCAAAGTGAGGAGACGGATCTCAACTTTCTAACCAAACACAAAGAGGAGTGGTCAACACAGTTAAATCGGAAGCTACCGTAGTGAAAAGCTCAGTTCCACAAGGCACAGTACTCGCCCCCATCCTGTTCCTCATCCTCATATCAGACATAGACAGAGATGTAATCCACAGCACCGTGTCATCCTTTGCAGACGATACTAGGATCTGCATGAGACTGTCATCTTTTGAGGACTACTCCGTTGTGGAAAACTGGAGGAGATAATAACTAAAACTGAGTATACTACAAACTCTGATCATTCAGTAGAGCAGAAAAATAATGTGAGGGACCTGGGAGTGGTAATGTCTGAGGATCTCACTTTCAAGGATCACAACAGTGCCACGATCACAACTGCAAAGAAAATGATAGATGGATAATGAGAACGTTCAAAACGAGAGATGCCAAGCCATTGATGATCCTTTTCAAATCACTTGTTCTCTCAAAGCTGGAATATTGCTGTACATTAACATCTCCTTTCAAAGAGGTGAAATTGCAGATCCAGAGAATGTACAGAGAAACTTTATTGTACATATAAGTTCCATGAAACACCTTAACTACTGTGAACGCTTGGAAGCACTTGACTTGTACTCGCTGGAACGCAGGCGAGAGAGAGATATCATAATCTACACTTGGAAAATCCTGGAAGGAATGGTCCCAAATCTGCACACAGAAATCACTTCCTACGAAAGTAAAAGACTGGGCAGGAGGTGCAAAATCCCCCCAATGAAAAGTAGGGGCGCCATTGGTACACTAAGAGAAAGCACCATAAATGTCCGGGACTCAAGACTTTTCAACAGCCTCCCACCATGCATAAGGGGAATTACCAATAGGCCCCTGGCTGCCTTCAAGAGGGAGCTGGACACATACATAAAGTCAGTGCCGGATCAGCCAGGCTGTGGTTCGTACGTTGGACTATGTGCGACCAGCAGTAACAGCCTGGTTGATCAGGCCCTGATCTATCGGTAGGCCTGGTCGTGGACCGGGCCGCGGGGGCGTTGATCCCCGGAATACCCTCCAGGTAGACCCCAGGTATTGCGTCCATTTATAATACGAAGCTAAACACACACACACACACACACACACACACACACACACACACGTTAATGAGTTTTATGTAAATATAATCTTAGTTGGCCAACGCATGCAGGACAAGTATGCAAGCTTTATTTTGATTGGCTAATGAATGCACGGCGAGCATGTAGACAGCATTTTGATTGGCTAATGAATGCACGGCGAGTAAACATCATTCTGATTGGATACCAGACTAGCTGACGACAAATGAATGCAAAAATCCTCTCTGATTGGTTAGTACTCTGGTTTAGGTCTGTAATCCTGCCTTATGATTGGATACAAATTCTTGCGTTTATTTGACCAATAAACCCAGTGCTAACCCTACAAAAATCATTAAACGAGGGCCTTTAAACCAGGCCGCGGTTTATGCGTAGTTTTGCGTAGAAATTAAACCCAGGCAGGGTGTTGGGCCGGGAATGACGTAGTTTTAGAATGCTGATGAGTTTTTCCTTAACGAAGTAGGTTTAACAGTTATGTCAGTCTTGTGGAAACTGCTGGTGAGAGAGAGAGAGAGAGAGAGAGAGAGAGAGAGAGAGAGAGAGAGAGAGAGAGAATGACATATAATACATAAAAGAAACAAAGAGTATAGGTCAGAAATATATTGTACATGGTAGAAAGAGAGAATGCACGGGAGAAAAAAAGAGAGTACATGGCAGAAAGAGAGCATATGGGAGAGAGTACACAAAGGAGAGTTAAGTCCCAGTAAAAAGAGAGAGAGAGATAAGAGAGAAGATAATGTATGCATACACTAAGGTCCCTCCCAGCCTGAGGAATGGCAGGTAATCTGGTTTGATGCGAGGATTAGAAAGGTAACATGCGATTCCTTGGATCAAGATCCCTTCACCTGAATCAAGGCTCCTCCAGAGCTATAAACCTCAAAGATATTTCTATTTTACTTTATTTGGAAGAGAGGTAACATTGTTGACTTACTTTCAAGGTTAATAAAGTCGTAATCTTCTTTAATTCTAACATTCATTTGGACTTTATTGGTTGAAAATTTGTTGTTTCGCGTTGTTGAGATGTGAATTGGGACTCCAAAGAGTGTTAGGACTCGCTTGCCTAGGACTCAGACCCCACCAGTTCCGTGGTTTGTTCAACGTGGTCTTTACAAGCTGGTGTGGTCTTGATCCAGTGTGGTGTTGACGACCATACCCGGCGTGGTCTTTACAAGGAGGTCCTGGGGTGGTCTTGACGACCATACCCGGCGTGGTCTTTACAAGCAGGTTCTGGGGTGGTCTTGACGACCATACCAGGCGGGGTCTTTACAAGCAGGTTCTGGGGTGGTGTTGACGACCATACCAGGCGGGGTCTTTACAAGCAGGTTCTGGGGTGGTGTTGACGACCATACCAGGTGGGGTCTTTACAAGGAGGTCCTGGGGTGGTCTTGAAGCTAAAGTCTCTCTCTCTCTCTCTCTCTCTCTCTCTCTCTCTCTCTCTCTCTCTCTCTCTCTCTCTCTCTGCTACATATCATCTTCCTCCATCTTATTCCAGCGCCATGTATTCCTCAGAGACAAATGAGACAGAGTCGCGTCTCTCGCAGCTGGGAGACATCTGCCTCTTCTCTCCCTTGATGATGCTGTAGAGATGCTGAAAACAGCTGAGTTCTGGGGCTATTAATTCCTGGTGGCAGACCTACAGTGCCAGTCACGGTTGTAAACGGTACGGTGATACGGCGAAATGTGCCTGAAAAGACACTTGTGGGAAGTGATGGGCGTCTTATTTTGAATGAAACGTTTCGCCTCGCATAAAACGCCTTACAATGCTATTTTTTTTCTTTTTTTTTCTTTTTTTTTTGTAAATGTAATCGAAAAAAGTTCACACAAAGCTAAACAGCACATAAAAAAAGCCTTGAAGCTAAACCCCTTCATGGGCACCAATGCCCCCATTCTCACCATGGAAGAGTTGAGCATCAGATATGTCCAACAGGGTATATCGTGAGAGAATATTCTCCCGTTGCTTTTTATGTGCACTGTTGGTCCAGACGAGCACTTTCTCCCTGGCTAGCATGTACTCAACCGCAGATGTTGAGCTGGTAATAAGATTAGGTAAGGAATCCTTGCAAAACTAGCCTGAACTAAGTCCTCTGCCAACCAGCAGGAAGACTAGGTTAAATGAGCCGTCAACCAGCAGGAAGGTTAAGTTAAATTCCTCCATCGGCTAGCAGGATTACTAGGTTAAATGATCCATCAGCTATGAGGAACGGAAGGTTAATGTTCCATCAGCTAGCAGGGATCCTGAACAATTAAATGCTCCAGTAGCTATCAGGGATGCTAGGTTAAATGCTCCACCAGCTTGGTGGTACTCAAACAAGTGGATTTTGTCTAACTGAGACGATAACACACAACAAAAACTTGCAAACACAGAAGCTTAGAAACACAAGAGGCTCACGTACACAAGAGGCTCACGTACACAAGAGGCTCACGTACACAAGAGGCTCACGTACACAAGAGGCTCACGTACACAAGAGGCTCACGTACACAAGAGGCTCACGTACACAAGAGGTTCACGTACACAAGAGGCTCACGTACACAAGAGGCTCACGAACACAAGAGGCTCACGTACACAAGAGGCTCACGTACACAAGAGGTTCACGTACACAAGAGGTTCACGTACACAAAAGGCTCTCGTACACAAGAGGTTCATGTACACAAAAGGCCCACGTACACAAGAGGCTCACGTACACATGAGGCTCACGTACACAAGTTGTTCACGTATACAAAAGGCTCACATACACACGAGGTTCACGTACACAAAAGGCTCTCGTACACAAGAGGTTCACGTACACAAAAGGCTCTCGTACACAAGAGGTTCATGTACACAAAAGGCTCACGTACACAAGAGGCTCACGTACACAAGAGGCTCACGTACACAAGAGGCTCACGTACACAAGAGGCTCACGTACACAAAAGGCTCACGTACACAAGAGGCTCACGTACACATGAGGCTCACGTACACAAGTTGTTCACGTATACAAAAGGCTCACATACACACGAGGTTCACGTACACAAAAGGCTCACGTACACACGAGGCTCAAGTACACAAGAGGCTCACGTACACAAGAGGCTCACGTACGCAAGAGGCTCACGTACACAAGAGGCTCACGTACGCAAGAGGCTCACGTACGCAAGAGGCTCACGTACGCAAGAGGCTCACGTACACAAGCCATTACATACACAGGCTTGGAATTTTTAAATGGGTTTCGTTCAGATTTATTTACGGGTCCTGATTTGTGTTGGTAACACTGCCCTGCCATATTTATTGTTGCAAATTGGACTACAATGATATATTTACCGACAATTTTTTCAAATAATTCCCCCACAGGGGATTTCCATTCCCCGTGGACTGTCATATATATATATATATATATATATATATATATATATATATATATATATATATGTATATATATATATATATATTATATATATGTATATGTCGTGCCGAATATGTAAAACTGGTCAATTAGCAAGAACTCATTTAAAATTAAGTCCTTTCTGAAATTTTCTCTTATACGTTTAAAGATATATTTTTTTTCATTAATGTTAATGTAAAAATTTTTAATTTTGCACCAAAAGAATCTTAGAAAACTTACCTAACCTTATTATAACAAGAACAATTTATTTTAGCCTAACCTAACTGAATATATTTTAGATTTGTTAACAGTAATTTAATACTAAACAAACACAGTGAAATATATTTTTTTCTATAGGTTCAGAATGATTTTGGCGAAATTATTGCATACACAAATTTTCGCTTGTCCTATATGACAAGATGAGTGTTGCTATTTAAGCCAAGATCGCAAGTTCTGCCTATTCGGCACGACATATATATATATATAAGAACATAAGAACATAAGAAAGGAGGAACACTGCAGCAGGCCTGTCGGCCCACACTAGGCAGGTCCCTTACAATTCATCCCACTAACAAAACATTTGACCAACCCAATTTTCAATGCCACCCAAGAAATAAGCTCTGATGTGAAAGTCCCACTCAAATCCAACCCATCCCACTCATGTATTTATCCAACCTAAATTTGAAACTACCCAAAGTCCTAGCCTCAATAACCCAACTAGGTAGACTGTTCCACTCATCTACTACCCTATTTCCAAACCAATACTTTCCTATGTCCTTTCTAAATCTAAACTTATCTAATTTAAATCCATTACTGCGGGTTCTCTCTTGGAGAGAATATATATATATATATATATATATATATATATATATATATATATATGTATATGTATAATTATATATATATATATATATATATATATGTATATGTATAATTATATATATATATATATATATATGTATATTTATATATATATATATATATATATGTATATGTATAATTATATATATATATATATATGTATATGTATAATTATATATATATATATATATATATATATATATATGTATATGTATATGTATATGTATATGTCGTGCCGAATATGTAAAACTGGTCAAAGAGCAAGAACTCATTTAAAATTAAGTCCTTTCTGAAATTTTCTCTTATACGTTTAAAGATATATTTTTTTCATTAATGTTAATGTAAAAATTTTTAATTTTGCACCAAAAGAATCTTAGAAAACTTACCTAACCTTATTATAACAAGAACAATTTATTTTAGCCTAACCTAACTGAATATATTTTAGATTTGTTAACAGTAATTTAATACTAAACAAACACAGTGAAATATATTTTTTTCTATAGGTTCAGAATGATTTTGGCGAAATTATTGCATACACAAATTTTCGCTTGTCCGATATGGCAAGATGAGTGTTGCTATTTAAGCCAAGATCGCAAGTTCTGCCTATTCGGCACGACATATATATATATATATATATATATATATATATATATATATATATATATATATATATATATATATATATGCGTGTGTGTGTGTAGTGCCAAATAAGTAAAACTTGCGATTTTGGCTTAAATAACAACGCTCCTCTTGCCGAATAAGGCAAGTGAAAATTTGTGTGTGCAATAATTTCGCAAAAATCATTTTGAACCTAACGAAAAAAGATATATTTAATTGTTTGCTTATTATTAAATTATAGTAAACTTATCTAAAATATATTAGTTGGGTTAGGCTAAATTAAATTGCGCTTGTTATAATAAGGTTAGGTAAGTTTTCTAAAGTTCATTTGGTACAAAATTATTAATTTTTACATTAACATAAATAAAAAACATATCTTTAAACGTATAAGAGAATTTTTTAGAAATAACTTAATTTTAAACGAGTTCTTGCTAATTGACCATATTTACCTACATGTACTCACCTAATTGTGGTTGCAGGGGTCGAGACTCAGCTCCTCTGTGTGTGTGTGTGTGTACTCACCTAGTTGTACTCACCTAGTTGAGGTTGCAGGGGTCGAGTCCTAGCTCCTCTTCACTGGTCGCTACTAGGTCACACCCTGAACCGTGAGCTTTATCATACCTCTGCTTAAAGCTATGTATGGATCCTGCCTCCACTACATGTATGTATGTAGTATGTGTATGTACGTATACATGCGTGTATGTGTGTGTGTACCTCATTGAAATGTTCATCAACTCACACCTACGTAATATGACAAAATGAACTAATACACTAAATTACTCCCAGCTTAATCAGACACGTGAATGGAGCTGTCGATAACAAAACTCATTCAACTTTTTAATTTCTGGGGGCTGGGGGAGGGGGGAGCGGCTGGCCAATTAGTGTCGGACAAATATAGTAAGTGGAGAGGTATCAGCTGATTACCTTTTGTTTACAGGAAACCCCGTGACGTCACGGCTGTGTTCGATTCCCTGTGCATCTGACTTTGGTTTCGAAGTCGCGGGATGGATCGGGTTGATGGGGAGAGTGCTACATCCGTAGGGGGTCAAACAGGGCGTGAGGAATCGGGGGGGAATCAGGACGAGGGGGATTAAGATCAAGCACCCTTCAAAGCATCAAGACCCCCCTCGCCTTGAATGTGAACTGGAGAATCAAAGCCTCAAATCAGGCCTATATATGCCTCTCCCCCCCCCAAAAAAGCCTTAAATCCCTCACGTAGTTCTTGATTTACATAGCAAATCACTTTAAGAAACACACGGTCCGTGGTACACACAATCCATGGTGCACAGGGTCCGTGGTACACGCGGTCCGTAGTATATATATATATATATATATATATATATATATATATATATATATATATATATATATATATATTTAATATATATATATATATATATATATATATATATATATATATATATATATATATATATATATTTTTTTTTTTTTTTTTTTATTATCACACCGGCCGATTCCCACCAAGGCAGGGTGGCCCGAAAAAGAAAAACTTCCACCATCACTCACTCCATCACTGTCTTGCCAGAAGGGTGCTTTACACTACAGTTTTTAAACTGCAACATTAACACCCCTCCTTCAGAGTGCAGGCACTGTACTTCCCATCTCCAGGACTCAAGTCCGGCCTGCCGGTTTCCCTGAATCCCTTCATAAATGTTACTTTGCTCACACTCCAACAGCACGTCAAGTATTAAAAACCATTTGTCTCCATTCACTCCTATCAAACACGCTCACGCATGCCTGCTGGAAGTCCAAGCCCCTCGCACACAAAACCTCCTTTACCCCCTCCCTCCAACCCTTCCTAGGCCGACCCCTACCCCGCCTTCCTTCCACTACAGACTGATACACTCTTGAAGTCATTCTGTTTTGCTCCATTCTCTCTACATGTCCGAACCACCTCAACAACCCTTCCTCAGCCCTCTGGACAACAGTTTTGGTAATCCCGCACCTCCTCCTAACTTCCAAACTACGAATTCTCTGCATTATATTCACACCACACATTGCCCTCAGACATGACATCTCCACTGCCTCCAGCCTTCTCCTCGCTGCAACATTCATCACCCACGCTTCACACCCATATAAGAGCGTTGGTAAAACTATACTCTCATACATTCCCCTCTTTGCCTCCAAGGACAAAGTTCTTTGTCTCCACAGACTCCTAAGTGCACCACTCACTCTTTTTCCCTCATCAATTCTATGATTCACCTCATCTTTCATAGACCCATCCGCTGACACGTCCACTCCCAAATATCTGAATACGTTCACCTCCTCCATACTCTCTCCCTCCAATCTGATATTCAATCTTTCATCACCTAATCTTTTTGTTATCCTCATAACCTTACTCTTTCCTGTATTCACCTTTAATTTTCTTCTTTTGCACACCCTACCAAATTCATCCACCAATCTCTGCAACTTCTCTTCAGAATCTCCCAAGAGCACAGTGTCATCAGCAAAGAGCAGCTGTGACAACTCCCACTTTGTGTGTGATTCTTTATCTTTTAACTCCACGCCTCTTGCCAAGACCCTCGCATTTACTTCTCTTACAACCCCATCTATAAATATATTAAACAACCACGGTGACATCACACATCCTTGTCTAAGGCCTACTTTTACTGGGAAAAAATTTCCCTCTTTCCTACATACTCTAACTTGAGCCTCACTATCCTCGTAAAAACTCTTCACTGCTTTCAGTAACCTACCTCCTACACCATACACTTGCAACATCTGCCACATTGCCCCCCTATCCACCCTGTCATACGCCTTTTCCAAATCCATAAATGCCACAAAGACCTCTTTAGCCTTATCTAAATACTGTTCACTTATATGTTTCACTGTAAACACCTGGTCCACACACCCCCTACCTTTCCTAAAGCCTCCTTGTTCATCTGCTATCCTATTCTCCGTCTTACTCTTAATTCTTTCAATTATAACTCTACCATACACTTTACCAGGTACACTCAACAGACTTATCCCCCTATA
Organism: Cherax quadricarinatus; assembly: GCF_038502225.1. Lineage (NCBI taxonomy): Eukaryota > Metazoa > Arthropoda > Malacostraca > Decapoda > Parastacidae > Cherax > Cherax quadricarinatus. The sequence goes on from NC_091346.1 coordinate 15,102,865, forward strand.
ATTTTTGCACTCTCTTTTATCCCCTTTGCCTTTATACAAAGGAACTATGCATGCTCTCTGCCAATCCCTAGGTACCTTACCCTCTTCCATACATTTATTAAATAATTGCACCAACCCCTCCAAAACTATATCCCCACCTGCTTTTAACATTTCTATCTTTATCCCATCAATCCCGGCTGCCTTACCCCCTTTCATTTTACCTACTGCCTCACGAACTTCCCCCACACTCACAACTGGCTCTTCCTCACTCCTACAAGATGTTATTCCTCCTTTCCCTATACACGAAATCACAGCTTCCCTATCTTCATCAACATTTAACAATTCCTCAAAATATTCCTTCCATCTTCCCAATACCTCTAACTCTCCATTTAATAACTCTCCTCTCCTATTTTTAACTGACAAATCCATTTGTTCTCTAGGCTTTCTTAACTTGTTAATCTCACTCCAAAACTTTTTCTTATTTTCAACAAAATTTGTTGATAACATCTCACCCACTCTCTCATTTGCTCTCTTTTTACATTGCTTCACCACTCTCTTAACTTCTCTCTTTTTCTCCATATACTCTTCCCTCCTTGCATCACTTCTACTTTGTAAAAACTTCTCATATGCTAACTTTTTCTCCCTTACTACTCTCTTTACATCATCATTCCACCAATCGCTCCTCTTCCCTCCTGCACCCACTTTCCTGTAACCACAAACTTCTGCTGAACACTCTAACACTACATTTTTAAACCTACCCCATACCTCTTCGACCCCATTGCCTATGCTCTCATTAGCCCATCTATCCTCCAATAGCTGTTTATATCTTACCCTAACTGCCTCCTCTTTTAGTTTATAAACCTTCACCTCTCTCTTCCCTGATGCTTCTATTCTCCTTGTATCCCATCTACCTTTTACTCTCAGTGTGGCTACAACTAGAAAGTGATCTGATATATCTGTGGCCCCTCTATAAACATGTACATCCTGAAGTCTACTCAACAGTCTTTTATCTACCAATACATAATCCAACAAACTACTGTCATTTCGCCCTACATCATATCGTGTATACTTATTTATCCTCTTTTTCTTAAAATATGTATTACCTATAACTAAACCCCTTTCTATACAAAGTTCAATCAAAGGGCTCCCATTATCATTTACACCTGGCACCCCAAACTTACCTACCACACCCTCTCTAAAAGTTTCTCCTACTTTAGCATTCAAGTCCCCTACCACAATTACTCTCTCACTTGGTTCAAAGGCTCCTATACATTCACTTAACATCTCCCAAAATCTCTCTCTCTCCTCTGCATTCCTCTCTTCTCCAGGTGCATACACGCTTATTATGACCCACTTCTCGCATCCAACCTTTACTTTAATCCACATAATTCTTGAATTTACACATTCATATTCTCTTTTCTCCTTCCATAACTGATCATTTAACATTACTGCTACCCCTTCCTTTGCTCTAACTCTCTCAGATACTCCAGATTTAATCCCATTTATTTCCCCCCACTGAAACTCTCCTACCCCCTTCAGCTTTGTTTCGCTTAGGGCCAGGACATCCAACTTCTTTTCATTCATAACATCAGCAATCATCTGTTTCTTGTCATCCGCACTACATCCACGCACATTTAAGCAACCCAGTTTTATAAAGTTTTTCTTCTTCTCTTTTTTAGTAATTGTATACAGGAGAAGGGGTTACTAGCCCATTGCTCCCGGCATTTTAGTCGCCTCATACGACACGCATGGCTTACGGAGGAAAGATTCTTTTCCACTTCCCCATGGACAATAGAAGAAATAAAAAAGAACAAGAGCTATTTAGAAAAAGGAGAAAAACCTAGATGTATGTATATATATATATGCATGTGCGTGTCTGTGAAGTGTGACCAAAGTGTAAGTAGGAGTAGCAAGATATCCCTGTTATCTTAGCGTGTTTATGAGACAGAAAAAGAAACCAGCAATCCTACCATCATGCAAAACAGTTACAGGTTTTTGTTTCACAGTCATCTGGCAGGACGGTAGTACTTCCCTGGGTGGTTGCTGTCTACCAACCTACTACCTATATATATATATATATATATATATATATATATATATATATATATATATATATATATATATATATATATATATATATATATATATATATATATTCAACAAGTCGGCCGCCTCCCACCGAGGCAGGGTGACCCAAAAAGAAAGAAAATCCCAAAAAAGAAAATACTTTCATCATCATTCAACACTTTCACCTCACTCGCACATAATCACTGTTTTTGCAGAGGTGCTCAGAACACAACAGTTTAGAAGTATATACGTATAAAGATACAAAACATCCCTCCAAACTGTCAATATCTCAAACCCCTCCTTTAGAGTGCAGGCATTGTACTTCCCATTTCCAGGACTCGAGTCCGAATATATAAAAATAACCGGTTTTCCTGAATCCCTTCACTAAATATATATATATATATATATATATATATATATATATATATATATATATATATATATATATATATATATATATACATTCGCTA
>NC_091346.1:15110380-15132880 GCF_038502225.1 Cherax quadricarinatus
TAATGTACTGGAAATAATTTTCTTAATTATATTATTTTTTTATTATTTAACTAAATAATTGTTCATGGATATGAATGGAGATTGATATTTTTTTATATTTTGATTTATTATTTCTGAAAAGAACTTTGGTTCACATTCCGTCACATAGTAAGACAGACTTTCAGCATTGTGGTGCCGCCACCAATGGAAACTCAATTTGCTTTTCTGGCGGGATGCTCCAGCCAATTAAAACCAGAGTTTAATTTATGACGTAGATAAATAGAACAGCAGGGCCCCAGCATCCAATCAGCGTTAGTGATGTCATAGAAGCTTAGCCAATCATGGCAGGCTACGTCAGAGCCTGGAGGTAAGTGAGTGCCCGCGCTTTCTTTCCCCCTCAGTCGCCTACGGCAGTAAATGGCGTGTGGGTGCGCGCTCATCCGGTAAGCAATTTCCTCGAAATTTCTTGGAAATAACTTTTTTTTTTAACATTTCTGATGATGCGGTGTGTTCGCTGTTTATCTCTGATGCTGTTCTACATGCAGAATATATAGGAAATTTGATGTGTATTGATTTTATCCATAAATTTAGATTTTAACATTCCAGTGTTTCATTTCCAGAAACGATGCTTGGCCCCAGACCTGACGTCAACCACTTGGCCCCAGACCTGACGTCAACCACTTGGCCCCAGACCTGACGTCAACCACTTGGCCCCAGACCTGACGTCAACCACTTGGCCCCAGACCTGACGTCAACCACTTGGCCCCAGACCTGACGTCAACCACTTGGCCCCAGACCTGACGTCAACCACTTGGCCCCAGACCTGACGTCAACCACTTGGCCCCAGACCTGACGTCAACCACTTGGCCCCAGACCTGACGTCAACCACTTGGCCCCAGACCTGACGTCAACTGCAGCATTAACTTCTATGGTAACTATAAATATTTATATAACTTTTCCAGCATTGACTCGTTAAATTTGTTCACCAGGATGCACATTCCATTGCCGGGGGTGGGCCTTGATGCTGTTGGACTTGATCCAAATTATTGGATCAAGTCACCGACCCTTACAGGTTTATCACCCGTTAGTCTCGGACGTTGATGCTAAAGGGATTTTGATCCAGGAATTTAGTTTTCTATATTTACCACTATTTTGGCTGCTGGTATCAAGGTGTACCTTGATGCTGCTGGTGTTTTGATTCAAGGTATTTTTTACCAGGCATTTTGACCCTTACAGGTTTAACGTTCCACTCAAGGGAGGTTCCTTGATGCTGGTGAGGGGCTCTTGATCTAGGGAATTGGATCTGTGCTCCAGTTATCTGAATTATGTCTTAATGCCTTCCATCCCCCCCATCCCCGAGCTAGACAATCCTTACGGGTTGAGCGCTCTCCATATGGTCAGCATCATGAAACCCTATCATGGGAGGGGGCCCTTGATGCTGGTAAAGGCGTCTTGTCCCAGCAAAATGAGGCGCCTCCCTCGGATCAGACTTGTTCACCTGCCCATGCTCATGTACAGTATAAGGACCCTGCTGGTTTAGCGCTTTGCATGTATAATACACTTGTGAAGTGCAGTGACGGTTAATTAACGTCCGAAACAATTTTGAATTGTTAAAATTTGTTTTTTGACGGTTTCTTGATCCATTATTATTTTGTATATTTCTGACTTTTATGACCTTTTATCTATTTTATTTTTTTTTTTTAATTTCCATTATTATTTCCTGACCTTTTTTTTTATCCATTATTTCATGTTTAATGTGAATCATCTAAATTTAAAAACCCTTCAAGAGTTCGGATTGTCTCTTGATATGGAGGGGTCCTTAATTGGGGGGGTCACCTGCTGCTGGTAAAAGGGGCTCTTGATCCAGGGTCCCTTGATGTCACCCCTCCCCTTCCTCGGATCAAACCTTGTTACCTCCCTTAATGGTTTAAGCAATTCTATAATTAGAATTACACGAGGAACTCGTTTGGCGTTTTATTAAAAACTTACTCCTTGTTTTTCAACAAAATTGTTCTTGATGTTGGTGAGGGGCTCTTGATCTAGGGAATTGGATCTGTGCTCTGGTTCCCTGAATACCTGCCGCATCCCCTCGCATAAGCGTTGTATAATCCTACTGGTTTAGCGCTCCCCTTGATTATAATGTATAGGTTTAAAGTGAGAAGAAAACTAAGTTTGGAGGATCTATTAGGACTGAAAGGATCTATCCGGGGTACCTTGATGCTTAGGAAGGGATCTTGATACGAGGGATACCTTGATGAAGGATTCTGATACGAGGGGTACCTTGTTGCTGGTGAAGGGATCTGGATATGAAGGGTACCTTGATACTGGTGAAAGGCTCTAACTACGAAGGGTGCCTTGATGTTAAAAGGTCTCTTGATTCCGGATGCCTTGAAAGTTTTCATGGTTTTTAAAGGTTCGTGATCTGAGGTTACCCTGAAGACATCTTGAACCGTGGCACCTTGATGCTGATGAGGGGATCTTTATCTGGGGTTACCTTGATGCTAGTGCAAGGGTCTTGACCCCAAGAAATTTTATAGTTTTTCATTTCTCCAGATATGCGTTTCATAGTTCTAGGCGCTGTGTGACGCCTAAGGGCTTAGGTTTAGCATGCGTTTCCTTAAGACACCTGCTGTCACTGTTCACCTAGGTCCTAGGAGTAAAATAGGTACCTGGGTGTTTGTCGACTGGTGTGGGTCGCAACCTGGGACAAAATTTACCTTATTTGTCCGAAATATTCTGCATAACAAAGGGCTTTCTATATAGTAGACTGTCATTGATGTCAGCTAGGCTGTATACATTATTATTATTATTTATAGTGTGATTAGGCTTCTCGCGCGTACCCCTGGGAAAATTTCTCTACACACACACACACGTATATATATATACGTGAAGAGGGGTTGTTGAGGTGGTTTGGTCATTTAGAGAATGGATCGAAGGAGAATAACACGGAGAGCGTATAAATCTGTAGGGGAAGGAAGGCGGGGTAGGGGTCGTCCTCGAAAAGGTTGGAGGGAGGGGGTAAAGGAGGTTTTGTGAGCGAGGAGCTTGTACTTCCAGCAAGCGTGCGTGAGCGTGTTAAGAGTGAATGGAGACGAATGGTATTTGGGACCTGACGAGCTGTTGGAGTGAGCAGGGTAATATTTAGTGAAGGGATTCAGGAAAATCGGTTATTTTTATATAGCCGGACTTGAGTCCTGGAAATGGGAAGTACAATGCCTGCACTTTAAATGAGGGGTTCGGGATATTGGCAGTTTGGAGGGATATGTTGTGTATCTTTATACGTATATGCTTCTAAACTGTTGTATTCTGAGCACCTGCAAAAACAGTGATTATGTGTGAGTGAGGTGAAAGTGTTGAATGATGAAAGTATTTTCTTTTTTGGGATTTTCTTTCGTTTTGGGTCACCCTGCCTCGGTGGGAGACGGCTGACTTGTTAAAAAAAAAAATAAAAAAAATATTCATAGTTATTTTAATGGTGTCCTTTCATTTACTTCCCATTCCCCAGTGGGTTATGACCCGTGTAGGTTTAGCGCTTCAATGTTAATTTTCATTCCAAATGTTTTCATCGCCAGATTCAAATCATCTATTTTTATATATCCAAATTATTTACAATGCCATGATTACCAAAATGAGTTGATTAAAGCCCACATTTTTTCCCTCAGAATGTTTCGTCTGAGCGTCTCGACCTCAGGAGGACGTCACCAGTGACTTCATATCATCATCTGACTTTGGGCAAGTAGATCACCTGACGGTAGAGCGTCCGACTGTCAAGTTTTTTTATGGTTCAAGCCGCTCGTCCCCCCTTCTATTTATTTATTGACAGTTCTTTATTACAACTTAATTTGAGCTTCATAGATGGTAAATTTTCTATTTGTGTCATTTGCTCTTTTTTGGTGTATATGTCACTTGCTTTTTTTAGTGAATCTTATATGGATTTTTTTGGTGTATATTATACTCGTTTTTGAAATTACTATTACTGCAATTTCTAGCTACGACAGATTGAGGAATTTGTAGATATGTGATTATAATCATATGTATTTTTTTTTCAATTTGTTAATGTATTCTCAGAAATGAAGCTTATTTTTTTTACTGATAATATTTCCCATTTGTAAAAATGTATTTTGCAAAATAAGGTTGTGGGATCCCTCACACCTGGGATCCCCTGGGATAGCTTTCCCTTGTGGTCTTAATGTCAGTTTACCACTGACTAATTCTAGGGGTTTATCACCCTGGCTACTCCAGGGTCTGCCACCCTCATTACTTCAGGGTCTGCCACCCTCACTACTCCAGGGTCTACCACCCTTGCTACTCCAGGGTCTGCCACCCTGGCTACTCCAGGGTCTGCCACCCTCATTACTCCAGGGTCTGCCACCCTCATTACTCCAGGGTCTGCCACCCTCATTACTTCAGGGTCTGCCACCCTCACTACTCCAGGGTCTACCACCCTTGCTACTCCAGGGTCTGCCACCCTGGCTACTCCAGGGTCTGCCACCCTCATTACTCCAAGGTCTGCCACCCTTGCTACTCCAGGGTCTGCCACCCTGGCTACTCCAAGGATTATCACCCAGGGGAGACACCATGGGGTCGCCATGATTAATGTTTTTCTACAGATTAATGCTTTTTTACAGGTTCATGTTTTTTTCAGATTAATGTTATTTTACAATTAATTTTTTTCACATTGATGTTTTTACAGATAATTTTTTTTTTTCAGATTAATGTTTTTAACAGATTAATGTTCTATTCCTTTAGATAAATGTTTTTTTCAGATTAATGTTTTTTACAAATTAATTTTTTTTTTCAGATTGTTTTTTATTAATTTTTTTCAGATTTTTTTTTTTTTACAGATTAATGTCTTTTTACAGCTTAATGCTTTTTTTCATGTTATTTTTTTCAGATTGTTATTTTATAATTAATTTTTTTCACATTGATGTTTTTACAGATAACTTTTTTTCAGATTAATGTTTTTTTACATATTAATGTTTTTTTGCAGATTGTTATTTTACAATTAATTTTTAATTGATGTTTTTACAGATTAATGTTTTTTTAATGTTTTTAGATATTTTTTTTTTTTTTCATCTAATATTTTTTCAGTTAAATGCCTTTTCATGTTAAATGTTTTAACTAAATATTTTTTGAATAATACTTTTCAGCTTCATTGTCTAGTGTAATGTTTTTAAGAGAATTTTTTTATTGTAATTCTTGCCTTTCAACCCAAAAATGTTTTTTGGCATAGAATTTTTATTAAGTCTGAATGTTTTTTTCAGTAATCTTCCTTTAACCCTTTAAAAACATTTTTTTCTTTGCCTAAATAATGTTTAAAATTTTTGTTTTCCATTTCAGCTGAACCATTGTCATATAACCAATTTTTTTTTTTTTTTTTTTTTTTTTTTTTTTTTTTTTTTTTTTTTTTTTTTTTTTTTTTTACAAATACGTATTTCCCTAAATTAAAATTTATTTCTTTGCTACAAAGCCATATTGTAATTTATTTTCATGAAGCTTAAATTTATTCATTAATATATTTTCAAGTGTTTTCTCTACAGTTTTAGTGATCTTTGATGTCCATTATTATAATCCTGACTATACACTTTCATCCTTTGATCAAGTAAGTTCACGTAAAGTTAGTGTTGGTGTAGTTTTTATGTGATCACCATATTTCTTTAATTTATTGAAACTGGTAATAATATGCAGTCAATTTTCTCATTACAGTTAAGATGCATTTCAGAGACATGCTATAAGGTTCTCAGATTTTTAAATTGTGATAACTAAATTCACTAAATTCTCAATATAATCATTTAGATAACTTGGCAACAATTCACTGAATTTTCATTATGATCATTTAAGATAATAACTTGTCAGTAATTCACTAAATTTCCAATATAATTTTGAATAAGAATTTGCAACTTCATTTAACCAAAATTTTTAAATGAAATTGAGGCACTAAATAAATTTTATCAGTTGATGTGCTAATGTAATCTATTTAATGCTGAGTACATTTATTTTCATTTTAATAATAGGGAATTTCTCATAAATATTTATTCGCTGAGAAATTTTAAACCGCTGTGCTTAATGATAATCTTTATTTCTACATTTTCATGTACGAGGTATATAGGCCTAGCTGATACCAATGACGTATTACTAAATAGAAAGCTTCTTGTTATGCAGAACATTTCGGGCAAATTAGGTCATTTTTGTACCCAGGATATGACCCACACCGGTCAACACCCAGGTACCTATTTACTGCTAGGTGAATAGGGACAGCAGGTGTCTTAAGGTTTTCACCTGTAATGGGGACTGAACCCCAGACCTCAGTGTGAGCTGAGTGTACTAGCAATTGAGCTCATGGGATTATTTTGATTTAGAGGAAGTCCTCAGCATTGGATATATGTGATCATTTAGAGATTTTAGGCAAGTATAATCTAATGCATTACTTTATTAGGCTCACAAGCAGCTTTATTGGATGAACACCCCATGAGGCACTGTTGCATTGATGATGCAGGTAATGACCCCTCATTTGATAATTAGGTTGTGAGGAATGAACTTCAAGAGATATTTGGTAAAGCAAAGAATGAACCTCAGCGGATAATTGTGCAAAATGAATGAGCCTCCACTGATAATTAGGTAAAGGGAGTGATGAATCTTTACTGATAATTAGGAAAAGGGAGTGATGAACCTCAACTTAATTAGGTAAAGGGAGTTATGAATCTTGACCAATAATTAGGCAAAGCAAGTGATGAACCTTGACCAATAATTAGGTAAAGTGAGTGATGAACCTTGACCGACATCAGGTAAAGCGAGTGATGAACCTCGACCAGTATCAGGTAAAGCGAGTGATGAACTTCGACTGATAATTAGGTAAAGCAGGTGATGAACTTGGACTGATAATTAGGTAAAGCAAGTGATGAACCTCGACTGATAATTAGGTAAAGTGAGTGATGAACCTCGACTGATAATTAGGATTAGTAAGTGATGAACCTCGACTGATCATTTGGTTGAGTGATGAACCTCGACATGATTAGGTAAAGCAAATGATGAACCTCTACTGATAATTAGGTAAAGCAAGTGATGAACCTCAACTGATAATTAGGTTGAGTGATGAACCTCGACGGATGATTAGGTTGAGTGATGAACCTCGACAGATGATTAGGGTAAGTGATGAACCTCCATAATTAGATAAAGCAAGTGATGAACCTTGACTGATAATTAGGTATAGTGAGTGATGAACCTCGACAATTAGGTAAATCGAGTAATGAATTGGCATAATTAGGTAAAATGAGTGATGAACCTCAACTGATAAGTAAAGGGAGTGATGAACCTCGGCATAATTAGGTAAAACGAGTGATGAACCTCGACTGGTAATTAGGTGAAGGGAGTGATGAACCTCAACATAATTAGGTAAATTGAGTGATGAACCTTGACTGTTAATTAGGTAAAGTGAGTGATGAACCTTGAAATAAAGCGAGTAATGAATCTCATCATAAATTAGGTAAACTGAGTGATGAACATCGACTGATAATTAGGTAGGAGTGATGAACCTTGACCAATAATTAGGTAAAGCAAGCGATGAACCTTGATCAATAAGGTAAAGCGAGTGATGAACCTTGACCGATATTAGGTAAAGTGAGTGAAGAACTTTGACCGATATTAGGTAAAGCAAGTGATGAACCTCGTCTGATAATTAGGTAAAGCAAGTGATGAACCTAAACTGATAATTAGGTAAAGCAAGCAATGAACCTTGACAGTTCATTAAGTTGAGTGATGAACCTCGACATAATTAGATCAAGCAAGTGATGAACTTCGACATAATTAGGTAAAGCCAGTGATGAACCTAAATTGATAATTGGGTTGAGTGATGAACCTCGACTGATAATTAGTTTTATGAATCTCGACTGATAATTAGATTGTGTGATGATCCTCGATTGATAATTAGGTTGAGTGATGAACCTCGACATAATTAGGTAAGCAAATGATGACCCTCATGATAATTAGGTAAAGCAAATGATGAACCTCAACTGATAATTAGGTAAAACGAGTAATGAGCCTCAACATAATTAGGTAAAGCCAGTGATGAATCTCATAATTAGGTAAAGTGAGTGATGAATCTCGACATAATTAGGTAAGTCGAGTGATGAACCTTGGCTGATAACTAGGTAAAACGAGTCATGAACCTTGACATAATTAGGTAAATCGAGTGATGAATCTCATCAGATGATTAGGTAAAGCGAGTGATGAACCTTGACATAATTAGGTAAAGCGAGTGGTGAACCTTGACTGATAATTAGGTAAAGCGAGTGATGAACCTTGACTGCTCATTAGGTTGAGTGATGAACCTCAACATAATTAGGTAAAGCAAGTGATGAACCTCTACTGATAATTAGGTAAAACGAGTGATGAACCTCGACATGAGTAAAGCAAATGTTGAACCTCGTATGATAATTAGGTAAATCGAGTGATGAGCCACGACATAATTAGGTAAAGCTAGTAATGAACCTCGACATAATTAGGTAAAGCCAGTGAAGAACCTCATAATTAGGTAAAGCCAGTGATAACCTCGACATAAGCAAAGTGAGTGATGAACCTCGTCAGATAATTAGGTATAGCGAGTGATGAATCTCAACATAATTAGGTAAGTTGAGTGATGAACCTCAACATAATTAGATAAATCGAGTGATGAACCTCGACATAATTAGGTAAAGCAAGTGATGAACCTCAACATAATTAGGTAAATAGTGATGAACCTCGACATAATTAGGTAAAGCGAATGCTGAACCTTTGACAATTAGGAAAGTGAGTATTAAACCTCATCTGATAATTAGTGATGAACCTCGACATAACAGGGTAAAGTAGGGGTTGAACCTTAACTAATAGGATAGTGAGAGTTGGACCTCAATAATTCGATAAAGCGAAGGTTGAACCTAAACTAATACGACCTGGTTGAACCTCAATATGAGAGTGAGGGTTGAACCTTTAATAATTGGAAGAATTGAGGGTTGAATCTCTTAATAATTGGAAGAATCAAGGGTTGAACCTTTAATAATTAAATCAAGTGAGGGTTGAGCCTCAGTAATTGGAAAAAAGTGAGGGTTGAACCTCAGCTAATAGGATAGTGAGGGTTGAACCTCAGTAATTGAGTAAAGTGAGGGTTGAACCTCAGTAATTGAGTAAAGTGAGGGTTGAACCTCAGTAATTGAGTAAAGTGAGGGTTGAACCTCAGTAATTGAGTAAAGTGAGGGTTGAACCTCAGTAATTGAGTAAAGTGAGGGTTGAACCTCAGTAATTGAGTAAAGTGAGGGTTGAACCTCAGTAATTGAGTAAAGTGAGGGTTGAACCTCAGTAATTGAGTAAAGTGAGGGTTGAACCTCAGTAATTGAGTAAAGTGAGGGTTGAACCTCAATAGGATAGTGAGGGTTGAACCTCAGTAGGATAGTGAGGGTTGAACCTCAATAGGATAGTGAGGGTTGAACCTCAATAGGATAGTGAGGGTTGAACCTCAATAGGATAGTGAGGGTTGAACCTCAATAGGATAGTGAGGGTTGAACCTCAATAATTGGATAAAGTGAGGGTTGAACCTCAGCTAATAGGATAGGGTTGAACCTCAACTAATACGATAGGGTTGAACCTCAACTAATACGATAGGGTTGAACCTCAACTAATATGATAGGGTTGAACCTCAATACGAGAGTGAGGGTTGAACCTCTTAATAATTGGATTAAGTGAGGGTTGAACCACAATAATTGGATAAAGTGAGAGTTGAACCTCAGTTAATAGGATAGTGAGGGTTGAACCTCAGTAGTTGGATAAAGTGAGGGTTGAACCTCAGCTAATATAATAGGGTTGAACCTCAATAGTATAGTGAGGGTTGAATCTTGTCTAATAATTGGATAAAGTGAGGGTTGAACCTCAACTAATAGGATAGTGAGGGTTGAACCTCAATAATTGGATAAAGTGAGGTTGAACCTCAATAATTGGATAAAGTGAGGGTTGAACCTCAACTAATACGATAGGGTTGAACCTCAATAGTATAGTGAGGGCTGAACCTCTAATTGGAAGAAGCGAGGGTTAAACCTCATTTAATAATAGGATCAAGTGAAGGTTGAACCTCAACTAATAGGATAATGAGGGTTGAACCTCAATTGGATGAAGTGAGGGTTGAACCTCAGCTAATAGGATAGTGAGGGTTGAACCTCAACTAATGCGATAGGGTTGAACCTCAACTAATGCGATAGGGTTGAACCTCAGTAATTGGATAAAGTGAGACTTGATCAACTAATAGGATAGGGTTGAACCTCAATAGTATAGTGAGGGTTGAACCTCTTAATTGGATAAAGTGAGGGTTGAACCTCAACTAATAGGATATAGTGTGGGTTGAACCTCAGTAATTGGATAAAGTGAGGGTTGAACCTCAACTAATAGGATAAAGCGAGGGTTGAACCTCGACTAGTAGGACAGCAAGGGTTGAATCTAATTGGATAAGTGAGGGTTGATCCTCACCTAATAGGATAGTGAGGGCTGAACCTCAACTAATTTGATAAAGTGAGGGTTGAGCCTCATCTTTTAGATAAAGTGAGGGTCGAACCTCATCTATTAGAGAAAGTGAGGGTTGAACCTCGGCTAATTGAATAGTGAGGGTTTAACGACTAATAATTGAATAAAGTGGGGGTTGAACCTCAACTAATGGATAAAGTTAAGGATGAACCTCAACTAATAATTGGTTAAAGTGAGGGTTGAGCCTCATTTAATAGGATAGTGAGGGTTGAACCTCAACTAATTGGATAAAGTGAAAGTTGAACCTCATCTGATAGGATAGGGAGGATTGAGCCTTAACTAATACGAGGGCTTCCCTTAAATAAGGGTTGCACCTCTTCAAGTTGGGGTTGTCCCTTCCCATAAGGGCCACCCACTGTGGTTACCTCATGCCTTTTGAGGTCCACCCCAAATTGGGTTTCCCCAGTTCAGTAAGGTCCACCCTCTCTAAGTTGTATACCACTTCTTGAGGGTGCCCACCTATACTGTACAGTTCTTCAAGCCACTGAACTAATAGTTCTTGGCTTATTTTCAGTCTGATGACTAATGCTGTGAACTATGTTCATAATCTTTATATATTGGACCGTGTACAGTTGTATTGGACTCTGTCCAATATTGTTGCAATGTGTCCCATATATATTTTTATCAAATCCTTCCCAGCATTGACACTACATAGCCTTGCATTGCTGCGAATTTGTCTTAGACATCATTAATGGTAGCTTCCATATTTTGATGTTGACGCAACATTGGTACAGTGTTGGTTATGTAGTGTTTGCTGGGGTTCTCCCTCAGCCTTGTTCCCCCATCCCTTCTCTCATTCGCGCCGCTTCCTTCCGGGAGCTGGCCGGCAGCATATCATTAACAGCCTCTTGTCCTGGCTGTTGGTGAGCGATTACTGGTGGTAGCCCAGCTGCCACTGGTAATCAACCGAAGTAACCTTAGGTGCGTGGTTTGGGGTTCCACGTAACAAAGGATCTCCATGAGAACCGTTGGACGATTAACCCCGGCCCAGCTCGTTGGTTGCAGACCTCACTGTGGTGGGCTGGTGAAACTTGCAATAGTTCTCTTAAATTCTCTAATATTTCTTAATTTCTTAACTGTTAAATTTTATCAGTCCTGTATTACTACAAAAGAATTATATCTGTATAGTATTGCATTTTGCAAATGCTTTTAAGAATTTTTCAGTTATATTTCATTTACATATACTAAATTTTCATTCTTTGTTTGACAAAGATGATGCTATTGCAAGGCTAACATGCAACCTTTTTTTTTATGTGCCTATAGTTTAATACACATTAATTTTTAATATTAAAAGTTAAGATGTAATGATAGGTACTGATGAACTATCTGTCCATTTACCTTTATTCAGCTTTCATAATTTTTATTTCCCACAGGTCTGTTCCAACTCCTTATGGGAGGATCTTTGACACTGGTGAGGGGCTCTTGGTCCAGGGTATTACTATCCTTTTTCCTTGGATCACATTTGATTGGTTCCTATTCCTCAGACGTATGTTCCTTATGTGTTTAGTGCTTTCCTCTAAATATAATTTTCCAAATAAGGTAGTGACTTAAAGAGAAAATATTGAAAGTAAAGACACATGTGCAACATCTGGAAACGTTTCGCCATCCAGTGGCTTTATCAATACAAATTCTAGGACATAATTGGAAGACTGTAGAAATATATACAAAAGATGAGGTAATCAGTCCCTCAGCCTTGGAGTTAGTGTTCACAGCATCGTGGTGGAGGAGAATCTGGAGCAAAGGCAAGAAGACTGGCGGTTATATAGGCGTCAGTGGATAAGGACATGCAGCAGACGAGGGCATAGTCACTGGTAGGCGGGATTCCCCAGTGGAAGTAGGTCCTTCCCAAAGAAATGGGTTAGTTGCAGCAGCCGTGAAGAAGGTCTTGTAGATGTCCTCTGAACCAAGATTCCATGATGTTGCAGTGTCTTGACAAGTTGTGCAAGAAAGGTATAAAATACATTAAAGATTTCCAGATGTTGCACATGTGTCTTTACTTTCATAGTGTCGGTATTTTATACCTTTCTTGCACAGAGAAAATATTGCTATCAGTTAGTAGCTGTGTTGCCTGAAAACAGTGTATGGGTGAGGGGGGGGGGAGGGAAGGTCGAGACCCAAGCTGCAATGTCTTCTCACTCGTTGAAGGCAACATCCTAGCCCATCAGAATGCAGGCAACATCCCTGTGCATCTGTCAGTGTGAAGGTAATGACCTCACATCCTTCAGTGGAGGTAATGATCCCACATCCTTCAGTGGAGGTAATGATCCCACATCCTTCAGTGGAGGTAATGATCCCACACATCCTTCAGTGTGGAAGTAATGATCCCACACATCCTTCAGTGTGGAAGTAATGATCCCACACATCCTTCAGTGTAGAAGTAATGATCCCAGTGTGCAGGCAACATTCCCATGCAACTTTCAGTGTGCAGGCAAAATCCCATGCAAACTTGAGTGTGAAGGCAACATCCCCATGCAACCTTCAGTGTGCAGGCAACATCCCTATGCAACCTTCAGTGTGCAGGCAACATCCCCATGCAACCTTCAGTGTGCAAGCAATGTGTTTACCACCAATCTAGTATGAGGAAAATACACACAAATTTTCATGTTTAATTCTATTCACTGGGCACTTTATCCAAGGAATTCTAGTCGCCTTCCCTTTCCTCAGATCAAATCAAATTCCTTTCCAGATGCTGTATAACCTTGGAGGTTCAGCGCTTCCCCCATTACTAGTATAACCACTTAAGTTTTCACTTGCACTTCGACATACAAGCAGGTGTATGTCAGTGTCTATGTGCTGGAGAGTAGTAATCCTTAAGGACCCTGTGGGTTTAGTGGTTTGTTTTGATCATAATCTCTAAATAACAAAAAGGCACAATACCGTGACTGGAACAACACACAAATAACCTGCACATAGAAAGGCTTATGACAACGTTTTGCTCTGATTTGAGTCCCCTCAAGGAAGGTTCCTTGATGTTGGTGAGGGGCTCTTGATTTAGGGAATTGGATCTGTGCTCCAGTTCCCCGAATTAAGCCTGAATACCTTCCACATCCCCCTCCCCCCAGGCGCTGTATAATCCTCCGGGTTTAGCGCTTCCCCCTTGATTATAATAATAATAATGCTCTGATTTGAAACATTTACAAAGTAACGAGCGAGGGAGCTAGTATAGACAGGTGAGGAGGGGACAGGGATGGAACCAAGAGAGGAAGTTAAAGTAGTGGTGGTAAGGCTGGTAGTGGTAGTCGACCCTAATAGGTTTAGCGCTACCTCTTAATTATAATCAAGGGGAAGCACTAAACCCGTAGGATTATACAGTACCTGTGGGGGGGGTGGAAGGTATTCAAGCTTAATTCATGGAACTGGAGCACAGATCCAGTTCCCTAGATCAAGAGCCCCTCACCAGTATCAAGGAACCTCCCTTGAGGGGAATTATAATAATAATAATGGTGGAGAAAGTAGTGGTTGTAGAAAATACCACTACTATTTTAGGAATTAAACTTTTGTCTGGTGGTAACAGATGTAGTCAATAGGACTTTAAACTTCGTTAACCAATTACGTGACTGAATCTGTCTGTGATTAATAACCCCTCAAGGAAGGCTCCTTGACGCTGGTGAGGGGCTCTTGATCTAGGGAATTGGATCTGTGCTCCAGTTGGATCTGTGCTCCAGTTCCCTGAATTAAGCCTGAATGCCTTCCATCCCCCCATAGGCGCTGTATAATCCTACGGGTTTAGTGCTTCCCCCTTGATTATAATAATAATAATGTGATTAATAATGAGGGAGGCATATAGTAGGCCTGCTGAAATGTTGAATAGTATTCGCGTATGATCGAATCCCCTCAAGGGCTGTTCCTTCACGCTGGTGAGGGGCTCTTGATCCAGATAATTGGATCTGTGCTCCAGTTCCCTGAACTGAGCTGAATGCCTTTCATCCCTATGGGTTTAGCGCTCCTCCATGATAATAGTATGATAGAAGGATATGGAGCTGTCGTTTCCATGGATTGAACCTTCCATTTCTCAATTTGCTGTATGGCATCTGTCCCCTCAAGGAAGGTTCCTTGATGTTGGTGAGGGGCTCTTGATTTAGGGAATTGGATCTGTGCTCCAGTTCCCTGAATTAAGCCTGAATGCCTTCCACATCCCCCCCCCAGGTGCTGTATAATCCTCCGGGTTTAGCGCTTCCCCCTTGATTATAATGTATGGCATCTGCGGGTCTAGCGCTCTACCTCACGAGATTTGATTTTTAAAGCTGCCTGTTTACTAAGGTATCTCGGTCATCTCAAGGGAGGTTGCTTGAATGCCGATAAGAGGGATCTCGATCCAAGGAATTTGACCCCTCAAGGGAGGTTCCTTGACGCTGGTGAGGGGCTCTTGATCTACGGAATTGGATTTGTGCTCCAGTTCCCTGAATTGAGCCTGAATACCTTCCATCCCCCCACATGCGCTGTATAATCCTACGGGTTTAGCGCTTCCCTGTGATTATAATCAAAGGAATTTGACCTGTGTTCCCTTTCCTTGGATCGAACTTGACTGCCTATGCTCACTGGCCCCTCAAAGGTTCCTTGATAGTGAGTGGCTCTTGATGTAGGGTCAGCGCTATATGACCTTGTTGGGTTTAGTGCCTAGTTATGATTATAATCTTTATCTAAAGAATTGGGCCAACGTTTCAGTTCTTTGAATCGATCCAGAATACCTTCCTTTCTCCAAGGCGATGTATTACCCCCTAAAACCCATATGAATTTAGTGCTCCCCCTTGATTATAATGTATTACCCCATGTTGGTTTAGTGCCTCCTCCATAACAGAGGCTCTGTATGGTGCCTGTGAGTTTACAGTTCCTATTGATGTAATACTATGGGCCCCTTCGAGGGGGGAGTCCCTTGGCGTAGTAATGGGGGTTCTTGATCTGAGGAATTAGACCTCTTGGCCCGAATTAAAAAAAAAACTGACACATTCCACTGAGGACATCGGTGGTAGTATTAATACGGCCGTGGAAATCGGCATGACCCTTAAAGGTTTGGCTCTTAGTTATGATTATAATAATATAACTGCCATGGAAATTAGATAACCTGGGGATATGCTGGGCCGGGGCTCGAGAATCTTTGGATGACTGAAATATTCCTCGAGGCTTCTTATCGGTTGCTGAAAGTGGCTCCCAAAATGGGATTACGGTGTTTCCAATCGCCCAGCTGTCTTGAGCCTTGCTAGGTTGATTCTCGAGGTTATCTGGTGCCCTGGGGATCCTTGTATACCAGCCAGGGAAGGTAAGGCTACCGTGCACCAACAGCATTGCTAGTTATTCTTACACAAACATTTGCAGCGTTGTATAGCCCTTGTGGCTTAGCGCTTCTTTTTGATAATAATAATACACAAACATTGATTATACTTCCTTTATTACTTGACACCGCCCTTACTAGCTACCCTATTATACTCTCCACCCTCGCTAGTCCAATCCATACCTTAGCATGACCTACCATGCAGCGTTGTAATGACCCTTGTGGATTAAGCGCTTAGTTATGATAAGCACTACTAGCTGCATCGAGAGTAGTTTTGGATCTGGTGGGAGGGACTATGCAGTTTTTTCCTATAATAAATGGTTTAGTGTTTTTTGATTATAATAATAATTCCTATAATAATTGCATATATTCGGTTGCGCTATTTGGGTAAGGTATCCCAGCATTTCATATGCCCAGATCCCTGCGCCTCCATGAACGCGATTGGAATGTTGCAGTGTTGCATAAATTTATAATGCAGATAAATATTAGTTTCGTCCATTTGAAGGTAATCGGAAGATGCATTCATAAATAATTAAACTAAACCAAATTTCAATAAAAATTGTAAATTAGGATATTAACCAAAATTTTATTCCAAATTTGCAAAGAGACCAAAAAAAAAAAAAAGACTAGTACCCAAAAATACACAGGCACTAAGCTTTAAGCCGCTCAGACATTGCATTATCAGCTTGAAATGGCCGAAGCGACACGGGTGAGGGGAAAGGAAGGTAAAGGTAGTAGGGAAGGGGTGATGGAGGTTTTAAGTGCTAGGGGCTTGAACATCGAACAGGCCTGTGTGAGCATGTTAGATAAGAGTGGAGGCAGGTGAGTTTGTTTTTATGACATGACCTGCTGTTTGGAACGCGAGGGACCCCTCAAGGAAGGTTCCTTGATGTTGGTGAGGGGCTCTTGATTTAGGGAATTGGATCTGTGATTCAATTAAGCCTGGCCTTCCACAACGCTGTATAATCCTCCGGGTTTAGCGCTTCCCCCTTGATTATAATAATAATTGGAACGCGAGGAACATTTATGAACGGATTCAGGGAAACCGAACTTAAGTCTTGGAGGCGGTTTAGAAAGAGCATATTACTAAACGTTTCGGTCCTGGGACCTTGATCTAAATCCCAGGACCGAAACGTTTTCTAATTAATATGTCCTAGTGTTTACTCACGTGTCTTTCTAAACCAATTTACGGGTATCACCAAGGTTTATATCAGTGGTGGAGGTGGGAAGTACAGTGCCTGCACTCTGAGAGAGAGACGAGGGTTGTGGTTTGGAGAATCATCAGAACTGTGATGTCAGCACGCTTCTGACAATGCAGTAATTGAATAAATGACGGTGAAAGCGTTTTCCTCTTCGTCGAGTCACCCTACCTTCTGGGGGGGGGGGGTGAGCCTAGTCTTACGTCCACTTCTTTAATTCACTTTGAGGACTAACCCTTGAGGTGGCTCCAACAATCCACTTGGGCTATTGGACATACATGCGTAATGCTAAAATTTACGGGTTTGAAGACAATACTCAACAAACTTTTAAATCTAAAATTTTTCATCCAGGGTAGAGCTTTATCAAGATAAAGCTCTACCTTTAGAGAATAGTTGTCTCACGAAAAGCCTTCAGTGAATACAGTGTCATCATACCCACTTAACTCGTCTCTTCTATTCAACACAACATGCTCTCTTGTAAGACACTTCCAGATCCAGGCTTGTGAGAGAGGGAAGATGAATAGAAATCGATCAAATGGTCATTGACTAAGAAGATGGAAATGAAATGGAAGAAGTTAGCAATGGAGGAAGTACACTGAAGTGTTTACAACACTGGTAAGTCCCTCTCAGTGTAGTTTCTCTTTGAAGTCTTATGGTTTCTTGATAGTCTAGAAGTGCAGTTGAAGCCAAACTTGCTTTGCATGTTTTGTAACCAGAGCGTTCAGTGCTGGCTAACCCATACGGGTTTAAAGCTGTCCATGAATATGCTAATATAACCAGTGGATATATCTATAAGACTCAGTCTTCAAGACACAACACTCGTCTTAAACAAATGAAGAAGTATAATTCTTGAAGGTCAGAATTCAGAAAAATTCCCCAAATCGTTTGTCAATAAGTAAAAAAAAAAAAGCGTCAATCATCTGAAAATATCTCTGTCCGCTGTAAAATCATTTAAGTATTGAAAATTGCAAAAAAAAGCTAAAGTAATTCACACTAAGTGCCAATACATCATGCTGGTCCATCGTGTAAATCATCCATTGCTGGGCACTCTAGTCCTGGCTATTACCTCTTCTATTAATTCTGCAGGAGCCCATTCCAGTCCTGTCCAGATATTTGTAACGATTTTTCTACCCTCTTTTTTTTTAATATATTCGTTTTAACGTGAGTATATCAGGTGGTACTGAACTGTAAGGCGAATTTTATGGGAAGTTATAAATTTCTTAGAGCTCGAACGTACCCCTGTGAATATAATAATAATAACTATCTTCAATTCATTAAATTAAGCTATAACTATATCGTTAAAAAATCATTATCAATTAGTAGTCTTCACCTCAAGGAAGGTTCCTTGAAATTTAAATTCATACAGATTACCCGAATTTTTTCCACATCAGGCGCTTATAATCCTCCGAGCGCTTCCCCCTATTATAATAATTAATTAGAGTCTTCGTAAATACAGATTACCATAGGTTTTTATGACCTGTAAAATTTAGTTCTCTGGTATATTATTCATGGTATGTAATAACAAGTGTGAGTTTCAAGGTTGCTGGTTCCTCCAGGCGGTGGACTGGACCGCAGCTGAATGACCCGCACTGGTTTACCGCTTCGCTTAAATGTTGCATTAATAACGTTTAGCAATCCTTAGGCCCTTCAAAGGCAGTGGGTTATAAAAAACTTTTTGTATGAGAGAGAAAGCGAGTTTTTAAGACATACATCACAAGGGAAAAACCTTTCATAGAAGCTTAAGTGAATTTTGAGGTTATCGGGAAAGTTGCCTGAGAGATTGAACACTTAAGTGAGAATTATGACGCAGTGGTGAACACTTGTCTGGTTCTCCAGGATACTGAAGAGAGATATAAATGCCTTTGGTGCAGGTGAAGGGATCGTGACTTGAGGATTTGGAATTTCGCTCTCCTCGGATCAAACCTGGTACTTACTAAATTTATGTTTCCTCAGAAATATAATAATAATTATATAATAATAATATTAGTTATTATTATTATTACTATTATTATTATTATTATTAATATTAGTGTGTGTGTGTGTGTGTATTCACCTGTATGTACTCACCTATATGTGGTTGCAGGGGTCGATTCATAGCTCCTGGCCCCGCCTCTTCACCTAGCCGCTACCCGGTTACTCTTCCTGCTCCGTGAGCTTTATCATGTGTGTGTGTGTGTGTGTGTGTGTGTGTGTGTGTGTGTGTGTGTGTGTGTGTGTGTGTGCAAACATTTGCCCAGCAAGTCGCAGCCATGTTTTACCCTGAAGCGAGGAATCGGACACGGGTGTTCCCTAGGGTTGCCGGAAGTCACTAGACACAACATATATCTTCCTGCCACACTGCCCTAAACTCAACAGCTAAAAGTGTTTTGCAGTTTCTCGTTCTAAGATATACGAGAAAATTTACGTTGAACTTGAGTAATTTCATCAAAGTTTAAGTAACTATAGCAAATAGATTGTAGACTTAAAATAATAATAATAATATTATTATTATTATTATTATTATTATTATTATTATTATGACTATTATTATTATTATTATTATTAATATCTTTATTCCTACAAGTACATGTACAAGGTATACAGACCATAGCTGACATCAATAACATACTACTATATAGAAAGCCTCTTGTTATACTGAGCATTTCGGGCAAATTAAGTCAGTTTTGTCCCAAGATGCGACCCACACCAGTCCACTAACACCCAGGTACCCATTTTACTAATGAGTGAAGAGGCAGCCGTTTACCTAGAGTTTAGCTGGAGAGTGTCTTAAGGAAACACGCCCAATGTTTTCACCCTTGCCGGGAATCGAACCCGGACACAGCGACTGGCCGGGAATCGAACCCCCGATATTTTAGCATTTCTCCCATGAAGCTGCGTCTCGGAATTTTGGTGGGCTTACTATGAGACGTGCTTAAATATCGGATGTTCGACTCCCGGCCAGTCACAGTGCTGTTATCTGCATATATATATATATATATATATATATATATATATATATATATATATATATATATATATATATTTTTATATATATATATATATATATATATATATATATATATATATATATATATATATATTTTTTTTTTCAACAAGTCGGCCGTCTCCCACCGAGGCAGGGTGACCCAAAAAAGAAAGAAAATCCCCAAAAAGAAAATACTTTCATCATCATTCAACACTTTCACCACACTCGCACATTATCACTGTTTTTGCAGAGGTGCTCAGAAATACAACAGTCTAGAAGCATACACATATAAAGATACACAACATATCCCTCCAAACTGCCAATATCCCAAACCCCTCCTTTAAAGTGCAGGCACTGTACTTCCCATTTCCAGGACTCAAGTCCGACTATATGAAAATAACCGGTTTCCCTGAATCCCTTCACTAAATATTACCCTGCTCACACTCCAACAGATCGTCAGGTCCCAAGTACCATTCGTCTCCATTCACTCCTATCTAACACGCTCACGCACGCTTGCTGGAAGTCCAAGCCCCTTACCCACAAAACCTCCTTTACCCCCTCTCTCCAACCCTTTCGAGGACGACCCCTACCCCGCCTTCCTTCCCCTATAGATTTATATGCTTTCCATGTCATTCTACTTTGATCCATTCTCTCTAAATGACCAAACCACCTCAACAACCCCTCTTCTGCCCTCTGACTAATACTTTTATTAACTCCACACCTTCTCCTAATTTCCACACTCCGAATTTTCTGCATAATATTTACACCACACATTGCCCTTAAACAGGACATCTCCACTGCCTCCAACCGTCTCCTCGCTGCTGCATTTACCACCCAAGCTTCACACCCATATAAGAGTGTTGGTACTACTATACTTTCATACATTCCCTTCTTTGCCTCCATAGATAACGTTTTTTGACTCCACATATACCTCAACGCACCACTCACCTTTTTTATTCCTCATCAATTCTATGATTAACCTCATCCTTCATAAATCCATCCGCCGACACGTCAACTCCCAAGTATCTGAAAACATTCACTTCTTCCATACTCCTCCTCCCCAATTTGATATCCAATTTTTCTTTATCTAAATCATTTGACACCCTCATCACCTTACTCTTTTCTATGTTCACTTTCAACTTTCTACCTTTACACACATTCCCAAACTCATCCACTAACCTTTGCAATTTTTCTTTAGAATCTCCCATAAGCACAGTATCATCAGCAAAAAGTAACTGTGTCAATTCCCATTTTGAATTTGATTCCCCATAATTTAATCCCACCCCTCTCCCAAACACCCTAGCATTTACTTCCTTTACAACCCCATCTATAAATATATTAAACAACCATGGTGACATTACACATCCCTGTCTAAGACCTACTTTTACCGGGAAGTAGTCTCCCTCTCTTCTACACACCCTAACCTGAGCCTCACTATCCTCATAAAAACTCTTTACAGCATTTAATAACTTACCACCTATTCCATATACTTGCAACATCTGCCACATTGCTCCTCTATCCACTCTATCATATATATATATGTATATATATATATATATATATATATATATATATATATATATATATATATATATATATATATATATATATATATATATAACGTCATGTTACGATAACTATCCTTGCACTATCAAATACAGAGAGCTGCATTTACATATCTTTATCATACTTCAATAAGTTTTTGATTTCGGAAAAGGATTTTTGGAAGCAAGATTTAACCTAGACTATCCCAGAAAAATCAAACAATGTGAGTTATTACCCTTGTGATCCCCAACCGTCACAACACTCCTGTATTTCAGTGTTACCTCCAGGACTCACGCACTCTAAGGTCTCACGGTTATAAACACAGAGAGATGTCTGTGTTAGTATTAGGATGTAGTTTGAGTCTCTGGTGAATATCACTGGTGAAATATATCGACAGGTACGTGAATAAGACACAATGTAAGCTTTGTAGCATTTGTTAAAAAGACTAATTCTCTCGTTAACTCCCCTCAAAGAAGGTTCCTTGATGTTGGTGAGGAGCTTTTGATTTAGGGAATTGGATCTGTGCTCCAGTTCCCCGAATTAAGCCTGAATGCCTTCCACATCCCCCCCCCCCGCAGGCGCTGTATAATCCTCCGGGTTTAGCGCTTCCCTTGATTATAATAATAATAATAATAATAATAATAATCTCTCGTTAACTGTCATAAACCGTATATTGCTTGTAACAGATAAGTGAACCGTAGATATGTAGATAAAAACCCCATATGTACACCTGTTATCTCTTTTGGGGCCTAGTTCCTAGGCCTTTTGTGTATCCACATGCTCTTGCGCTACCGTCCACAGGATAGATATGGGACGCACAATAAACTAGCCACTTCTGTGGCAAAATCTAATCTAACCGCATATTGTGTCTCAAATTACATGATACTCTAGTGTGGTAATGGTGTGTCAACCCAGCAATAGTACGTCTCTATGGTGAATAATTAGACTCGGCATGTTATTAGTAACTTACGTCATGGGACTTTTTTCCATATGGACAGCGC